>NC_058080.1:374167259-374518926 GCF_014858855.1 Bufo gargarizans | reverse complement strand
TGAAGCTCATCAAGAGAATGCCAAGAGTAAGCAAAGCAGTAATCAAAGCAAAAGGTGGCTACTTTGAAGAACCTAGAATATTACATATTTTCAGTTGTTTCACACTTTTTTGTTATGTATATAATTCCACATGTGTTAATTCATAGATTTGATGCCTTCAGTGTGAATCTACAATTTTCATAGTCATGAAAATAAAGAAAACACTTTGAATGAGAAGGTGTGTGCAAACTTTTGGTCTGTACTGTATATATATATTTTTTAAAACACCCATTTTGTACTAGATACTACATTTGCGGCCTTTGCTGCATTTCTGACAGTCCAATACAGCAGTTAAAGGGAACCTGTCACTGGGATTTTGTGTATAGAGCTAAGGACATGTGTTGCTACATGGCCGCTAGCACATCCACAATAATCAGTCACCGTAGCTCTGTGTGCTTTTATTGTGTAAAAAAACTATTTGATACATATGCAAATTAACCTGAGTCCTGTACGTGAGATGAGTCAGGGACAGGAGTAATCAAAGGTTAATTTTCACATGTATTAAATTGTTGTTTTTACACAATAAAAGCACACAGAGCTATGGGGACTGGGTATTGTGGATGTGCTAGCAGCCATCTAGCAACCCATGTCCTCAGCTCTTTACACAAAATCCTGGTGACAGGTTCCCTTTAAATACTGTTATATTGTGGTTTGAAAAAAACACCCATTTTGTGATAGTACATTTGCGGCCTTTGCTGCATTTCTGACAGTGCAATACAACCGTTAAATACTGCAGTTACATTGTGGTTTGAAAAAAAACACCCATTTTGTGCTGGATAGTACATTTGCGGCCTTTGCTGCATTTATGACAGTCCAATACAACCGTTAAATACTGCAGTTACATTGTTGGTTGAAAAAAGCATACTATTTGTGATAAGTAGTAGATTTGGCGGCCTGCGCTGCATTTCTGACACTCCAATACAACCGTTAAATGCTGCACTGATATATTTCTTTTTTTTAAACACCCATTTTGTGCTAGATACTACATTTGCGGCCTTTGCTGCATTTCTGACAGTCCAATACAACCGTTAAATACTGCAGTTATATTGGTGTTTTGAAAAAAACACCTATTTTGTCCTAGATAGTACATTTGCAGCATTTGCTGCATTTCTGACAGTCCAATACAACAGTTAATCACTGCAGTTACATTGTTGGTTGAAAAAAAGCACACTTTTTGTGCCAGATAGTACATTTGCAGCCTGCGCTGCATTTCTGACAGTCCAATAAAACCGCTAAATATTGCCGTTACATTGTTGGTTGAAAAAAGCATACTTTTTGTGCTAAGTAGTAGATTTGGAGGCCTGCGCTGCATTTCTAACAGTCCAATACAACTGTTAAATACTGCTGATATATATTTCTTTTTTAAAACACCCATTTTGTGCTACATAGTACATTTGCGGCCTTTGCTGCATTTCTGACAGTCCAATACAGACGTTAAATACTACTGTTACTACTGTTATATTGTGGTTTAAAAAAAACCACCCATTTTGTGCTACAAAGTACATTTGCGGCCTTTGCTGCATTTCTGACAGTCCAATACAACCGTTAAATACTGCAGTAATATTGTGGTTTGAAAAAAACATCCATTTTGTGCTACATAGCACATTTGCAGTCTTTGCTGCATTTCTGACAGTCCAATAAAACCGTTAAATACTGCAGCTATATTGTGGTTTGAAAAGAACACCCATTTTGTGCTAGATACTACATTTGCGGCATGCGCTGCATTTCTGACAGTCCAGTACAACTGTTCAAAACCGTTAAATACTGCTGTTACATTGTTGGTTGAAAAAAATAAATCACACTTTTTGTGCTAGATAGTACATTTGGCGGCCTGCGCTGAATTTCTGACAGTCCAGTACAACTGTTCAAAACTGCTGATATATATATGTATATATATATATTTTTTTTTTTAAACACCCATTTTGTGCTACATAGTACATTTACAGCCTTTGCTGCATTTCTGACAGTTCAGTACAACCCTTAAATACTGAAGTTATATTGTGGTTTGAAAAAAACACCCATTTTGTGCTACATAGTACATTTGCGGCCTTTACTGCATTTATGACAGTCCAATACAACCGTTAAATACTGCAGTTTTATTGTGGTTTGAAATAAAACACCCATTTTGTGCTAGATACTACATTTGCAGCCTGCGCTGCATTTCTGACAGTCCAATTAAACCGTTAAATACTGCAGTTACATTGTTTGTTGAAAAAAATCACACTTTTTGTGCTATAGTACATTTGGCGGCCTGCGCTGCATTTCTGACAGTCCAATACAACTGTTAAATACTGCTGTTATATATTTCTTTTTTAAAACACCCATTTTGTGCTACATAGTACATTTGCGGCCTTTGCTGCATTTCTGACAGTCCAATACAGCCGTTAAATACTACTGTTATATTGTGGTTTAAAAAAACACCCATTTTGTGCTACATACCGTAGTACATTTGCGGCCTTTGCTGAATTTCTGACACTCGAATATAACAGTTAAATACTGCAGTTAAATTGTGGTTTAAAAAAAAAAACACCCATTTTGTGCTACATAGTACTTTTGCAGCCTTTGCTACATTTCTGACAGTCCAATACAACCGTTAAATACTGCAGTTATATTGTGGTTTGAAAAAACACCCATTTTGTGCTACATAGTACATTTGCAGTCTTTGCTGCATTTCTGACAGTCCAATACAAACATTAAATACTGAAGTTATATTGTTGTTTGAAAAAAACACCCATTTTGTGCTAGATACTACATTTGCGGCATACGCTGCATTTCTAACATTTAAATACAACCGTTAAATACTACAGTTACATTGTAGGTTGAAAAACAAATCACAACTTTTGTGCTAGATAGTACATTTGGCGGCCTGCGCTGCATTTCTGACAGTCCAATACAACTGTTAAAAACTGCTGTTATATATATATTTTAAAAAAAAACATTTTGAGCTGGATACTACATTTGTGGCCTTTGCTGCATTTCTGACAGTCCAATACAGCCTTTAAATACTGCTGTTATATATATTGTGGTTTGAAAAAAAACACCCATTTTGTGCTACATAGTAAATTTTGGCCTTTACTGAATTTCTGACAGTCCAATACAACCGTTAAATACTGCTGTTATATTGTGGTTTGAAAAAAACACCCATTTTGTGCTACATAGTACATTTGCGGCTTTTGCTGCATTTCTGATAGTCCAATACAACCGGTAAATACTGAAGTTATTTTGTGGTTTGAAAAAAACACCCATTTTGTGCTGCATATTACATTTGCAGCCTTTGCTTTATTTCTGACAGTCCAATAAAACCGTTAAATACTGCAGTTACATTGTGGTTTAAAAAAAAAAAACATTTTGTGCTAAATAGTACATTTGCGGCCTTTGCTGCATTTCTGACAGTCCAATACAACCGTTAAATACTGCAGTTATATTGTGGTTTGAAAAAAACACCCCCCCCCCGATCCCAGAGGAGCATGGGAGCATCCGACATGTGATGCTAGGCTCCGCCCCCGCCCCCCCTGCACGCCGCCCGCCCGGATCACCTGCTCGCTGAGTCCGCTGTGCTGTGCAATGCCGCTGGAGACGCTGATGCCTGGGTCCTGATCCCTGCCTGCCGCTGCTGGGAGCTGCCTGTCGGGTGGTGAGTCACTGCAGTAGGTGAACCGGAGTTGAGTGGAGAGGACCCAAAATCGAGGTGCCGGTGAGCTAAAGGAGCTGGAACATATGACGCTGTGCAGGTGAATTAGGGGAGAAAGACAGGGACCCCAGTGTTTCTACAAGCCGTGTGGGGTGGATTGTCCCCTCTCCTAATGGACTGAGCCCAGCTCCTGCCACTTCAGTGTGTATGGTCGCTCCCTACTGCTTGACACTGTTTAACAAACAACATCAGTTATATTCAAAAAGGGTGAAGAAAGAAAGAGAGAAAGCAGGAGAGAATATTGAGGGGCTGGAAACTGGAGTGTGGAGTGTGTTAGATGGAGGTTGCGGTGTAAAATAGTGGGGTTGAGCGTCCTTACTACAATTGGAGGAAAGTAACAAGTGAGGGAAGAGGGAGATAAAGAGGGAAAGCAAATAACGAAAAAGGAAAGGAAAGGAAAGAAAAAGGCTAAAATAAAAAACAAGGAAAAAAACAAAAAACAAAAAACAAAAGCTAAAGCAGGGGGGGGGGGAGTGAAGATACTCAGCCGGTGGTATACCAGAGTACATTGCAGCTGTTTTATTAACACCTCTACTGATACTCCCAGTCTGACCTTGACTAACCCTCTGAAGAAACTCTTCTATAGGACTAAACCTCTAATCTTTTTAACACCTTTAAAATCTCTGGGATTAAACAGGGACCAACGACTAATTCATTCCGCTCCACTCAGCCCCACCCTCATATTCAATAGATAAGTGGACATCTCTTTTGACGAAGATCCGTGACATCTCGTTTTTATTTTGTTTTGTTTTTCCCTTGGTGGAAAAGTGGACACCATCTTCTCTGATTAAACTTGTGCGACCGTTCTGGATAAATGGGAAAACAGTTACGACTTGGTTGTTGGACTTTGGTGTCTTCCTTTTTCCTCCCCCCCTCTTCCCTTAGGAATGCTAACCGTTTTTTGCTGCTAACAAACAGTTTTTTTTTCTCTCCTTCTTTTTGTGAATAAGTTGAAACATACGGTTGTGTAAAATTTTTGTAATACTTAGTATATTGCAAATTTCAGTGGTACCATATTTTTATAGAGAGGGATTTTTATATTTTTATAGAGGGGGTTCCCTTCTCTCCCCCTTATGGAGGGGGAGAGAAGGGAACCTTGGCGATATTTACAGAAATAGATGTAAGAATGATGAAGGACATTTTTTGTCTCGAGGATGGAAAATGTAATGGGTAATATAGTGACGCAGATCGGGGCAGTGCAAATGGATGTCAGTGTAATACGGGAGGAGATAGAGAAAATAAGGGAACGCTTACATGAGATGCAGAAAAGGATCCCCGTTCTGGAACATTCTGTTCAGAATTTAGAGAAGGAGGTGGTATTTTTAAAAGAGATGAATGGCAAGATGGAACAAAAATTAATAAATCAAGAAGATAGATCAAGAAGATCTAACATAAGATGTGTAGGGATTCCAGAGCGCGCAGAGGGAGACAATTGTATTGAGTTCATGGAGATATGGATAAGGGAGAATTGTAAGGAGGGTACTCTCTCCCCGTTGTTTGCTATTAAAAGAGCACACAGGGTCCCCACAAAAAAGAGGGTCCCAGGGGATTACCCCAGACAGATATTGGTGAAATGTCTACTCGCAAAGGACCGCAATACAATATTATTTGATGCTAGGAACTCCGAAAAATATCAGATACAGGGCGAAAAGATAAGACTCTTCCCAGATTATTCAGCCAACACTAATGCCCGTAGAAAAGAGTTTATAGCTGTTAAAAAGAGACTAAGGGAGGCAGGTCTAAAGTACAGCCTACTTTTTCTGGCAAAATTAAGGGTGGAATATAAAGGAAGGACTGTATTTTTCCAGACCCCGGAGGAGGTTAGTGAGTGGGCGGACGGGGAGGGCCTATGAGGTGGGGGGGCCATTATGGAAAGGAGCCATTATGCTAAGATATGGAGTCGCCCCGACTGCTGGTTAGCAGAGGGGGGGCTATTTAGGGTGGGGGGGTACCTATGGGATGAGGGAGAGGGGACGTGTTTTTTTTTTTTTTTTTGTTCTACCCTCTCTGCTAGATGGTTAGGATTCTTTCGTTGAATGTGAGAGGTTTACGAGAGAGAGTAAAGAGATACGCTATTCTTGAGTGGATGAAGAGGTTCTTGCCAGCCATTATCTGCCTCCAAGAGACACACCTGGATAAGGAATCTCTAAGGTGGTTGGAGAAGAGATGGATAGTGGAAGGGTATCACTCCGTATATACTACCTACTCTAGAGGGGTCTCAATTTTGATACACAATAAGATTAAATTTGAGTGTCTGGCATACGAGGCCGATGACTGTGGCAGGTACCTCTTCTTACATTGTAATATAGAAGGGGTCAAAATGGTAATTGCAAATATATATATTCCACCACCATATAATCCAGATGTCTTGTATCAATTGCATAGATTTATGTTGAATAGACAGGAATGTATAATGATTGCAATAGGAGATTATAATGCGGTAATGGACCCACTCAGGGATAGAATGTCTAGCAGAGGGGGAAGAACACAAAAAGTAGATTTTTTTTAAACTAGCCCAGGAATTTAATTGGGTTGATGTCTGGCGCTTCCAGAACCCGGATGAAACCATGTATTCCTGTTATTCCAAAACAAATCAAACTTGGTCAAGAATAGATATGGTCCTGGGAAATAAAAACCTAGTGTCCCAAATCAGGATTAAGATAAAGTACTTGCCCATGGCCTTATCAGACCACAGTGCAGTGGTAATGGAATTAGACCTGAATAAGAAGAACAATTTGCCACTTTTTAAGTTTAATTCCCACTGGCTACCATTGATTCCAGATAAAAAGAGTATAATGAAAGAACAAAAAAAAATTTTTACGGTGAATAATGATTCCGCTAGTAGGCTAATTGTTTGGGATACGGCCAAGGCATATTTAAGAGGATTGCTGTTTAAAAAGGTGAATTACTGGAAAAAAAGTACTAGAGAAAGAGGTAATGCACTGGAAAAAAAAATACAAGAAGCAAGAATAACATGTATAACACATCCCACTGATCATAATAGGAAAGTATGGGAGGAAGAACAGGAAAAGTTAAAATTACATCAACTAGATAGAAGTAGGAAAGAATTACTTTTTCAAGGGATCCGGTTAGCCTCAGAGGGAGAAAAGGTCGGTAAAATTTTAGCAGGTATAGTAAGAAATCAAAGAGGGAAATCCTGGATTGGGGCGATTAGAGATAAAATGGGCGAAATAATTAATACACCAGAAGGAATCAAAAAAGTGTTTCTGGAATATTTCCAGGAACTATATAAGTCCAGGGTACAATAACCAAAACAAGACCTGGACCTATATTTAGACCAGATTGCTTTCAGAGAGATATCCCAGGCCCAAAAAGAATATTTAGAAAAATAAATATTGATGGCAGAAATAAATGAGGTTCTGGGAAAGGTAAAACCTGAAAAAGCACCAGGATGTGATGGTACGAAATATATAAAACCTTCTCTCAGGTGTTAGTACCAGAACTAAAAACAACAGTGAATGAGGCCCAAAAAATAGGTGATCTACCAGATTCCATGAAAGAGGCAATTATTACACTAATCCCAAAAAAAGGATAAAAAACAACTAGACCCCGGGTCATATAGGCCAATATCCCTCCTAAACACGGACGTAAAATTTTGGGCAAAGGTCTTGACTGATAGGCTGTCGAAGGTGATTAAAGATGTAATAAATGAAGATCAGACAGGTTTTATACCCGGCAGAACGATATACTCAAATATAAGAAGGTTGTTTCTTAATATTGAAGCCAATAGATCAGAAGTAGGGGAGAAAGTGGTACTTTCACTGGATGCTCAAAAGGCATTTGATTGTATTGAATGGGAGTATTTGTGGGCAGTATTAAAAAGGGTTGGTATAGCGGAAGGATTCATAAGATGGATCCAGCTTATATATCATAATCCAAGGGCTAGAGTGATGGTGGACGGGAGCTTGTCCCTGCCACTTGCCCTTTATCGGGGTACGAGGCAGGGATGCCCTCTCTCCCCATTACTATTTGCTATTGCGATTGAGCCCATGGCAAGTATAATAAGAAACGATAAGGAGATTAAAGGTTTTCAATATGCAGGAGGAGAAGAAAAACTGTTAATGTACGCGGATGATATTTTATTATTTATGCACAATACTGGGGATCAGTTTAACAGAGTTATAGATATAATAGATACGTTTTTTTTTTTCTGGTCTAAATATTAATTGGGGGAAATCACATATGTTGATATTAGGAGACGCACAATCACAGGGAGATTTAAGGGTGCATGTGTTTGAAAAACACGAGAACTTTAAATATTTAGGTATACAAATTTCTGGAAATATAGAAGAGTATGAAAAATTAAATGTACTCCCCTTAATAAAATAACTTAGAACCAAAATACACATTTGGAAAAGATTACCAATGTCAATACAGGGCCGGGTAAATCTAATAAAAATGGTTTTCCTTCCAAAAATACTCTATGTCCTCCAAAATGTCCCATTGAGACTACCGCAGAATATTTTTAAGTTATTCGATAGCCTAATGGGGGATTTTATTTGGAAAGGCGCTATCCCTAGGATAAAGAAAGAAGTGCTTCAGCTCCCAGTGAGAGAAGGTGGATTAGCTGTTCCGAATAGTTTTTTTTATTATTATTTAATAACACAATACGGGCATATAAAAGGTAGTTTAAATGGTTTAGTGGGTAGGCAGGAAGTAAATAGATTGGGGTGGAAAGAGGAATGGAATCACTTAGAGGTGTTGGAATCGGGTACACTGGGGAAAAATAATACAGGAAATAGAATATTAAATTCACTGGACTATATATGGGTGGAAATTAAAAAAAATATTAGAGATTAAAGGGTTTTTGCACTATACACCTATTTGGAAAAATTGCAATCTAAAGGAACTGCAAACGATTAGGATTTATATAGATTGGGAAAAAAAAGGGATGAAATATCTAGGCCAGATATTTGAGGAGGATAAATTGAAAGACTTTAATACATTGGCTAGGGAGTTTGGGATCCCCCAAAAGGATATGTATAAATACTTCCAGCTTAGGAATGCATTGCAGACAGTGGAGCAGGATGATAAAGGGAAAAATCTGATAGATTGTATAAATTTACTAACGGAGGTGAAAGAGGAGGATCAACCGCAAAAAGTTACAGGATTTTGATGGAGGGAAAGAAAAAACGGATTACAATACTTGCCAGGAAAAAATGGGAAAAAGAATTACAATCTTTTACGGTAGAGAAGTGGAAAGATGCTCTTAGAAGTTACGCTAAGGTCTCTGATAGGGGTTCACATAAGATTTCACAGTTTTTTATAGTTCATAGATTACATCGATCCCCATGGATGGTGAAAAGAATGGGCGTGAGAGCTGCAGATAAGTGCCCAAAATGTAGGGGATAAAATGCAGATTTAATGCATTGTTTCTGGAGATGTCCCAGATTGTTCAGATAATGGACAGAAATAACGGAGACTGTATCTCTGTTCCTGAAGGTTCCAATAGCCGTAGATCCAGTAATCTGTATATTAGGGGCAACTGAACATCTGAAGTTAAATAAAAAGATACGATTGGTTCTGAGCAAAGTATTATTCCAAGCGAGACTCCTTATACTTAAGAAATGGGTAAAGGTAGATCCTCCGACAGTGGGACAGTGGAGAAAAGCAGTTGATAATTTGATTAAAGAAGAACTGGTGATGGAGGGTCATAGCAAAAAAAACACAAAACTCTGAGGAAGTATGGAAAAAATGGTTACTTTAGGGCTGGATATGTCCGTTTTTTTTTTTTGTTTTTGTTTTTTCGTCCCCCTCCTTCTCCCTAGGGGTGGTGGGTGGGTATTGGGGATATAATAAAGGGGAAAAAATAAAGGGGAGGAAAAAGAGGGGAAAAAGGGATTTTTTTTTTTAAATTGTAATTATTTATTGTTAATATGGACTTTTCTATTACTGAGTTCATGTGTTTGGGTACAAATGTATATGTCTTTATGAAATGGAAATAAAAAGGAAAAAAAAAAAAAGAAAAAAGCACCCATTTTGTGCTACATAGTACATTTGCGGCCTTTGCTGCATTTCTGACATTCCATTACCACTGTTAAATACTGCAGTTATATTGTGGTTTGAAAAAAACAACCAGTTTGTCGTATATGGTACATTTGCGGCCTTTGCTGCATTTCTGACAGTCCAATAAAACCGTTAAATACTGCAGTTATATTATGGTTTGAAAAAAACACCCATTTTGCGCTACATAGTACATTTGCAGCCTTTGCTGCATTTCTGACAGTCCAATACAACCGTTAAATGCAGCATTTACATTGTGATTGAAAAAAACACCCATTTTGCAGTACATAGTACATTTGCGGCCTTTTTTGCATTTATGACAATCCAATACAACCGTTAAATACTGCAGTTATATTGTGGTTTGAAAATAACACCCATTTTGTGCTAGATACTACATTTGCGGCATGCGCTGCATTTCTAACAGTCCAATAAAACCATTAAATACTGCTGTTACATTGTTGGTTTAAAAAAGCACACTTTTTGTGCCAGATAGTACATTTTCAGCCTGCGCTGCATTTCTGACAGTCCAATAACACCGTTAAATACTGCAGTTACATTGTTGGTTGAAAAAAATCACACTTTTTGTGCTAGATAGTACATTTGGCGACCTGTGCTGCATTTCTGACAGTCCAATATAACAGTTAAATACTGCTCTTATATATATATTTTTTAAAACACCCATTTTGTGCTACATACTACATTTGCGGCCTTTGCTGCATTTCTTACAGTCCAATACAGCCGTTAAATACTGCAGTTATATTGTGGATTGAAAAAAACACCTATTTTGCGTTACATTGTACATTTGCGGCCTTTGCTGAATTTCTGACAGTCCAATACAACCGTTAAATAATGCAGTTACATTGTGGTTTGAAAAAAACACCCATTTTGTTGTACATAGTACATTTGCGGCCTTTGCTGCATTTCTGTCAGTCCAATACAACCGATAAATACTGCAGTTATATTGTCGTTTGAAAAAAACACCAATTTTGTGCTAGATACTACATTTGCAGCCTGCGCTACATTTCTGACAGTCCAATAAAACCGCTAAATACTGCCGTTACATTGTTGGTTGAAAAAAGCATACTTTTTGTGCTAAGTAGTAGATTTGGCAGCCTGCGCTGCATTCTGACAGTCAAATACAACTGGTAAATAATGCAGTTATATATTTCTTTTTTTAAAACACACATTTTGTGCTACATAGTACATTTGCGGCCTTTGCTGCATTTCTGACAGTCCAGTTCAACCGTTAAATACTGCAATTATATTGTGGTTTGAAAAAAAAACACCCATTTTGTGCTACATAGTACATTTGCGGCCTTTGCTGCATTTCTGACAGTCCAGTACAACCGTTAAATACTGCAGTTATATTGTGGTTTAAAAAAAAACCACCCATTTTGTGCTACATAGTACATTTGCGGCCTGCGCTGCATTTCTGACAGTCTAATACAACCGTTAAATACTGCAATTATATTGTAGTTAAAAAAAAAAACATTTTGTGCTACATAGTACATTTGCGGCCTTTGCTGCATTTTTAACATTCCAGTACAACCGTTAAATACTGCAGTTATATTGTGGTTTGAAAAAAATACCCACTTTGTGCTACATAGTACATTTGCGGCCTTTGCTGCATTTCTGACAGTCCAATACAACCGTTAAATACTGCAGTTACATTGTTGGTTGAATAAAGCATACTATTTGTGCTAAGTAGTAGATTTGGCGGCCTGCGCTGCATTTTTGACAGTCTAATACTACCGTTAAAAAATGCAGTTATATATTTCTTTTTTTAAAACACCCATTTTGTGCTAGATACTACATTTGCGGCCTTTGCTGCATTTCTGACAGTCTAATACCACTGTTAAATACTGCAGTTACATTGTAGTTTGAAAAAAACACCCATTTTGTGCTACATAGTACATTTGCGGCATTTACTGCATTTCTGACAGTCCAGTACAACCGTTAAATACTGCAGTTATATTGTGGTTTGAAAAAAACACCCATTTTGTGCTACATAGTACATTTGCAGCCTTTGCTACATTTCTAACAGTCCAATACAACCGTTAAATACTGCAGTTATATTGTAGTTAAAAAAAACACCCATTTTGTGCTACATGGTACATTTGCGGCCTTTGCTGCATTTCTGACAGTCCAATACAACCGTTAAATACTGCAGTTACATTGTTGGTTGAATAAAGCATACTATTTGTGCTAAGTAGTAGATTTGGCGGCCTGCGCTGCATTTTTGACAGTCTAATACTACCGTTAAAAAATGCAGTTATATATTTCTTTTTTTAAAACACCCATTTTGTGCTAGATACTACATTTGCGGCCTTTGCTGCATTTCTGACAGTCTAATACCACTGTTAAATACTGCAGTTATATTGTAGTTTGAAAAAAACACCCATTTTGTGCTACATAGTACATTTGCGGCCTTTACTGCATTTCTGACAGTCCAGTACAACCGTTAAATACTGCACTTATATTGTGGTTTGAAAAAAACACCCATTTTGTGCTACATGGTACATTTGCGGCCTTTGCTGCATTTCTAACAGTCCAGTACAACCGTTAAATACTGCAGTTACATTGTTGGTTGAAAAAAGCATACTATTTGTGATAAGTAGTAGATTTGGCGGCCTGCGCTGCATTTCTGACAGTCCAATACAACCGTTAAATACTGCACTGATATATTTCTTTTTTTTTTAAACACCCATTTTGTGCTAGATACTACATTTGCGGCCTTTGCTGCATTTCTGACAGTCCAATACAACCGTTAAATACTGCAGTTATATTGGTGTTTTGAAAAAAACACCCATTTTGTCCTAGATAGTACATTTGCAGCATTTGCTGCATTTCTGACAGTCCAATACAACAGTTAAATACTGCAGTTACATTGTTGGTTAAAAAAAGCACACTTTTTGTGCCAGATAGTTCATTTGCAGCTTGCGCTGCATTCTGACAGTCCAATAAAACCGCTAAATATTGACGTTACATTTTTGGTTAAAAAAAAGCATACTTTTTGTGCTAAGTAGTAGATTTGGCGGCCTGTGCGGCATTTATGACAGCCCAATACAACCATTAAATGCTGAAGTTATATTGTAGTTCGGAAAAAAACACCCATTTTGTGCTACATAGTACATTTGCGGCCTTTGCTGCATTTCTGACAGTCCAGTACAACCGTTAAATACTGCAGTTATATTGTGGTTTGAAAAAAACACCCATTTTGCGGTACATAGTACATTTGCGGCCTGTGCGGCATTTCTGACAGTCCAATACAACCGTTAAATGCTGAACTTATATTGTAGTTCTGAAAAAAACACCCATTTGGTGCTACATAGTACATTTGCGGCCTTTGCTGCATTTCTGACAGTCCAGTACAACCGTTAAATACTGCAGTTATATTGTGGTTTGAAAAAAACACGCATTTTGATATACATAGTACATTTGCGGCCTTTGCTGTATTTCTGATAGTCCAGTACAACCGTTAAATACTGCATTTACATTGTGGTTTGAAAAAAACATCAATTTTGTTGTACATAGTACATTTGCGGCCTTTGCTGCATTTCTGACAGTCCACTACTACCTTGAACTACTGCAGTTATATTGTGGTTTGAAAAAAAACCCCATTTTGTGCTAGATACTATACAGGTCCTTCTCAAAAAA
Source organism: Bufo gargarizans (assembly GCF_014858855.1). Classification (NCBI taxonomy): domain Eukaryota; kingdom Metazoa; phylum Chordata; class Amphibia; order Anura; family Bufonidae; genus Bufo; species Bufo gargarizans. Next base: position 374,505,515 of record NC_058080.1, on the reverse strand, counting down.
TTAGCATATTGTGATAAAGTTCATTATTTTCTTTAATGTACTGATAAACATTAGACTTTCATATATTTTAGATTCATTACACACCAACTGAAGTAGTTCAAGCCTTTTATTGGTTTAATTCTGATGATTTTGGCATACAGCTCATGAAAACCCAAATTTCCTATCTAAAAAAATTAGCATATTTCATCCGACCAATAAAAGAAAAGTGTTTTTAATACAAAAAAAGTCAACCTTCAAATAATTATGTTCAGTTATGCACTCAATACTTGGTCGGGAATCCTTTTGCAGAAATGACTGCTTCAATGCGGCGTGGCATGGAGGCAATCAGCCTGTGGCACTGCTGAGGTGTTATGGAGGCCCAGGAGGCTTCGATAGCGGCCTTAAGCTCATCCAGAGTGTTGGGTCTTGCGTCTCTCAACTTTCTCTTCCCAATATCCCACAGATTCTCTATGGGGTTCAGGTCAGGAGAGTTGGCAGGCCAATTGAGCACAGTAATACCATGGTCAGTAAACCATTTACCAGTGGTTTTGGCACTGTGAGCAGGTGCCAGGTCGTGCTGAAAAATGAAATCTTCATCTCCATAAAGCTTTTCAGCAGATGGAAGCATGAAGTGCTCCAAAATCTCCTGATAGCTAGCTGCATTGACCCTGCCCTTGATAAAACACAGTGGACCAACACCAGCAGCTGACATGGCAGCCAAGACCATCACTGACTGTGGGTACTTGACACTGGACTTCAGGCATTTTGGCATTTCCCTCTCCCAGTCTTCCTCCAGACTCTGGCACCTTGATTTCCGAATGACATGCAACAGTCCAGTGCTGCTTCTCTGTAGCCCAGGTCAGGCGCTTCTGCCGCTGTTTCTGGTTCAAAAGTGGCTTGACCTGGGGAATGCGGCACCTGTAGCCCATTTCCTGCACACGCCTGTACACGGTGGCTCTGGATGTTTCTACTCCAGACTCAGTCCACTGCTTCCGCAGGTCCCCCAAGGTCTGGAATCGGTCCTTCTCCACAATCTTCCTCAGGGTCCGGTCACCTCTTCTCGTTGTGCAGCGTTTTCTGCCACACTTTTTCCTTCCCACAGACTTCCCACTGAGGTGCCTTGATACAGCACTCTGGGAACAGCCTATTCGTTCAGAAATTTCTTTCTGTGTCTTACCCTCTTGCTTGAGGGTGTCAATGATGGCCTTCTGGACAGCAGTCAGGTCGGCAGTCTTACCCATGATTGCGGTTTTGAGTAATGAACCAGGCTGGGAGTTTTTAAAAGCCTCAGGAATCTTTTGCAGGTGTTTAGAGTTAATTAGTTGATTCAGATGATTAGGTTAATAGCTCGTTTAGAGAACCTTTTCATGATATGCTAATTTTTTTAGATAGGAAATTGGGGTTTTCATGAGCTGTATGCCAAAATCATCAGAATTAAACCAATAAAAGGCTTGAACTACTTCAGTTGGTGTGTAATGAATCTAAAATATATGAAAGTCTAATGTTTATCAGTAGATTTTACAGAAAATAATGAACTTTATCACAATATGCTAATTTTTTTAGAAGGACCTGTATTTGCAGCTTGCGCTGCATTTCTGACAGTCCAATCAATCCGTTAAATACTGCTGTTACATTGTTGGTTGAAAAAAAGCCCACTTGTTGTGCCAGATAGTACATTTGCAGCCTGCGCTGCATTTCTGACAGTCCAATAAAACCGCTAAATACTGCCGTTACATTGTTGGTTGAAAAAAATCATACTTTTTGTGTTAAGTAGTAGATTTGGCGGCCTGCGCTGCATTTCTGACAGTCCAATACAACCGTTAAATACTGCAGTCATATATTTGTTTTTTAAAAACACCCATTTTGTGCTGGATACTATATTTGCGGCCTTTGCAGCATTTCTGACAGTTTAATACAACTGGTAAATACTGCAAATATATTGTGGTTTGAAAAAAACACCCATTTTGTGCTACATAGTACATTTGCGGCCTTTGCTGCATTTCTGACAGTCCAATACAACCGTTAAATGCTGAAGTTATATTGTAGTTTGAAAAAAAAAAACATTTTGTGCTACATAGTACATTTGCGGCCTTTGATGCATTTCTGACAGTCCAATACAACTGTTAAATACTGCAGTTATATTGTGGTTTGAAAAAAACACCCATTTTGTTCTACATGGAACATTTTTGGCCTGCGCTGCATATCTGACAGTCCAATACAAACGTTAAATACTGCATTTGTGGCCTGCGCTGCATTTCTGACAGTCCAATAAAAACGTTAAATACTGCAGTTACATTGTTGGTTAAAAAAAATCACACTTTTTTTGGTAGATATTATATTTGGCGGCCTGCGCTGCATTTCTGACAGTCAATAAAACCAGTAAATACTGCTGTTAGATTGTGGGGTGGACATTTCCACGGTTATCAGGCCAGTCATTCACAAATGGCTTGGAGGGTGTGTTCCAGCACTGCATACCTGACAGTGAAGTAATTTTATAACATTCGTCTGTTACAATGTTGGGTGAAATAAACCCATTTCTTGCTGTGAAGTAGCCCTGCACAGCATAACTGACAGGGAACTATATTCAGTAAATCCGTCTGTTAGATTGTTGGGTAACATAAACCCATTTCTTGCTGTGAAGTACCCCTGCACTGTATAACTGACAGGGAACTTAATTCATTAAAATTGGCAGTTACATTGTTGCCTGACATAAAGCCTTTTTTTAAGCCAAAAGTGGTCGCCAACAACACAGTTTTTTTTTTTTTTGTTTTTTTTATAAATTGGTGTAGACCCCAAAACATTGGGAAATATAATAAAGAAAACAAAGAGTAAGTGCGCTGGAGTATAACAATGGTTGGGTGAGGCCGGTATACATGTTTATTCTGCACAAGGTACGGACAAGTCCGGTGGGATCCCTGCCTAATTTTTTTTAATGAATGTATGCTTGTCCACGTTGGCAGTGGACAGGCGGCTGCGCTTGTCTGTGATAATGCCCCCGGCCATGCTAAACACACTTTCAGACAATACATTGGCTGCAGGGCAGGGCAGCACCTCCAAAGCGTAAAAGGCAAGCTCAGGCCATGTGCCCAATTTGGAGACCCAGAAGTTGAATAGGGCAGACCCAGTGGCGTAGCTAGAAATTGCTGGGCCCCACAGCAAATTTTTGAATGGGACCCCCCTCCCCCAGTAATTTTTTCACAACCCCTTCCTTTCATGCCTCCCCCATTCCTGTGGCTACTAATGATCGCTCTCTCAGACCAGGCCCGGCAGCTGTTCCATCCATTTTCTACACTGTCTATACTTCCACTGTATATCATTTCATTGTGTAATACTGTTGAGGGGGCCCTGGCAAAGTCTATTAGTCCTCCTCCTCCTGGATGGGCCCCTTCTGGGTCAGGGCCCCAAGGCAGCCACTTCCCCTGCTTCCCCTGTAGCTACGCCCCTGGGCAGATCCATCAGTCAGTACGTGTAGGGGTGTGCACACATACTGTTCCACCATGTTGCTGAAATGCTGCCTCTTGCTAATACGTTCTATATCAGCTGGTGGTGCTGGTTGTTGTGGTGTGCTGACAAAGCTTTTCCACATTTCGCCCATGTTAACCCTGCCTTCTGAGGTGCTGGCGGTGACCCAGCTGCGTTGGCGACTTCTTCCTCCTCTTCCTCTGCCTTCGCCTTGTGCTTCCACTGAGCCCCCTGTGTAAGGGGCCAGTGGCAGATAATATCACTGTACCATGTGCACCGGTTTGACTTGGGGCTAAACAACTGCACAGGACACAGTTCAGACAAGACAACGGGAACCAGAACACAAGCAGATGCCTGGACCACATGCGGCATGGATGCATGGCGATCCCAGGCAAAACTGCCCACACAGGCATACAAGCAGATGCCTGGACACCATGCGGAATGACACATGGTGGTCACAAGTAAAGATGCACAAACAGGCAGAAGTCTGGACACCATGCAGAATGACACATGGCAGTCATAGACAAGACACGGAATCAGCCAAGCAGATGTCTGGATACCATGCGCAATGACACATGGTGGTCACACGCAGAGCTGCACAGACAAGCGGAAGTCTGGACCCCATGTGGAACGACACATGGCAGTAACAGACAAGACAATGAACCAGGCAAGGTGACCTTGATGTCTCACTAGGTGACCACAAGGACAGAGCAGATGGGATTTACGTAAATAAGCTTAAAGCGGCTGCTTGTTACAAACATTAGAAGGACTGACTGAATTTTGAATTGGTGAGGTTTGACATTACTATGCCAGCCGGGTGAAGTCAGGTGCATATCTCCTTCACCCAGCAAAGACCCTCAGGCTCACAGCTAACAGGATCATATACCAGGGTAACAAGGTCATCTGACAACCTAGCAGAGACACCCAGAAAGAACAGGGAGTATCCACATACACAAGCCGACATTCACATACGAAAGGCCACAGCCAGCACCCATTCCTAAGCAAAGTGCAGAGAGGGAAGAGATGCTAATGAGCTCTTAACAAGCTCTGTCTCTAATGCCACCAGATGTAAGGCATCTATCCTATAAGTCAATGTTCAGCTCTTAAAATAAGCCTTGAAACATGACTTGGATATTAAACTAGCCAGCATACTGTACGTACTTTAGTACTGTGACGCAGCGCTGGCCACAAGGCAGCACTTAATAAATCACTTACAATCGTCTTTGCGAGAATGGCATTGTTATGTAACGCATAGGCTAAGCTACACTATACATCGCAATATGTCTGTGAAGGTTCTCATTTATGACATCTGGGAGGTCATTATCACCTACTGACTCCAATTAGGATAATGGAATCAACACCTCTGACCCCAAGCTGGGTATAATTACCAGATGTTGATTCAGTTACATATTTATTCCCAGAGAATTCTTGTACAGTCACTCAGAATTGAGAAAGCTCGTTGGAAGAATGAGTGAAACGTTTTCAAAAAATCTACAGTAAGTCCAGTTGCCTTGATTTATTCTTTACAGATATACATCGCAATGAATGCTACACTAGCATACCTATTCAATCACAAAACATTCCAACAAAGCATTTAGACAGTGATGAGGGAAGGGGAGGTGGGAAGGAGGGGGTAGGGAGGGGGGATCACATGCCCTTAGCTTTATTGAGAAGACAGAAACAAACCGGGGGAGAGGGGGAAGGTGAGGGGTTTAGTCCTCTTCTTCATCGTCGTCGACGTCCAAGATGTTGTAATTCCGCAGCAGACTATGGATAAGTCTGCGGCAGTCCTGGACGGAATTGTTCTCCCTCCTGAGAATGAGCCGGTTCCTAGCAAACCAAATAGCGTCCTTAAAACAGTTCATAAGGATGGCTCCAACAGTATGAGTCCCAGGAAATAGTCCATACAGCACCGAAGTGTATTGCAGGCTGTTCCTGGGTACAGAGTCTTTGAGTTCATGTTCCAGGGCATCCAACAGGCCCTGCGCAAAGGGGCACTCCCAAAACAGGTGGTACGATGTTTCCTCCACGTAGGGGCACCTGGGGCAGTACCAGGTTTTGCGCAGGTTGCGGGCGTGCATGAATGACCGAATTGGCAGTCCGCCCTGTATGGCCATCCATGACAAGTGTTGAGCACGAATATTCGAATAGCGAATATTAATCGCGAATATCGCAACTTCGCTAATTTGTGAATATTACGAATCCACCTATATATTCGCTATATAGAATATTCGTAATTTTTTAACATTTGAAAACATGATTCCTCCCTGCTTCTTTCTTGTGGGTCAATAAGTCATTGGCCCTCAAGCAACTTAAGCAGGAAGGAATCATGTTTTCATATGGAAAATAAAATGACGAATATTCTAAAAAAACTAATATATAGCAATATAGGGAATATATTCGTTATTTATAATATTCGCATATTTGTTTATACATCCTAGACAAAGACCCCCTTAATTGTCTATCCAATATCAATTCCTTCAACACCTTGAGAAGAAGCTCTTCTATGCCTGTCTGGAGAAGGTGATAAGCATATCATACTCCTAAGTTGCAGATATTCATAAAAGTCCCTCTGTGAAATCCCATATTCCCTTACTAAAGTGCCAAAATATTTAAATTTTTCACCATAAAAAATGTGACTCAACAAATATCTAACCTTTTCAATCCAATTAAGTTTGGAAAATGTTTTGGTGTCTGTCGCAGATTCGGTTTTAAAGGGAATTTGAGGCCGAGGTCTAAAAAAGGGGGCATTGCATGGGCGGGGAAGGGGGTGGGCTGTCAGGCCCATCTTATTTACCATTTTCTACACCTGTTTTAGGCATAGAAAATGATCTAAATCTACGCCAGCATAGGAGCTGGCGTAGATTTAGACTTGCTGTGGATGCGTCAGTGGATGCGGCTCTACATAACTTAGGTGGATGAACTGCCAGCACAGGAGGGACTAAGATCGGCATCTAAATTGCCAGTCTTGTCCCTTTTTATCTTGAAAAACAACCCGTAATTTGGCTTGGAATAGTAGGCTATATTTCAGACCAGCTTGTCTCGATCTCTTTTTGATGTCACAATACTTTTTCCTCTGTTTGTTAGCGGCCATTGAATAATCCGGAAATAACATTATTCCCCCCCCCCCCCCTTAAATACAGAACTTGGCATCTTTCAGGATAATGTCCCAGTCTCAGGTCACTAACAACTTCACACGCCGGAACAGCCTGACAGACTCCGCTAATGTAAAAGTACCCTTACCTCCTCCATTTGGGAGTGATGAGCTGGCCGCCTCCATCTTGATTGAAGATCAAGTCTCACGCTGCTCTTGATGACACCATCACGCCAGCTGGCATAGTGATGTCAAACCTCACCAATTCAAAATTCGGTCAGTTCTTCTAATGTTTGTAACAAGCAGCCGCTTTAAGCTTATTTACATAAATCCCCTCTCTGGCAGCTTTACAAATGGCTCCACACCGGCTCCAACACCTCGTCGGGGGAACTGGAGTGTTCTATCACACACAGGGACGGAAGCCTGAAGCCAAATCCGCACCGCCACTTCTTCCACTCAACTCCTACTCCTCCTTCTCAAGGAAGATGTGGCCAGGGCCAGTCACAAATGGCTCCCAGGTGAACCGATCGAGCTCCCTGGTGTCTCCAATCTACAGCTGTGGCGCTCACAGCCTTAACTTCAGCAGGCGGGTGGGGGGGGGAGCTTAGCATCACACGTCAGATGCTCCCATGCTCTGCTCTGGAAAATATCGCAAAAAGGATTTCTTGGTTTTGTCTAGTTGTGCATGTTTTATGGCTTTTTTTCCTCGCTTCAACACTTCTCCTGGGTGTCTGACTGTCACAACCAGACAGCTGAGAAGCTCTGACAGAGGCCTTTCAGAACCTCCTCTTTGAGTTTCTGTGTTGTGGTATTCAGCTCCTCCTCTCCTTAGCCTCTCTCAGCTGTCATGTGTTGGACTAATTGCTTCCCTTTAAATTCTTCCCCAGAAGGCTTTTCTGGGCGGCTTATATTTCTTCCTGGAGTATGTGTGCAGCCCATCTGGTTCTCCTCTCCTCTACAAAGTTAAGTGTTATACTGTTATCTGTTATTTTCTGTTTGCTGGATCCCAGGTGACCCTGACTCCCTCCGTGTCTGGTGTAGGGAGCCGGTGGTCGTGTCCCCTCACTATTGTAGGGTGTTCAGGGGTTATATAGTCAAGGTACGTGGATATGCATACCTCCACCATTCGGATCTATGCATAGGCTAAGCAGCCAGGGAAAGTGCCAGGTCTTCTATAGGGGTCTCCCTTTTGTTCCTTAGCTGTTGGATCCAGCGAGTCATTTATGCATGTTGTTTTGCCTTGTTACCTGTACACATTCCGTGACATTATAAGCCGCCAAAACCGTCTTAAGCATGGATCCGGTTTCACTTTTGGCTGAACGCTTCCAGGGTCTTTCATTGGAGGTAGCTGACCTCCGTAAGACTTTTTCTCAGCTTCAAGTGACCGGTTCAGCTTGCGTTCATGGAGCTTGTTCTGAGCCTAAGATCTCGCTCCCGGATACGTTCTCCGGGGGTAGTGAGAATTTTGTGCGTTTTAGAGAGGCTTGCAAACTCCATTTTCGCCTTCTTCCCCTTTCCTCTGGAGATGAGGAACGGAGGGTGGGGATCATTATATCGCTGCTCAGAGGTAACGCTCAGTCCTGGGCCTTTTCGCTGCCGGAGGGGGCACGGCCTCTCCGTTCAGTGGATGAATTCTTTTTAGCCCTGGGTCAGATATATGATGATCCGGGCGGAGTCTAGACTACGTCTCTTATGCCAGGGTAAACAATCTGCAGAAATATACTGCTCAGAATTTCGGAGATGGGCAGCTGATACTGGTTGGAATGATGCTGCACTCCGAAGTCAATTTTGCCATGGTCTTTCAGAGGGATTGAAAGATGCATTTGCCTTTCATGAAAGGCCTATTTCTTTGGACTCTGCTATGTCTCAGGCCGTTTGTATTGACAGGCGTCTTAGAGAGAGAGGAGAGATCTCTCCTTCATGTCATACTCGGTCCCAGGACTGTGCAGCGGTCCCATTCTGTGCGCAGGGGTCTCAGTCGCTGTCAGCCCCTTCTGAGCAGGAGCCCATGCAGCTGGGGTTGATTGCTTCTGACAATAGAAAATTCAGCCCGCATGGGACGGTTTGTTTTTGTTGTGGAGGTATTAATCATTTGGCAAATATTTGTCCCTCTAGGAGATTCAGGCAGTTCTCTGGGTATATTAAAGAAACAAAGAGGAAAAAATCTTTGAAAAATGTTCCGTCTGTTACTATTGGCAGGGTTGAGGCGGAAATTGAAGGTTTTCCGTTTGCTTGTAGTTACCGTTTTGTCCTGCCGGCTAGGGTGGCGCTAGAGAGCAAGAACATTTTTTGTGAGATTTTTGTGGATAGTGGAGCAGCGGTCAATCTCATTGATAATCAATTTGCGATAACTCATGGTTTCCAGGTGTGCGCTTTGAGATAGGATATTCCTGTGTTTGCTATCGATTCCGCTCCACTTTCTCAGAAATCATTAAAGGGCATAGTTCACAATATCCGTTTGATTGTGAGTGATGCTCATGTTGAGGATGTGTCATGTTTCGTCCTTAGCGGTTTGCCCACCCCTCTGGTGTTGGGGCTGCCCTGGCTCACTAAGCATAACCCCACCATTGATTGGCAAGCGAAGCAAATAAATGGTTGGAGTGACTTTTGCAGAGATAATTGCCTCATGACATCTGTTTCTGAGGTTGCTACTAAGACTATACCATCTTTTCTCTCTGAATTTTCGGATGTCTTCTCTGAGAGTGGAGTTCAGGATTTGCCCCCGCACAGGGAGTACGATTGCCCTATTAATCTCATCCCAGACGCCAAGCTGCCTAAATCTCGTTTATACAATCTTTCCCAACCTGAGAGGATCGCTATGCGTGCTTATATCTCTGAGAGTCTGAGAAATGGACACATACGACCCTCGAAGTCACCTGTTGCCGCTGGTTTTTTCTTTGTTAAGAAAAAAGATGGTTCTTTAAGACCTTGTCTGGATTTCAGGGAGCTGAACAATATCACAATTCGTGACCCTTATCCGCTTCCTCTGATCCCGGACCTATTTAACCAGGTTGTTGGGGCTAAAGTCTTTTCCAAATTAGATTTAAGAGGGGCATACAACCTGGTCAGGGTCAGAGAAGGGGACGAATGGAAGACGGCCTTCAATACCCCTGAGGGCCATTTTGAAAACTTGGTTATGCCTTTTGGTTTGATGAATGCCCCAGCCGTTTTTCAGCATTTCGTGAACAGCATTTTTTATCATTTGATGGGAAAATTTGTATTGGTGTATTTGGATGACATTTTGATTTTTTCTCCCAATTTCAAAACTCATAAGGAACATTTACGTCAGGTCTTGCTCATTCTGCGGGAGAATAAATTATATGCGAAACTGGAAAAATGTGTGTTTGCAGTTCCAGAAATTCAATTTCTGGGGTTTCTTCTCTCCGCTTCTGGTTTTCGCATGGATCCCGAGAAGGTCCGCGCTGTGCTTGTGTGGGAGCTTCCTGAGAATCAAAAGGCGCTGATGCGTTTTTTGGGCTTTGCCAATTATTACAGGAAGTTCATTTTGAATTATTCTTCTATTGTTAAACCACTCACTGATATGACCAGAAAGGGGGTAGATTTTTCTTCTTGGTCAGTAGAGGCGCGTAAGGCTTTTTCTGATATCAAGGAGAGTTTTGCTTCCGCTCCCATCTTGGTGCAACCTGATGTTTCATTACCCTTCATAGTTGAGGTTGATGCTTCTGAGGTGGGTGTGGGGGCGGTCTTGTCTCAGGGTTCCTCTCCTGCCAATTGGCGACCGTGTGCCTTTTTCTCAAGAAAACTCTCCTCCGCAGAGAGAAATTACGATGTGGGAGATAGGGAATTGTTGGCCATCAAGTTGGCTTTTGAGGAATGGCGCCATTGGCTAGAGGGAGCCAGACACCCTATTACCGTATTTACTGACCATAAAAATCTGGCCTATTTGGAGTCAGCCAAGCGTCTGAACCCGAGACAGGCCAGGTGGTCGTTGTTCTTTTCTAGGTTTAATTTTGTTGTCACGTTCCGCCCTGGAGTTAAGAATGTGAAGGCAGATGCCCTGTCACGTTGTTTTCCGGGAGGCGGGAATTTTGAAGACCCGGGTCTCATTTTGGCTGAAGGTGTGGTGGTCTCTGCTCTTTTTCCTGAATTGGAGGCAGAGGTGCAGGCAGCCCAGTCAGAGGCTCCTGATCTTTGTCCTCCTGGGAGGTTGTTTGTGCCTCTCGCTTTAAGACACAAGATTTTTAAAGAACACCACGATACGGTCCTTGCTGGGCACCCGGGGGTAAGAGCCACACTGGATCTCATCGCTCGGAGATTCTGGTGGCCTGCGCTTCGTAAGTCGGTTGAGGGTTTTGTGGCAGCCTGCGAGACTTGCGCTCGTGCCAAAGTCCCTCATTCACGGCCATCAGGTCCTCTCCTTCCCTTACCCATTCCTTCCCGTCCTTGGACACATCTGTCCATGGACTTCATAACGGACCTGCCTCGTTCCTCGGGGAAGACTGTGATTCTGGTGGTGGTGGACCGTTTTAGCAAAATGGTGCATTTCATCCCTTTTCCTGGTTTGCCCAATGCTAAGACGCTGGCGCAGGCATTTGTTGATCACATTGTCAAATTGCACGGTATTCCTTCAGACATAGTCTCTGATAGGTTCACGCAGTTTGTTTCCCGATTCTGGAAGGCTTTCTGTTCTCGCTTGGGGGTTCGGTTGTCATTCTCTTCTGCTTTCCACCCGCAGTCGAATGGTCAGACAGAGCGCGTCAATCAGAATCTGGAGACATATCTGCGTTGTTTTGTGGCGGAGAATCAAGAGGATTGGTGTTGTTTTTTGTCCCTTGCTGAGTTTGCTTTAAATAACCGTCGTCAGGAGTCCTCTGATAAGTCACCATTTTTTGGTGCATATGGGTTTCATCCACAGTTTGGGACTTTCTCGGGAGAGGGGTCTTCTGGTTTACCTGATGAGGACAGATTCTCCTCGTCTTTGTCATCTATTTGGCAAAAGATTCAAGATAATCTAAAGAGCATGAGTGAGAGATATAAGCGTGTGGCTGATAAGAGACGTGTGCTTGGTCCGGACCTGAATGTTGGTGATCTGGTGTGGTTGTCTACCAAGAATATCAAATTGAAGGTTCCCTCCTGGAAGTTGGGTCCTAGGTTTATTGGGCCTTACAAAATCCTGTCTGTCATCAATCCTGTTGCATACCGTCTTGATCTTCCTCAGACTTGGAAGATCCATAATGTTTTTCATAAGTCCTTATTGAAACCTTATGTTCAACCCATTGTACCCTCGCCTTTGCCTCCTCCTCCGATTATGGTTGATGGGAATCTTGAATTTCAGGTCTCTGGGATTGTGGATTCTCGTCTTGTCCGCGGTTCTCTTCAGTACCTTGTTCACTGGGAGGGGTATGGTCCTGAGGAGAGGATGTGGGTGCCAGTGACGGACATTAAAGCCTCTCGTCTCATCAGGGCTTTCCATAGGTCCCATCCTGAGAAGGTGGGTTCTGAGTGTCCGGAGTCCACTCGTAGAGGGAGGGGTACTGTCACAACCAGACAGCTGAGAAGCTCTGACAGAGGCCTTTCAGAACCTCCTCTTTGAGTTTCTGTGTTGTGGTATTCAGCTCCTCCTCTCCTTAGCCTCTCTCAGCTGTCATGTGTTGGACTAATTGCTTCCCTTTAAATTCTTCCCCAGAAGGCTTTTCTGGGCGGCTTATATTTCTTCCTGGAGTATGTGTGCATGCCCATCTGGTTCTCCTCTCCTCTACAAAGTTAAGTGTTATACTGTTATCTGTTATTTTCTGTTTGCTGGATCCCAGGTGACCCTGACTCCCTCCGTGTCTGGTGTAGGGAGCCGGTGGTCGTGTCCCCTCACTATTGTAGCGTGTTCAGGGGTTATATAGTCAAGGTACGTGGATATGCATACCTCCACCATTCGGATCTATGCATAGGCTAAGCAGCCAGGGAAAGTGCCAGGTCTTTTATAGGGGTCTCCCTTTTGTTCCTTAGCTGTTGGATCCAGCGAGTCATTTATGCATGTTGTTTTGCCTTGTTACCTGTACACATTCCGTGACACTGACCCCCTGCTGTCTGACGCTACAGTCCTGAGCTCTATCCTTTGGTCAACCACATTCTTGGGGGTGTTTTTCTAAATCGTGATTTTCCTATCTAATATCTATTGTCTATCTATCTAATACCTAATATCTATCTATCAATCTAATATCTAGCTCATATCTATCTATCTATCTATCTATCTATCTATCTAATATCTATCTATCAATCAATCAATAAAGCTTTATTGGTAGGTCTAAAATTATACTCTAGCATTGCCAAAGCATGTGGGAAATAGGGGGATGAGAAATGGGGACACACCCGGGGTCAGTGTATCAGTGTATAGGAGTCGGTGGCATATCATGACAGGGGGGGGAGGGGTGCGGGTCAGGGTATCGGAGTCCAGGGCATATCAGGCTCCTCTCAGTCTGTGGCAGGCACTGATATATTGTGCTGCTATGTCCACAGTGTTCTCTTCCTCTCCCAGCATGATGGGCAGCTTCTCTTCCTCCTCCATGAAGCTGAAGTCCGGGAGTAGATTAGAGAGTCTCCTAACGTGGATGTTCCTCACTGCTGAGTATTTGGGACAGTATATCAGGAAGTGGGCCTCATCCACTGCTGGCACAGTCTGCTTTCTCTAGGCATGAAGCTCTGTCGATGCCATCCGGATTCGACGGCCAGGCTGTTTCTCCAGATATGGGGCCAGTTTGTAGTCTCTCTGCAGACTCTGGTACACCCTCAACTTCTGGGATGTTCTCACCGCCTTCCTCCATTCACTGATGTATTCCTCCTGTCTCTTGTTTATTGTGTTCCTGATCCCGGCTTTTGTGAGGTGGTGTGGGGTGATTATCTGGTCGGGCTGGATTTCATTAAGTTGATTTTGGGGCTTTGCCTTGCCTGGGATACCTTGGTGTAGCAAGGCTTTATGGTGATGCGAGCCTTCACTACTACCATGTAGATGGCCCCAAAATGATAGCACCCTCTTCTGGATTGTAAAGTGTAGAGGGAGTCTGCCCAGCTCCCCTCGACAGGCACTGTTAAAGGTGTTCCGATGGACCTGGAGGAGATGCTTACAGGATTCCAGGTGGAATATTTCTGTTGGGCTGGAATCCCATCTTGACCAGTCAGGGTACGTGTGAGGGCCCCAGACTTCACTGCCATACAGGAGGATTGGTGCAATGATGGAGTCAAATATTTTAAGCCAGACCCTCACTGGTGCATTGAGGTGGTACAGTCGTCTTCTGATGTTGTAGAAGGTCTTGCATGCTTTGTCTTTCAGCTCCTCAATGGCTGTTTTGAAGCTCCCAGTTTAGTCAATTATCAGGCCCAGGTAGGTGTCCCTGTTGGTAGCAATAAGAGGGTGGTTGTGTATAGTGAAGGTAGGGGGCCTGGCTGACTTTGTTTTCCTTCTCTGGAACACCATAGTGTTGATCTTTTTTAAATTGATGGGAAGGGCTCATGTGGTGCTGAATTTCTCCAGAATGACTAGCTGGTCTTGGAGACCTTTCTCAGTTGGTGATAAAAGGAGAATGTCATCCGCATAGAGGAAAATTTCACCTCAGTGTCATGGAGGATGAGACGTGTTGTTGAGGAAGACTCCAGAGCCGCTGCCAGCTCGTTGATGTAAATGTTAAAGAGAGTTGGACTCCATGATAACATGGAGTAATACGCAAAGATATAAGACCATGACAACAGGAATTAATAAAAGGTTGGGTAATTGCAGTATTTTTCAACTGGTACAGCAGAGATTTAGTAAAATACCGCTATTTGAGCTCTTGGCTAGGGTCTGGAAGGAAGCAAGAGAGCTGTGGCCCCAGAGTGGACTCCATGCTGACATCTTATTGTGGTATAATACTCACCTTCATAGAATTAAAATCAATCGAAAAGAAAATCAGGTGGAAGCATGGAATTTACAAATTGGGCCAGGTATGGAAAGAGGGGGATATAATTCCATATGAAGATCTTAAATATAAGTATGAATTGGGCAATAACAGGACAACAGGACAATTACCCATACTGTGTCTCCTCCAGGATGGCGCCAACTTTAGGGGTTGGCGCCATCCTGGAGGAGACACAGTATGGGTAATTGTCCTGTTGTCCTGTCTTTGATGAATTTCCATATATGCATTTTTGTGTATAATCATGTTGAAGGGATAGGGACTATGTCCACTGTATGTCTCCTCCAGTGATGTTGCTTTTTTTTTAATCTCCTGCACTGTTTCTCTTTTAATCATGTATGTTATAAAATGATAATGTTTTTTGTAATAAAGAATTAATGAATACCAGCGGTCTGGCATTTGTCTATGTAGGTTCTGTATTTAATGTATTGCCAAAGGTTGTTTTACGTTTGAATAAGTAATTATTCTATGGTTGTAGGTATATATTTTTCGGTTGGACTCTGGATGATGATGGTGCTTGTTGTTTGTAGTCTGTCTGTTAATTGCCGTCTGTCCTCTAAGCAAAAATCTTTGTTTTGTCCTTTTTCATGAAGAGCTTTAGTCCTGCTCGCTTTTGTATCCCATGGAGTGGATATTTCCCAGATTTTGTCTTAAAATTTGCTCATTACAAGGTATAAAGTGATGAAAACTCAGGAGCTCATGTTCAGTGCTGCTTACTCCTGGGGTGCTGGGGTCTATCTATCTATCTATCTATCTATCTATCTATCTATCTATCTATCTATCTATCTATCCTTCTATCTACTATCTATCTAATATCTAGCTCAAATCTATCTATCCATCTACAATCTATCTATCTATCTATCTATCTATCTATCTATATCTTCTATCTATACCTAACTATCTCTCTACTATCTAATATATATCTATCTATCCATCTATCTAGCCCTATCTCTAGCTATCTTCTATTTATATCTATCTATCGAATATCGAGCATCTGTCTATTTCTATCTTCTATCTATCTAATTATATGCTTATCTCTGTCAGATAAATAGATAGATAGATAGATAAAAAGACAGATTAGATAGAGAGACATAGATAGAAAGATATCCTATCTATCTATATCATCTTTTTATCTATCTCATTTTTATCTATCTATCTATCTCTATCTATCTATCTAGAAAGTATTTATAATAAACAAATTATTGTCTTTCTTGTGTTATTCAGGGAGGATCGGCCAGCAGAGTCTCCCTCATGAATCGATTGATTGGAGTATTTAATTTTGTGGTAGTTATACCATTATACATCATGCTCCTTATTGTTTTGGTGAATAGACGCAGTACGAGAAAATAAGAGAAAAATCAACAGCTCACGATCCAAGTTCACGCTGCACTGGAAAGGGCAACACCCATGTAAAATCCAGGAAAACAAATCCCAGCAAGTGTTCTTGTCTTCAATATGTTATACTCTTTAATAATAAATAATAATAATAAAGAAGACAAGAACGCTTGCTGGGATTTGTTTTGCTGGACTCCCCCGGATGATTCTTGGTATGGATCCTGTTGTCAGTAACAACCGTAAGAATACAGAGAATTCAGGAATAAGATCTTCCTCTGCAGAGCATTTCACCTATTGGAGTAGCAGCTTTTACTTCAGAGCTGCTCTTCCTACTGTGAATGTTTTTATTAAGTTAAATCCATAATCAGTCATTTTGGAATTATTCTTATAAATACTGTAGTCACCCGGGTATGAGAAATATCTTGTAGGACCCTATATTAAAACCTAATGCCCCCCCCCCCCTCCTCCTCCACACCCCATTTGTGATGAATGTACTTTTTTTGGTTAATGGATTATTTTTTTACTGTAAAAAAAAAGTTGGCTTCCACTTCACCCACCTTACTCCAATTATATCAGAGAAAGTGAGACAGAAGCTCCATAACTGTAGCGCTTAGTCTGATCACCAGATCTCTCATTATATTGTATTTACCCTGATCACAGCCTTTCATCAAACTGACGCCAGATCAGTGCACAGGAATTTATACTGTTATCATGAAGTGGATGGAAGCTGTAAAAATACCTATGCACTGAGCTCCCCCTAGTGGTGTCTGTGAGAAAATGCAGCAGATCTTTGATGGAAACAGGAAAGACAAGCTTCTTGTATTGATTTGGCGAGTTATGTTTTTGGTTTTATTGTATAATGTTAAGATGGTGGTGGAGCTCCTCAGGGTGGAGAGAATCATCTCCTGTCACAGAAATGTGGAGGAGGACACCACCATCCCGCTGTCCTACCAACTGTTCAAGAAATTGGAAAGTTTCAATAAAGATGAAAAAGTTATCCTGCAAATGTGACTCCGTCTTCCTCCTAACACATCGGATGCAGCACTTGATAAATGCACACCCCCAGCGGTCAGCGCAGCGAATGTTCGCCCTAGTGCTCGTTACACAGGGTGTGATACAGTCTGCTCTATCTGACTACTACTCCTGCACTTCTGCGCCCTAAAGGTATGTGATGTGAAAGGCTATGTACACCTTTGGGGGAATTATTTTATTTTATTATTGCATTGTACTCATTTTGAGCAAAAAACTTTTTTTTTAATCGGTCTTTATTAAAAATATGACGTCCTTTTTTCTGTATAGAGCTGACGGGCTCCTTATCTCTGCTCTCTGACATTACAAACACTCAGTTCTTATCTTAGTAGTTAAGAAATAAGGTTTATTAGATCATCGGCACAAAGTGAAAATACCAGTCACACAGCTAGAAAAAAGTTAACCCTTTGTGACAGAAGGAATCAATATTTTTAATAAAGGCCAATTGAAAATATGATATTTTGCCAAAAATGAGTGAAATGCAATCATAAACAAAAACTGTCTTCAAAGGTGTACATAGCTTTCAAGTACTTTTGTGTTAAAGAAAGACAAAGGTATTCTACCCGTGATACCTTTATTAGTGATGAGCAGCATAGGCAATATTCAAATTTGCGATAATTCGCAAATGTTTAGCTGCATATTCGCTATTCACAATTTCAAAAAATCAGCAATGTAATATGCACGTACTGCACACGCTATTTCTTTATTTATAACATATATCATGTAACAAATAATCACACAAAGACTATATGGCAAAAGCCGAGTATGTAAAAGCCAACAACCTATCTATGAGACAGGTATAGTTAGCATGCCTTACAATGGCAGTCTTGTGCACTATGAGACATTCAAGACCAGCTCTCTATCCACAAAGATTTCAAAGCCAGGGAGCCTCAATGTTGCTTGACTTTTGTTGGATGGCTTGGGGGACCTGTACACCTAGGTCATTATCATTAGGGTGACAAAAATTGAAAATGTTTTTTCTTTTTTTTTTATGCTAGCTAACTCTTCTGCATAAAAATGCTCAATTTTCTAACTGTCCTATTATTTATATTCAATAACCTTTCTATACTGTTTTGTCATGTAAACTCATTTACATAAACATGGGCATATGGGAAAGACATGCAAATTAGCAGAATCTGCCCTGTTTTTCAGCTAAAACACTATTTCAAGGGTGGCCAACCTGTGGCTCTCCAGCTGTTGTAAAACTACAACTCCCACCATGCCTTTCTGTAGGCTTATAGTAACATAGTACATAAGGCCGAAAAAAAAGACATTTGTCCATCCAGTTCGGCCTGTCAAGTCTAGAACTTACCTCCTCATAGAAACTGATTAAATTAGTTTGGCATGACTGATCCCTCACGAAGCCATGCTGATATGGCGTTATTTGCTTATTTCCGTTGAGATGCTCTAAGATAGCATCTCTCAGAAAACCTTCAAACAGTTTACCCACAACAGATGTTAAACTTACCTGTAGGTAGTTTGGGAATGCTGGGAGTTGTAGTTTTGCAACAGCTGGAGAGCTGCAGGTTAGCCATCCCTGCACTATTTGCATGTCTTTGCCATATGCCATGTTTATGCAAATGAGTTTACATGACAAAACAGTATAGAATTATTGAAAATAAATGTTGGGGCAATTAGAAAACTGAGCAGTGATAGAAGAGTTAGCTGGCATCCAAAAAAATAATAATTGCAATTTTTGTAACCCTAATGATAATGATCTAGGTGCACAGGTCGCCCAAGCCATCCAACAAAAATCAAGCACCTTTGAGGCTTACTGGCTCTCTCCTTTTGGATAAAGAGTTGGTCTGGCCAACCGGCTGAATGTTGTCATTGGCAGAATCATCCACCCAGATCAGACCTGTGGCATTCTTGGCCGCAGGATCGCATACAGCCTCGCTCTCATGAGAGACGCAGTACAATACATCAAAGACCGCTGTGTACATGCTGCCATGTTCAGCCTTGACCAGGAGAATGCCTTTGACCGAGTGTCTCATGAATTCATGGGCAGGGCTTTGCGCAAGCTGGGTCTGAGCAGGAGGTTCTATTTGTTTGTTAGCCTGATGTACCTTGACATTTGCAGCACAGTGTTGGTGAACGGCTGGAAGACTGACCCTATTCCCCGTCCTCTCTGGGATCAGGAAAGGTTGCCCTATTTCACCTCTCCTTTTTTTTTGTGTTATAGAATCCTTTGCGGAGTCTATCCGGCAGAATGGAGAGATCAGAGGGTTCACTGCACCAGGACCTGGGCACTACGAGGTCAAGTGCTCGCTGTACATGGACGACATGACCGTCTTCTGTGCTGATCGGCGTTCGGTAACTGCACTCGCCCAGACCTGCTAGGAGTTCGGACAAGCTTCAGGGGTCAAAGTCAACTGCGGCAAATCAGAAGCCATGCTCTTCGGGGACTGGCAACTGGCTTCTTCTGCCCCCTTCCCATTTACCATCAAATCAGGCTTCATCAAAGTTCTGGGAGTCTGGTTCGGGAAGGAAGGTGCAGCCCTCAAGTCTTGGGGAGAACGCTTGGCCAAAGTCAATCAAAGAATCGGACTGTGGAGCCTCAGACACCTCAAGATTGAAGGCAAAGCACTCGTCCTGCGTAGCAAAGTTTTGCCTGGGCTACAGTACACCGCACAGGCATGGCCCCCTCTTGCCACCATTTCCAGGGCCATCACCAGGACAGTGTTTTGCTTCATCTGGGGATCTAAGATGGACAGAGTGAAGTAAGCCATCATGTACAAAGAGCCCCGCAAGGGTGGAAAGGGCATTCCGGACCTGCCCACTTTACTGCGGATCGCCTTTGTTTGTGACAGCGTTCGTCGGACTCTGAGAACAGCCAACGGCTCTGCGGGCAAGGCTATGTCTCGCTTTTTACTCCTGCCCCTCTGGAGGGGCCTAGGCTGGGACTAGTGGGACAGCTCCATCCATTACAACTGGCACGCTCCCTAATTCTATGGAGACGTCGAAAGGGAACATCAGCTGGTGGGCCTCAAGCCCGACTTGTGGAAACCAAAGACTATACACAAACTCATCAGAGCAAAGGATACGGTGGAGTTAATTTACAGGGATCCTTGACAACATCGTAGAAACAGTTTGGACTAATGTGTCGTCCGACAGGTTAAACAATGGGCACAAGGACTTGTCATGGATAATGATGAGCGGGAGGTGCCATATTCGATTTTGCGATATTTTGCAAATATTCGATTGAATATTCATCTTATGTTCATAAAATCGAATATTCGTCATTATTCTATTTATCGCGAATAATATGCAATTTAATTATTCGCATATTGCGATTTTCGTTTAACTGTATAAGGCAACTTTCCTATTGGTTGGCTATGGCTAATATGTGTATTTTATGAATATTCGCTATATTGCTATATATTCTTGTTTTAGAATATTACGAATATTCTAAAAAACAAAGTTATTGCAATATAGTGAATATTCGTAAAATACACATATAGACTGCAATTTAGCTAATATAGTGCTATAATCTTATTTTTTTATAGTCTAATTTTTTTTGTCTCTACTAAATTTCAGATTTGGAAAAAATGTACACTATTAAAAAAAAAATAGTATAGCATTATATTAGCTAAATTGCAGTCTATATGTGTATTTCACGAATATTCGCTATATTGCTATAACTTTGTGTTTTAGAATATGACGAATATTCTAAAAAACGAAGTTATAGCAATATAGCGAATATATTTGTTATTTAGAATATTTGTCTTTTATTTTTTCAATCTGTACTGTTATTCCACTTTGGCATACTCCTCCCCGACAAGCATCCCCGTCACCATGGGAGCGCCTGTGGGTTAGAATATACCATCGGATCTGAGTTTTCACGATCTCAGGAAAAACTCATATCCGATGGTATTTTCTAACCCACAGGCGTTCCTATGGTGACGGGGATGCTTGTCGGGGAGGAGTATGTGAACGACCATACAGATTGTAAAAAAAAATTTGAATATTATAAATAACGAATATATTCCCTATATTGCTATATATTAGTTTTTTAGAATATTCGTCATTTTATTTTCCATGTGAAAACATGATTCCTTCCTACTTAAGTTGCTTGTGGGCCAATGACTCATTGACCCACAAGAAAGAAGCAGGGAGGATTCATGTTTTCAAATATAAAAATATAAAAAAATTACGAATATTCTATATAGCGAATATTTGCGATTAATATTCGCTATTCGAATATTCGCGCTCAACACTAGTCATGGATGGCCATACAAGGCGGACTGCCAATTCGGTCATTCATGCACGCCCGCAACCTGCGCAAAACCTGGTACTGCCCCAGGTGCCCCTACGTGGAGGAAACATCGTACCACCTGTTTTGAGAGTGCCCCTTTGCGCAGGGCCTGTTGGATGCCCTGGAACATGAACTCAAAGACTCTGTGCCCAGGAACAGCCTGCAATACACTTCGGTGCTGTATGGACTATTTCCTGGGACTCATACTGTTGGAGCCATCCAGGAGGCCTGGCGCCTTATGAACTGCTTCAAGGACTCTATTTGGTTTGCTAGGAATCGGCTCATTCTCAGGAGGGAGAACAATTCCGTCCTGGACTGCCGCAGACTTATCCACAGTCTGCTGCAGGATTACAACATCTTGGACGTCGACGACGAAAAAGAGGACTAAAGCCCTCTTCTTCCCCCTCTCCCCCTGTTTGTTTCTGTCTTCTCAATAAAGCTGAGGGCATGTGATTTCCCCTCCCTACCCCCTCCTTCCCACCTCCCCTTCCCTAATCAATCCAAATCGTCCAAATGCTTTGTTGGAAGGTTTTGTGATTGAATAGGTATATTAGTGTAGCGTCTATTGTGATGTACAGTGTAGGTCAGCCTGTGCTATGCATAACAATGCCATGCTCGCATAGAGGACTGTAAGTAATTTATTAAGTGCTGACTTGTGGCCTGAGTTGCGTCACAGTACTAAAGGATGTATGTATGAAGATTGAGTGTAATAAAGGTGATTCAATCAAAAAAAGGGTTTGGTCTGGCCTGGCTGATCGCCTAAGATTTCTGACTTGACCGAACTTGGACGAGGGGTTGTCAGAGCTTCAGAGTGACGGCTTAGAAGGCGATTACCCAGCTGAAGGATGGCAGTATATATGCCGAGCGTGCATTTTGCAAACCTAGGTGAAATGTGGATCCGAAACTCCGTGCATTGATATCTCGAAAGAAAAAATAAGTGTTTTAATTGTTTGTTATGGCTCATAGACGTTTCATCATTATGTTGAATTAAAAGTGAAGTTTTAATACACACTTTATACCTGGGTCAAGATAGGTCTAGGCCATTATTGGCATTAATATATATGTGTATCCCTCACACCACACATCTGATGCCAAATGGTCACTCTGTGGTCTCCTGATGCTGCTGCTACCTCCACACTATGTCACCTTGACAGTCTGTGGTCTCCTGATGATGCTGCCACCTCCACACTCTGTCACCTTGCCAGTCTGTGGTCTCCTGATGCTGCTGCCACCTCCACACTATGTCACCTTCCCACTGTGTGGTCTCCTGGTGCTGCTGCCACCTCCACGCTATGTCACATTGCCACTCTGTAGTCTCCTGATGCTGCTGCCACCTCCACACTATGTCTCCTTGCCACTCTGTGTTTTCCTGATGCTGCTGCCGCCACCTCAACACTGTCATTGTCCACCCTGTGGCCTCCTCCTGATGCTGCTGCTGCCACCTCCACACTATGTCACCTTGACACTCTATTGCCTCCTGATGCTGCCGCCACCTCCACACTGTCATTGTGGCATTCTGTGGCTTTCTCATGCTGCTTAGACCTCACTACTATGTCATAGGGCCACTCTGTGGACTTCTCCCTCTCCACTTCATGACCACTGGGCCACTTCATGGGCCACTATTTTGCCTTTCTGCCTGGCTGACATTATCATTTATTTGACCCTTCTGATCTGTCAGAAAGAAGGAAAAATGAGACGCACAATGGATTCTGTCTGTGTAGCAGCTGTAAGGCCTGTATGGTCCCATCAGGATCCGTTTTTTGGGGGTTATTTTTCCTCACGGATCAGAGGAATGGCAAAATAATCAGTCATGTCAACACAAACTTACTGCTGACACCCTCTCCACTCTGTCGGGGGGCTCTACTTGTATAAGCGCTTAAAAGAACAGGTTCTGTAGACATCTATGTGGAATCAGCTAATGACAGTTTAAAAGGAGTGTGCTTCTTCTTGATGCTAACATCGACCTGTAAGGCTGAGTTCATACTTGAATTAATTGGTCAGGTTTGGCCCCGTGACTGCCCAAATAAGGGAAGTGCAGTTATTCAAAAAGCGACGCCTGTCATCTGCATGTCATACAGACTCACAGTATTATTTCACTACCACAGTAGATGCCCTATTCGTGTTACTGCAAGGCACAGTGTTCTACACCACTATAAAGGCTCTTTGCAGACAGAAAATAGCCGTTTTTTTAATGCGATTTTCCGCGAATAAATTCTAATCAAACAGAATTTTATCAAAAAAAACTGCCCAAATTGATTTTTTTGAAAAATTCGCTCATTTCTAGTTACGATGATAAAATGTCTTCTGAAATATTAGTTTTGGTGGATGACATAAACATTGTATGGTTGGGAAAATGCATAATTTTATGTGCTGTTTTACTAAGTGCATCCTGATCTTAGTTTATTTAAAAAATAAAAAAAAACTCTTCAGGGCCACTTCTACTCCCATCATTCACACCAGCTCCTCAGGGGCTTGCTGCATTAAATTGGCGCCACGAACAGGATTGCGCCTCCATGCCTTACTATTGTTGCCCTTATTGCTGTGTGGACCCTAAAAGAGACTTTATTGCCTAGCTGGAGATAATTCAATAAAAGCTACAGCCACATCTTGTTAACAAGACTCCATGTGGGTGTTTAACATTAATCGCTTGCTACTAAGGCCCAGAGACGCTCCAATGATTGTGCACCTGCATAGAAAGGGTTAATCGGCCATCTGTGATCCGCACCATGTGCACTAATACAGAGCCCCTCCAGAGCAGGAAATCAGAGTGAATGCCCAGCTGTTGAGTAGGCAAGACGGGTCTTCCTGATGCTCTGCTGGGTGTGGGTGTCTGGTCCATTCAACTGGGTTCCTGTTTATTATTTTGCCAAGGCAAAAGACCTTCGGGCCAAGAAGACAACCTGTTCCTTTGACAGAGAGTTTGCTGCCTTTGAGCTGAGTGGTGGAGACCAAGGGCAGAAGAGCCCACGATGCTCACAATGGCAGAGAGCAAGCAGAGGCCCAAGTGGTTGGCCATGAGGTAGGGCGACAACAATGAACAATCAAAAACAACAGAAAAAATGTGAGTGGCCCAAGTAAAACTCCAGGAACACACATGTTTTGTGTGCCCCACACAGGCCGGTGTGGTGGTTACCTCCATGGTTCCCTCTCCATCACTCGGCCAAGGAGGATCAATGCCTCGGTTCTCCACAGTGATAGGCCATGACTGGAGTCCTGCCTCTTTGGAAGACGAAGTGCCACAAGACAAAGATGGAGAAGTGGGTCATCCAAGTGCTGGACCAACCTTGGCCTGGGTACCCTGTCTTAGAGAGTAGTGTGGGGACCGCCAAGTGGTTCTCTGTGGAGAGGGGTTTTGGACAATGAGACAAAGGATGATATCCTCCTCAGTCATAGGTCCATGAAGAGGCCATACCTGCCATCTCCCCTTTACAGTCTTTACAAAAGAGGACCAAGTGGAGTTCACTACCAGGCTAGGCCTCCAGAACATCTTTGCCACTGGTGTAACACATCTAGTTTTGGTGGATGACATAAACATTGTATGGTTGGGAAAATGCATAATTTTATGTGCTGTTTTACTAAGTGCATCCTGATCTTAGTTTATTTAAAAAATAAAAAAAAACTCTTCAGGGCCACTTCTACTCCCATCATTCACACCAGTTCCTCAGGGGCTTGCTGCATTAAATTGGTGCCACGAACAGGATTGCGCCTCCATGCCTTACTATTGTTGCCCTTATTGCTGTGTGGGCCCTAAAAGAGACTTTATTGCCTAGCTGGAGAGAATTCAATAAAAGCTACAGCCACATCTTGTTAACAAGACTCCATGTGGGTGTTTAACATTAATCGCTTGCTACTAAGGCCCAGAGACGCTCCAATGATTGTGCACCTGCATAGAAAGGGTTAATCGGCCATCTGTGATCCGCACCATGTGCACTAATACAGAGCCCCTCCAGAGCAGGAAATCAGAGTGAATGCCCAGCTGTTGAGTAGGCAAGACGGGTCTTCCTGATGCTCTGCTGGGTGTTGGTGTCTGGTCCCTTCAACTGGGTTCCTGTTTATTATTTTGCCAAGGCAAAAGACCTTCGGGCCAAGAAGACAACCTGTTCCTTTGACAGAGAGTTTGCTGCCTTTGAGCTGAGTGGTGGAGACCAAGGGCAGAAGAGCCCATGATGCTCACAATGGCAGAGAGCAAGCAGAGGCCCAAGTGGTTGGCCATGAGGTAGGGCGACAACAATGAACAATCAAAAACAACAGAAAAAATGTGAGTGGCCCAAGTAAAACTCCAGGAACACACATGTTTTGTGTGCCCCACACAGGCCGGTGTGGTGGTTACCTCCATGGTTCCCTCTCCATCACTCGGCCAAGGAGGATCAATGCCTCGGTTCTCCACAGTGATAGGCCATGACTGGAGTCCTGCCTCTTTGGAAGACGAAGTGCCACAAGAAAAAGATGGAGAAGTGGGTCATCCAAGTGCTGGACCAACCTTGGCCTGGGTACCCTGTCTTAGAGAGTAGTGTTGGGACCGCCAAGTGGTTCTCTGTGGAGAGGGGTTTTGGACAATGAGACAAAGGATGATATCCTCCGCAGTCATAGGTCCATGAAGAGGCCATACCTGCCATCTCCCCTTTACAGTCTTTACAAAAGAGGACCAAGTGGAGTTCACTACCAGGCCAGGCCTCCAGAACATCTTCGCCACTGGTGTAACACATCTGGCCCAACCAATGGTTGCAGCCTGATCACTTCAAGTCTGGCCAGAAGATCAACAGGTTCCATCAGGTTGTCCAAGATCATAAAAACACAACTGCCTTCTTCCAAAACAGCACCACACATGCCCATGGTTGTGTTTGGTATTGCAACTCTTCATCTTCTTTAATAATGTTCCTGAGCTGCAAGTCCTGACACAGAGCAGTTTCAGCCATGTTTTTCTAATCCTGTACAACCCCTTTAATAATAATTTTGGTATAATCCATATCATGTGTACGGACAGATGTCTAGATTGTGTCACCATTACTATATACAGTTCAAAATTGTGTAAATTGAAATCGGCTCCTTCCTCTTTAAATTGTTGAGTGACATTCTTTACATAGTGATACAATAGACATGTAAAGGGTGTAACATAAGGTGTTTTGCAACCTAAGCCCAAGGCAAGAAGATCTCTGCACTCAGAGGAGGAAGGAGTCACAGATTTATAGTGGGCTCTCCATAAGAATGTCAGGAGAGGGAAGAGAAGGTCCACTTTATGAGGACCTCTATGATTCCAGCCAGAAGTACGACATATTGGGTATCTACAACGAGGCCTTTCAGAGGGATTATTCACTACCACCTGACCAGCATAATGGTGGTGATAGGCCAATCAGTCTCTCAGTGGAAAGCCTACCATTTCAAGACTTACCCCATTCTCCAGATTATTGTGAACTACCACCACCAAACTTACCAAAAGATCCTTCACCACAAGAAGATCTTTCACAAGACAAACCTCTAGCAGTAGAATATCCTCTACCACAAGAAGATCCTCCACTACCAGAAGACCCACCACCACCAGAAGTTCCTCCACCACAAAGACCAACCAGTGTAATATCTGCCCGAGAAAACAACATTGTATCATCTCAGCCTTCTTCAACTTTACCCTTCTTGGATCGACGTAGACAATTCCGCGATGAAAGAACCTGCTCAATGATAATCTTCTTCTTCTGCCCACCTCTTGGAATCATTCCTCTGATCTATCTTTTGTTGGTAAGTCACAATCTATCTATCTATCTATCTATCTATCTATCTATCTATCTATCTATATCATATCTATAATCTATTTATAATAAACATTTTATTGTCTTTCTCTTGTTATCCAGACAGGAAATTTGTCTGTGGTCAGAGTCATGAATGGCGTAATAGGATATTTCACTTTGTACTTCTATATAACAATATGTTTCGCACTCCCTGTTTTTTTGGTCAAAAGGAACAGTACAGCGACTGTGTACTGGTCATTATAGGAAAACAAAGAGTCCTGCCAACTGTTCAAGAAATTGCCAAGTTTCAATAAAGATGAAAAAGTTATCCTGTGACTTTGACTCCGTCTTCTTTTTTTTGTCTTTTTAAAAAATGTAACCTCTACTGTGCTTTCATTTCAGAAAAGAAACATTAACAAACTTCTCAATGCCAAAAATGTGTTCAGCAGAACCATTTACAGTACATATATACATCACCAGAACCATGTACAGTACAAATATACATCACCAGAACCGTGTACAGTACATATATACATCACCAGAACCATGTACAGTACAAATATACATCACCAGAACCATGTACAGTACATATATACATCACCAGAACCGTGTACAGTACATATATACATCACCAGAACCGCGTGCAGTACATATATACATCACCAGAACCATGTACAGTACAAATATACATCACCAGAACAGTGTACAGTACATATATACATCACCAGAACCGCGTGCAGTACATATATACATCACCAGAACCATGTACAGTACAAATATACATCACCAGAATTGTGTACAGTACATATATACATCACCAGAACCATGTACAGTACAAATATACATCACCAGAATTGTGTACAGTACATATATACATCACCAGAACCGTGTGCAGTACATATATACATCACCAGAACCGTTTACAGTACATATATACATCACCAGAATCGTGTACAGTACATATATACATCACCAGAACCATGTACAGTACATATATACATCACCAGAACCATGTAGAGTACAAATATACATCACCAGAACCGTGTACAGTACATATATACATCACCAGAACCATGTACAGTACATATATACATCACCAGAACTGTGTACAGTACATATATACATCACCAGAACCATGTACAGTACATATATACATCACCAGAACCATGTAGAGTACAAATATACATCACCAGAACCATGTACAGTACAAATATACATCACCAGAACCGCGTGCAGTACATATATACATCACCAGAACCGTGTACAGTACATATATACAGCACCAGAACAGTGTACAGTACATATATACATCACCAGACCCATGTACAGTACATATATACATCACCAGAACCATGTACAGTACATATATACATCACCAGAATCGTGCACAGTACATATATACATTACCAGAATCATGTACAGTACATATATACATCACCAGAATCGTGTACAGTACATATATACATCACCAGAATCGTGTACAGTACATATATACATCACCAGAATCATGTACAGTACATATATACATCACCAGAATCGTGTACAGTACATATATACATCACCAGAATCGTGTACAGTACATATATACATCACCAGAACCATGTACAGTACAAATATACATCACCAGAATCGTGTACAGTACATATATACATCACCAGAACCGTGTACAGTACATATATACATCACCAGAATCGTGTACAGTACATATATACATCACCAGAACCATGTACAGTGCAAATATACATCACCAGAACTATGTACAGTACATATATACATCACCAGAACCATGTAGAGTACAAATATACATCACCAGAACCGTGTACAGTACATATATACATCACCAGAACCGCGTGCAGTACATATATACATCACCAGAACCATGTACAGTACATATATACATCACCAGAACTGTGTACAGTAAATATATACATCACCAGAACCATGTACAGTACATATATACATCACCAGAACCATGTACAGTACATATATACATCACCAGAACCATGTAGAGTACAAATATACATCACCAGAACCATGTACAGTACATATTTACATCACCAGAACCGTTTACAGTACATATATACATCACCAGAACAGTGTGCAGTACAAATATACATCACCAGAACCGTGTACAGTACAAATATACATCACCAGAACCGCGTGCAGTACATACATACATCACCAGAACCATGTACAGTACATATATACAGCACCAGAACCATGTACAGTACAAATATACATCACCAGAACCGTGTACAGTACATATATACATCACCAGAACCGTGTACAGTACATATATACATCACCAGAACTGTGTACAGTACATATATACATCACCAGAACCATGTACAGTACATATATACATCACCAGAACCATGTACAGTACAAATATACATCACCAGAACCGCGTACAGTACATATATACAGCACCAGAACCGCGTGCAGTACATATATACATCACCAGAATCGTGTACAGTACATATTTACATCACCAGAACCGTTTACAGTACATATATACATCACCAGAACCATGTACAGTACAAATATACATCACCAGAACCATGTAGAGTACAAATATACATCACCAGAACCGTGTACAGTACATATATACATCACCAGAACCGCGTGCAGTACATACAGACGTGGACAAAATTGTTGGTACCCTTTGGTCAATGAAAGAAAAAGTCACAATGGTCACAGAAATAACTTTAATCTGACAAAAGTAATAATAAATTAAAATTCTATAAATGTTAACCAATGAAAGTCAGACATTGTTTTTCAACCATGCTTCAACAGAATTATGTAAAAAAATAAACTCATGAAACAGGCATGGACAAAAATGATGGTACCCCTAGAAAACACAGAACATAATGTGACCAAAGGGACATGTTAATTCAAGGTGTGTCCACTAATTAGCATCACAGGTGTCTACAACCTTGTAATCAGCCATTGGGCCTATATATATGGCTCCAGGTAATCACTGTGTTGTTTGGTGATATGGTGTGTACCACACTCGACATGGACCAGAGGAAGCAAAGGAAAGAGCTGTCTCAAGAGATCAGAAAGAAAATTATAGACAAGCATGTTAAAGGTAAAGGCTATAAGACCATCTCCAAGCAACTAGATGTTCCTGTGAGTACAGTTGCACATATTATTCATAAGTTTAAGATCCATGGGACTGTAGCCAACCTCCCTGGACGTGGCCGCAGGAGGAAAATTGATGACAAATCTAAGAGACGGATAATCCGAATGGTAACAAAAGAGCCTAGAAAGACTTCTAAAGAGATTCAAGGTGAACTTCATGCTCAAGGAACATCAGTGTCAGATCGCACCATCCGTCGTTGTTTGAGCCAAAGTGGACTACATGGGAGACGACCAAGGAGGACACCATTGTTGAAAACGAATCATAAAAAAGCAAGACTGGAATATGCCAAACTACATGTTGACAAGCCACAAAGCTTCTGGGAGAATGTCCTGTGGACAGATGAGACAAAAATCGAAGTTTTTGCCAAGGCACATCAGCTGTATGTTCACAGACGAAAAAATGAAGCATATCAAGAAAAGAACACTGTCCCTACTGTGAAACATGGAGGAGGCTCTGTTATGTTCTGGGGCTGCTTTGCTGCGTCTGGCACAGGGTGTCTTGAATCTGTGCAGGGTACAATGAAATCTCAAGACTATCAAGGAATTCTAGAGAGAAATGTACTAGCCAGTGTCAGAAAGCTTGGTCTCAGTCGCAGGTCATGGGTCTTGCAACAGGACAATGACCCAAAACACACCGCTAAAAACACCCAAGAATGGCTAAGAGGAAAAAATTGGACTATTCTAAAGTGGCCTTCTATGAGCCCTGACCTCAATCCTATTGAGCATCTTTGGAAGGAGCTGAAACATGCAGTCTGGAAAAGGCACCCTTCAAACCGGACACAACTGGAGCAGTTTGCTCATGAGGAGTGGGCCAAAATACCTGCTGAGAGGTGCAGATGTCTCATTGACAGTTACAGGAAGCGTTTGATTGCAGTGATTGCCTCAAAAGGTTGCGCAACAAAATATTAAGTTAGGGGTACCATCATTTTTGTCCATGCCTGTTTCATGAGTTTATTTTTTTACATAATTCTGTTGAAGCATGGTTGAAAAACAATGTCTGACTTTCATTGGTTAACATTTATAGAATTTTAATTTATTATTACTTTTGTCAGATTAAAGTTATTTCTGTGACCATTGTGACTTTTTCTTTCATTGACCAAAGGGTACCAACAATTTTGTCCACGTCTGTATATACATCACCAGAACCATGTACAGTACATATATACATCACCAGAACTGTGTACAGTACATATACATCACCAGAACCATGTACAGTACATATATACATCACCAGAACCATGTAGAGTACAAATATACATCACCAGAACCGTGTACAGTACATATATACATCACCAGAATCGTGTACAGTACATATTTACATCACCAGAACCGTTTACAGTACATATATACATCACCAGAACCATGTACAGTACAAATATACATCACCAGAATCGTGTACAGTACATATATACATCACCAGAACCGTGTACAGTACAAATATACATCACCAGAACCGTGTACAGTACAAATATACATCACCAGAACCGCGTGCAGTACATATATACATCACCAGAACCATGTACAGTACATATATACATCACCAGAACCATGTACAGTACATATATACAGCACCAGAACCATGTACAGTACAAATATACATCACCAGAACCGTGTACAGTACATATATACATCACCAGAACCGTGTACAGTACATATATACATCACCAGAACCATGTACAGTACAAATATACATCACCAGAACCGCGTGCAGTACATATATACATCACCAGAATCGTGTACAGTACATATTTACATCACCAGAACCGTTTACAGTACATATATACATCACCAGAACCATGTACAGTACAAATATACATCACCAGAACCGCGTGCAGTACATATATACATCACCAGAACCATGTACAGTACATATATACATCACCAGAACCATGTACAGTACATATATACAGCACCAGAACCATGTACAGTACAAATATACATCACCAGAACCGTGTACAGTACATATATACATCACCAGAACCGTGTACAGTACATATATACATCACCAGAACCATGTACAGTACAAATATACATCACCAGAACCGTGTACAGTACATATATACAGCACCAGAACCATGTACAGTACAAATATACATCACCAGAACCGCGTACAGTACATATATACAGCACCAGAACCATGTACAGTACATATATACATCACCAGAATCGTGTACAGTACAAATATACATCACCAGAACCATGTACAGTACATATATACATCACCAGAACCGTGTACAGTACATATATACATCACCAGAACCGTGTACAGTGCATATATACATCACCAGAACCGTGTACAGTACATATATACATCACCAGAACCATGTACAGTACAAATATACATCACCAGAACCATGTACACTACAAATATACATCACCAGAACCGTGTACAGTACATATATACATCACCAGAATCGTGTACAGTACATATATACATCACCAGAACCATGTACAGTACATATATACATCACCAGAATCGTGCACAGTACATATATACATCACCAGAACCATTTACAGTACATATATACATCACCAGAATCGTGTACAGTACATATATACATCACCAGAACCGTGTGCAGTACATATATACATCACCAGAATCGTGTACAGTACATATATACATCACCAGAATCGTGCACAGTACATATATACATCACCAGAACCATGTACAGTACATATATACATCACCAGAATCATGTACAGTACATATATACATCACCAGAATCGTGTACAGTACATATATACATCACCAGAACCATGTACAGTACATATATACATCACCAGAACCGTGTACAGTACATATATACATCACCAGAACCGTGTACAGTGCATATATACATCACCAGAACCGTGTACAGTACATATATACATCACCAGAACCATGTACAGTACAAATATACATCACCAGAACCATGTACACTACAAATATACATCACCAGAACCGTGTACAGTACAAATATACATCACCAGAACCGTGTACAGTACATATATACATCACCAGAACCGTGTACAGTACATATATACATCACCAGAATCGTGTACAGTACATATATACATCACCAGAACCATGTACAGTACATATATACATCACCAGAACCGCGTACAGTACATATATACATCACCAGAACCGTGTACAGTACAAATATACATCACCAGAACCGTGTACAGTACATATATACATCACCAGAATCGTGCACAGTACATATATACATCACCAGAACCATGTACAGTACATATATACATCACCAGAATCGTGTACAGTACATATATACATCACCAGAATCATGTACAGTACATATATACATCACCAGAATCGTGCACAGTACATATATACATCACCAGAACCATTTACAGTACATATATACATCACCAGAATCGTGTACAGTACATATATACATCACCAGAATCATGTACAGTACATATATACATCACCAGAATCGTGTACAGTACATATATACATCACCAGAATCGTGTACAGTACATATATACATCACCAGAACCATGTACAGTACAAATATACATCACCAGAACCGTGTACAGTACATATATACATCACCAGAATCGTGTACAGTACATATATACATCACCAGAACCGTGTACAGTACATATTTACATCACCAGTACCGTTTACAGTACAAATATACATCACCAGAACCGTGTACAGTACATATATACATCACCAGAACCGTGTGCAGTACATATATACATCACCAGAATCGTGCACAGTACATATATACATCACCAGAATCATGTACAGTACATATATACATCACCAGAATCGTGTACAGTACATATATACATCACCAGAATCGTGTACAGTACATATATACATCACCAGAACCATGTACAGTACATATATACATCACCAGAATCGTGTACAGTACATATATACATCACCAGAACCATGTACAGTACAAATATACATCACCAGAACCGTGTACAGTACATATATACATCACCAGAATCGTGTACAGTACATATATACATCACCAGAACCATGTACAGTACAAATATACATCACCAGAACCGTGTACAGTACATATATACATCACCAGAATCGTGTACAGTACATATATACATCACCAGAACCGTGTACAGTACATATTTACATCACCAGTACCGTTTACAGTACAAATATACATCACCAGAACCGTGTACAGTACATATATACATCACCAGAACCGTGTGCAGTACATATATACATCACCAGAACCGTGTGCAGTACATATATACATCACCAGAATCGTGCACAGTACATATATACATCACCAGAATCATGTACAGTACATATATACATCACCAGAACCATGTACAGTACATATATACATCACCAGAATCGTGTACAGTACATATTTACATCACCAGTACTGTTTACAGTACAAATATACATCACCAGAACCGTGTACAGTACATATATACATCACCAGAATCATGTACAGTACATATATACATCACCAGAACCATGTACAGTACATATATACAGCACCAGAACCATGTACAGTACATATATACATCACCAGAACCATGTACAGTACATATATACATCACCAGAACCCTGTGCAGTACATATATACATCACCAGAATCGTGTACAGTACATATATACATCACCAGAACAGTGTACAGTACATATATACATCACCAGAACCACGTGCAGTACATATATACATCACCAGAACCGTGTACAGTACATATATACATCACCAGAATCGTGTACAGTACATATTTACATCACCAGTACCGTTTACAGTACAAATATACTTCACCAGAACCGTGTACAGTACATATATACATCACCAGAATCATGTACAGTACATATATACATCACCAGAACCGTGTACAGTACATATATACATCACCAGAATCATGTACAGTACATATATACATCACCAGAACCATGTACAGTACATATATACATCACCAGAACCGTGTGCAGTACATATATACATCACCAGAATCGTGTACAGTACATATATACATCACCAGAACCGTGTACAGTACATATATACATCACCAGAATCGTGCACAGTACATATATACATCACCAGAATCATGTACAGTACATATATACATCACCAGAACCGTGTACAGTACATATATACATCACCAGAACCGCGTACAGTACATATATACATCACCAGAATTGTGTACAGTACATATATACATCACCAGAATCGAGTACAGTACATATATACATCACCAGAATCGTGTACAGTACATATATACATCACCAGAATCATGTACAGTACATATATACATCACCAGAATCGTGTACAGTACATATATACATCACCAGAATCATGTACAGTACATATATACATCACCAGACCCATGTACAGTACATATATACATCACCAGAACCATGTACAGTACAAATATACATCACCAGAACTGTGTACAGTACATATATACATCACCAGAATCGTGTACAGTACATATATACATCACCAGAACCGTGTACAGTACATATATTCATCACCAGAACCGTGTACAGTACATATTTACATCACCAGTACCGTTTACAGTACAAATATACATCACCAGAACCGTGTACAGTACATATATACATCACCAGAATCGTGTACAGTACATATATACATCACCAGAACCGTGTACAGTACAAATATACATCACCAGAACCGTGTACAGTACATATTTACATCACCAGTACCGTTTACAGTACATATATACATCACCAGAACCGTGTACAGTACATATATACATCACCAGAACTATGTACAGTACATATATACATCACCAGAACCATGTACAGTACAAATATACATCACCAGAACCGTGTACAGTACAAATATACATCACCAGAACCGCGTGCAGTACATATATACATCACCAGAACTATGTACAGTACATATATACATCACCAGAACCATGTACAGTACATATATACATCACCAGAACCGTGTACAGTACATATATACATCACCAGAACCGTGTACAGTGCATATATACATCACCAGAACCATGTACAGTACAAATATACATCACCAGAACCGTGTACAGTACATATATACATCACCAGAACCGTGTACAGTACATATATACATCACCAGAACCGTGTACAGTACATATATACATCACCAGAATCGTGTACAGTACATATATACATCATCAGAACCATGTACAGTAAATATATACATCACCAGAACCGTGTACTGTACATATATACATCACCAGAACCGTGTACAGTACATATATACATCACCAGAATCGTGTACAGTACATATATACATCACCAGAACCGTGTACAGTACATATATACATCACCAGAACCGTGTACTGTACATATATACATCACCAGAACCATGTACAGTACAAATATACATCACCAGAACCGTGTACAGTACATATATACATCACCAGAATCGTGTACAGTACATATATACATCACCAGAACCATGTACAGTACAAATATACATCACCAGAACCGTGTGCAGTACATATATACATCACCAGAATCGTGTACAGTACATATATACATCACCAGAACCGTGTACAGTACATATTTACATCACCAGTACCGTTTACAGTACAAATATACATCACCAGAACCGTGTACAGTACATATATACATCACCAGAACCGTGTGCAGTACATATATACATCACCAGAACCGTGTGCAGTACATATATACATCACCAGAACTGTGTACAGTACATATATACATCACCAGAACTGTGTACAGTACATATATACATCACCAGAACCATGTACAGTACATATATACAGCACCAGAACTGTGTACAGTACATATATACATCACCAGAACCGTGTACAGTACATATATACAGCACCAGAACAGTGTACAGTACATATATACATCACCAGACCCATGTACAGTACATATATACATCACCAGAACCATGTACAGTACATATATACATCACCAGAATCGTGCACAGTACATATATACATTACCAGAATCATGTACAGTACATATATACATCACCAGAATCGTGTACAGTACATATATACATCACCAGAATCGTGTACAGTACATATATACATCACCAGAACCATGTACAGTACAAATATACATCACCAGAATCGTGTACAGTACATATATACATCACCAGAACCGTGTACAGTACATATATACATCACCAGAATCGTGTACAGTACATATATACATCACCAGAACCATGTACAGTGCAAATATACATCACCAGAACTATGTACAGTACATATATACATCACCAGAACCATGTAGAGTACAAATATACATCACCAGAACTATGTGCAGTACATATATACATCACCAGAACCATGTAGAGTACAAATATACATCACCAGAACCGTGTACAGTACATATATACATCACCAGAACCGCGTGCAGTACATATATACATCACCAGAACCATGTACAGTACATATATACATCACCAGAACTGTGTACAGTACATATATACATCACCAGAACCATGTACAGTACATATATACATCACCAGAACCATGTACAGTACATATATACATCACCAGAACCATGTAGAGTACAAATATACATCACCAGAACCATGTACAGTACAAATATACATCACCAGAACCATGTACAGTACATATTTACATCACCAGAACCGTTTACAGTACATATATACATCACCAGAACAGTGTGCAGTACAAATATACATCACCAGAACCGTGTACAGTACAAATATACATCACCAGAACCGCGTGCAGTACAAATATACATCACCAGAACCGCGTGCAGTACATACATACATCACCAGAACCATGTACAGTACATATATACAGCACCAGAACCATGTACAGTACAAATATACATCACCAGAACCGTGTACAGTACATATATACATCACCAGAACCGTGTACAGTACATATATACATCACCAGAACTGTGTACAGTACATATATACATCACCAGAACCATGTACAGTACATATATACATCACCAG
The DNA here is from genome assembly GCF_014858855.1 of Bufo gargarizans. NCBI lineage: Eukaryota > Metazoa > Chordata > Amphibia > Anura > Bufonidae > Bufo > Bufo gargarizans. The sequence continues at coordinate 374,467,666 of NC_058080.1, read as the reverse complement.
AACCATGTACAGTACAAATATACATCACCAGAACCGTGTACAGTGCATATATACAGCACCAGAACCGCGTGCAGTACATATATACATCACCAGAATCGTGTACAGTACATATATACATCACCAGAACCATGTACAGTACAAATATACATCACCAGAACCATGTAGAGTACAAATATACATCACCAGAACCGTGTACAGTACATATATACATCACCAGAACCGCGTGCAGTACATATATACATCACCAGAACCATGTACAGTACATATATACATCACCAGAACTGTGTACAGTACATATACATCACCAGAACCATGTACAGTACATATATACATCACCAGAACCATGTAGAGTACAAATATACATCACCAGAACCGTGTACAGTACATATATACATCACCAGAATCGTGTACAGTACATATTTACATCACCAGAACCGTTTACAGTACATATATACATCACCAGAACCATGTACAGTACAAATATACATCACCAGAATCGTGTACAGTACATATATACATCACCAGAACCGTGTACAGTACAAATATACATCACCAGAACCGTGTACAGTACAAATATACATCACCAGAACCGCGTGCAGTACATATATACATCACCAGAACCATGTACAGTACATATATACATCACCAGAACCATGTACAGTACATATATACAGCACCAGAACCATGTACAGTACAAATATACATCACCAGAACCGTGTACAGTACATATATACATCACCAGAACCGTGTACAGTACATATATACATCACCAGAACCATGTACAGTACAAATATACATCACCAGAACCGCGTGCAGTACATATATACATCACCAGAATCGTGTACAGTACATATTTACATCACCAGAACCGTTTACAGTACATATATACATCACCAGAACCATGTACAGTACAAATATACATCACCAGAACCGCGTGCAGTACATATATACATCACCAGAACCATGTACAGTACATATATACATCACCAGAACCATGTACAGTACATATATACAGCACCAGAACCATGTACAGTACAAATATACATCACCAGAACCGTGTACAGTACATATATACATCACCAGAACCGTGTACAGTACATATATACATCACCAGAACCATGTACAGTACAAATATACATCACCAGAACCGTGTACAGTACATATATACAGCACCAGAACCATGTACAGTACAAATATACATCACCAGAACCGCGTACAGTACATATATACAGCACCAGAACCATGTACAGTACATATATACATCACCAGAATCGTGTACAGTACAAATATACATCACCAGAACCATGTACAGTACATATATACATCACCAGAACCGTGTACAGTACATATATACATCACCAGAACCGTGTACAGTGCATATATACATCACCAGAACCGTGTACAGTACATATATACATCACCAGAACCATGTACAGTACAAATATACATCACCAGAACCATGTACACTACAAATATACATCACCAGAACCGTGTACAGTACATATATACATCACCAGAATCGTGTACAGTACATATATACATCACCAGAACCATGTACAGTACATATATACATCACCAGAATCGTGCACAGTACATATATACATCACCAGAACCATTTACAGTACATATATACATCACCAGAATCGTGTACAGTACATATATACATCACCAGAACCGTGTGCAGTACATATATACATCACCAGAATCGTGTACAGTACATATATACATCACCAGAATCGTGCACAGTACATATATACATCACCAGAACCATGTACAGTACATATATACATCACCAGAATCATGTACAGTACATATATACATCACCAGAATCGTGTACAGTACATATATACATCACCAGAATCGTGTACAGTACATATATACATCACCAGAACCATGTACAGTACATATATACATCACCAGAACCGTGTACAGTACATATATACATCACCAGAACCGTGTACAGTTCATATATACATCACCAGAACCGTGTACAGTACATATATACATCACCAGAACCATGTACAGTACAAATATACATCACCAGAACCATGTACACTACAAATATACATCACCAGAACCGTGTACAGTACAAATATACATCACCAGAACCGTGTACAGTACATATATACATCACCAGAACCGTGTACAGTACATATATACATCACCAGAATCGTGTACAGTACATATATACATCACCAGAACCATGTACAGTACATATATACATCACCAGAACCGCGTACAGTACATATATACATCACCAGAACCGTGTACAGTACAAATATACATCACCAGAACCGTGTACAGTACATATATACATCACCAGAATCGTGCACAGTACATATATACATCACCAGAACCATTTACAGTACATATATACATCACCAGAATCGTGTACAGTACATATATACATCACCAGAATCATGTACAGTACATATATACATCACCAGAATCGTGTACAGTACATATATACATCACCAGAATCGTGTACAGTACATATATACATCACCAGAACCATGTACAGTGCATATATACATCACCAGAATCATGTACAGTACATATATACATCACCAGTACCGTTTACAGTACAAATATACATCACCAGAACCGTGTACAGTACATATATACATCACCAGAATCGTGTACAGTACATATATACATCACCAGAACCGTGTACAGTACATATATACATCACCAGAACCGTGTACAGTACATATTTACATGACCAGTACCGTTTACAGTACAAATATACATCACCAGAACCGTGTACAGTACATATATACATCACCAGAACCGTGTGCAGTACATATATACATCACCAGAACCGTGTGCAGTACATATATACATCACCAGAATCGTGCACAGTACATATATACATCACCAGAATCATGTACAGTACATATATACATCACCAGAATCGTGTACAGTACAAATATACATCACCAGAACCATGTACAGTACATATATACATCACCAGACCCATGTACAGTACATATATACATCACCAGAACCGTGTACAGTACATATATACATCACCAGAACCGTGTGCAGTACATATATACATCACCAGAACCGTGTGCAGTACATATATACATCACCAGAATCGTGCACAGTACATATATACATCACCAGAACCATGTACAGTACATATATACATCACCAGAATCGTGTACAGTACATATATACATCACCAGAATCATGTACAGTACATATATACATCACCAGAATCGTGTACAGTACATATATACATCACCAGAACCATGTACAGTACAAATATACATCACCAGAACCGTGTACAGTACATATATACATCACCAGAATCGTGTACAGTACATATATACATCACCAGAACCGTGTACAGTACATATATACATCACCAGAACTATGTACAGTACATATATACATCACCAGAACTATGTACAGTACATATATACATCACCAGAACCGTGTACAGTACAAATATACATCACCAGAACCGCGTGCAGTACATATATACATCACCAGAACTATGTACAGTACATATATACATCACCAGAACCATGTACAGTACATATATAAATCACCAGAACCGTGTACAGTGCATATATACATCACCAGAACCGTGTACAGTACATATATACATCACCAGAACCATGTACAGTACAAATATACATCACCAGAACCGTGTACAGTACATATATACATCACCAGAACCATGTACAGTACAAATATACATCACCAGAACCGTGTACAGTACAAATATACATCACCAGAACCGCGTGCAGTACATATATACATCACCAGAACTATGTACAGTACATATATACATCACCAGAACCATGTACAGTACATATATAAATCACCAGAACCGTGTACAGTGCATATATACATCACCAGAACCGTGTACAGTGCATATATACATCACCAGAACCGTGTACAGTGCATATATACATCACCAGAACCATGTACAGTACATATATACATCACCAGAACCGTGTACAGTACATATATACATCACCAGAACCATGTACAGTACATATATACATCACCAGAACCGTGTACAGTACATATATACATCACCAGAACCGTGTACAGTACATATATACATCACCAGAATCGTGTACAGTACATATATACATCACCAGAACCATGTACAGTACATATATACATCACCAGAACCGCGTACAGTACATATATACATCACCAGAACCGTGTACAGTACAAATATACATCACCAGAACCGTGTACAGTACATATATACATCACCAGAACCGTGTGCAGTACATATATACATCACCAGAATCGTGTACAGTACATATATACATCACCAGAATCATGTACAGTACATATATACATCACCAGAATCGTGTACAGTACATATATACATCACCAGAACCATGTACAGTACATATATACATCACCAGAATCGTGTACAGTACATATATACATCACCAGAATCATGTACAGTACATATATACATCACCAGAATCGTGTACAGTACATATATACATCACCAGAATCATGTACAGTACATATATACATCACCAGAATCGTGTACAGTACATATATACATCACCAGAACCATGTACAGTACAAATATACATCACCAGAACCGTGTACAGTACATATATACATCACCAGAATCGTGTACAGTACATATATACATCACCAGAACCGTGTACAGTACATATTTACATCACCAGTACCGTTTACAGTACAAATATACATCACCAGAACCGTGTACAGTACATATATACATCACCAGAACCGTGTGCAGTACATATATACATCACCAGAACCGTGTGCAGTACATATATACATCACCAGAACCGTGTGCAGTACATATATACATCACCAGAACTGTGTACAGTACATATATACATCACCAGAACCATGTACAGTACATATATACAGCACCAGAACGGTGTACAGTACATATATACATCACCAGACCCATGTACAGTACATATATACATCACCAGAACCGTGTACAGTACATATATACAGCACCAGAACTGTGTACAGTACATATATACATCACCAGACCCATGTACAGTACATATATACATCACCAGAACCATGTACAGTACATATATACATCACCAGAATCGTGCACAGTACATTTCCCTTACGTCCTAACCAGCAGCACATGTGGGGGTTTATCCGCCCCAGTGAAACTGGTAGGACAGACGGAATGTTTAATGAAGTAAAGTAATCAAATAAATCCACGCCCCCATTACCTCACTATAAGAGGCCAAACCCCCCATACATCAGTGTGTTTTTTTCTGTCCTTGGGACTGCAGGACAGACGGGGCAGCCATTTGGCTGCCATGCTCTTAGATTTCATGCTAACCTTGTGTTTCTCTTTCAGGGTTGCAGCTTATCTGATCAAGCTGGTGCTGCCGGCATGTTGGAGGCTCGGAGCTCCTGCATTCAGCTTCCTGTTTGGCTTACACACATTGTGTTCCAGCGCCCTCTGGTGGTTTGTTGCTGAACAACAATGATTAAAGTTTGTTCAAACCTGGCGTCTGACGTCAGTTTGGGCGCCAAATTTGAATATATAAAGCCTCCAGTCCTTCCAGGCTGTGCTGTTGCAGCCTTGGGTTGGTTACTGAGGCAGACTACTTTAGTCACCAGCTTTCCTGTGTCTGGTAGGTTTGCTGCTTCCTTGGTTAGCTAATGAATAGACATTGTTCATTCATTTTTAACTCTTTCTCTGCAGATAATGTCCTCTGCCGGTGATGGGGATCGGACTGGGCGCAAGACGTCATCCAAGCGCAAGCATTTGGCGTGTAGGGATTGTGACACCCCTCTAGCGGACTCCTATGAATTTAATAGGTGTCCCTCTTGCCGTCCTCCTCCTCCTCTGCCTCCTGATACGGAGCCTACCATACGGGACGTAGTAGTCTGGGTAAAGGACTTTGTGGAGTCCTCAATGAACACCCTAAGGGATTCCGTGTCATCCAGAAGACCCAGTGTCCGATCTCCTCTGAGACCCACTCCTATGCAGGAGGAAGTCTACCATACCGTGGACGAAGTCCATTCCTCTGAGTCTAGCGGGGAGGAAGAAGAGGCTGGAAGGTACGCCTTTCCTGTAGAGAAGACCCAGAGGTTACTTAGATCCATCCGGTCGGGGGACCAGGATGTTGATCCCGGGGAAGCTTCAGAGTCCACCTCTAGGGGGCCAAGGGCCTTCAAAGTGGACGAGACTCTGTCTCGATTAATGAAGCTAGAATGGAAACATCCTGAGAAGGCACCGGTCATCTCAAAGCGCTTCAAGTCCATGTTCCCGATTGTGACTTCCCAATTTGACCAGTGGGGCACTGTGCCCAAAGTTGATTTGGCAATTGCAAAATTGTCTAAGAGGACTCTTGTCCCGGCTGATGACGGCTCCAACTTACAGGACCCGATGGACAGGCGGGTAGAATGCACCTTGAGAAGGTCTTACTCCACTGCTGCTGCTGCTGCATCTGTGGCCATATCCTCTACGGAGGTAGCCGTCTTCCTCCAAAGACGCCTCCGACAGGTGCAGTCGGATATCGACTCTGGCATATCCCGTGATGACATCCTGGCGCAGTTTAAGTCCATTCTACGTGCCGTGGAATTTCTGTGTGACTCTGGCCCACAACAGTTAAAATTAGCCTCTAAAGCTATGGCCCTCTCTGCAGCGGGTAGGAGGCCACTATGGCTAAAACCTTGGGTGGCAGATAATGCCTCCAAGTATAATTTATGCAGCCTCCCTTACGAGCCAGGAAGGCTTTTTGGGACTGAACTGGACCGCATTATGGAGGGTCTTGCCGATAAAAAGGGCAAATGCCTTCCTCAAACCCCTAAGGGTAGGGGTAGGCAGGGTAGAGGGTCCAGATCCTTTCAGGGCCAATCCAGGCCTCAGCGAGGCCGTGGGTCCAGGAGGGGAGGATCATATCGTTCCGGTGGGAACAAAAACAATAAAGCCGACCAGTGACGGCCCTCCCCTTCCGTCAGATCCAGTCATAAATTTGACTCCTATTCTTTCAGACCTCCCAGTCGGAGGCCGTTTAACTTTTTTTCTAAATACCTGGACAGAGTTTGTTCCAGATCCCTGGGTCCTGAATATAATAAGGACAGGGTACAGGATAGAATTTTTATCTGTTCCCCCAGAAAAATTTGTTTTGACAAGATTACTTCCACGCGCGAAGCAAACGGTGTTGGAGGAGTCTATACTGGAATACAGGCGGAAAGGGGCCTTGGAGGAGGTTCCTCCAGAAGAGATTGGATCCGGCGTCTATTCGCCAGTTTTCCTTGTTCCCAAAGCCACAGGAGGTTGGCGCATGATCATAGATCTCCGCTACCTCAACCGATTCATAAAGAAAAGGCGGTTCCGGATGGAAACCATCAAATCGGTAATCAGCATCCTGAGCCCAGGGGACCTGATGGTCACACTGGATCTAAGGGATGCCTATCTCCACATCCCTGTGTGCCAGGCCCACAGGAAGTATCTACGAGTGGCAGTAAGTCTCAGAGGGACGGTGAAACATTTTCAGTTTGCCGCACTTCCCTTCGGCATCACAACCGCGCCCTACATCTTCACCAAAGTGGTGATAGCTGTAGTAGCTCCCCTCAGATTGAGAGGCCTGGAGATCATTCCATATCTGGACGATTGGCTTCTAAAAGCCCACTCGGTAGAGACGCTTCATCTTCATCTTCTGCAGGCTCAGTCCTTCCTCCAGCGCTTGGGCTGGATTATCAATTGGCAGAAGTCAGAGATTTCTCCCTCCACTACCAGGAGGTTTCTGGGGTTCATAATAGATTCTGCCAACATGACGCTCTACCTTTCTCCGGAAAGGAAGTTACGCATTTCCAAGACTGCAGATCAACTCATGGTTCCCCGCCGGGTAACTATCAGAGTATTGATGAGGATGTTAGGCCTAATGTCAGCAGCCGTGGATGCGGTTCCTTGGGCCTTGTGGCATATTCGCCCTCTTCAAGCGGAAGTTCTGAGTCTATGGGATCGAACTCCCAGAGGGCTAGAGACAAAGTGCTCCCTGTCATCTCAAGCTCGCCGCTCACTGAAGTGGTGGAAACAGGTCAAAGATGGGAGGTCCTTGATCCAACCTTGTTGGATCCTGTTGACGACAGATGCATCCCTTCTAGGCTGGGGTGCCCATCTAGAGGAACTTCAAGTTCAAGGATCCTGGAGCCCTCAAGAGCGTTTGATGTCATCCAATCTGAGAGAACTCAGAGCAATCCGGATGGCTCTCTTTCATTTTTTCCCCCTTATCAGAAACAAGGCTGTAAGGGTTCGCTCAGACAATTCTACTGCGGTATCTTACATCAACAAACAGGGAGGCACCAGGTCTCAGAGTCTACTCTCAGAAGTAGGTCTAATTCTGTCTTGGGCAGAGCAGAATCTTTCCCACCTTTCAGCAGTCCACATTCGGGGGTCCCTGAATGTGGTTGCAGACCAGCTCAGCAGAGGAGTCCCAGCTCTGGGAGAAATGTCTCTGAATCAGGAGATCTTTCATCAGATCACTCTCCGGTGGGGTCGCCCGGACATAGATCTCATGGCGACAAGATTCAATGCCAAAGTGGAAACGTTCTGTTCCCTGTATCGGGAGGACAATCCCTTGGCAGTAGATGCTCTGTCAATTCCATGGGAGTTCAGGCTGGCCTACATCTTTCCTCCCATCGCCATGATACCCAGGGTATTGATGAAGATTCGGCAGGACCAAGCCTCAGTAATAGCCGTGATTCCATTCTGGCCCAGGAGGTCTTGGTTTACCCTGCTCATGCAGATGAGCCGAGGGCAATATTGGAAGCTTCCCCCAATGCAGAACCTGGTGTCCCGGGGCACTCAGCTCTGCCTGGATCCATCCAGACTCAATCTGACAGCCTGGAGATTGATGAGTCCCTTCTAGAGCCGGAAGGGCTATCAGCAGCGGTCTTAAGAACGATGTCTCATTCCAGAGCTCCTGCGACTGTCAAGGCCTACGCCAGGGTAAAGCGCATTTTTCTTCTATGGTGTGCATCTCATCAAGTACCATCTCAGGATCCTCCAGTATCAGCTATTCTTCAGTTCATGCAGGATGGACTAGATAAGGGCCTCAGCCCTTCTACACTCAAGGTACAGATCTCTGCTCTGTCAGCCGCCTTTGGCAGATCTTTACATCAAGACCCTCTGATTAAGAGGTTCCTTAAAGGAGCCGTACGTCTTAAGCCTAGCATTTCAAGACCTATACCGCAGTGGGATCTCTCAGTGGTGCTTAAAGGGTTGAGTGGTCCTCCCTTTGAACCCTTGGAAGAAGTGGACTTTAAGTTTTTATCCTGGAAGGTAACCTTTTTGTTGGCCGTAACTTCGGCCAAACGCATTTCAGAGCTTCAGGCTTTTTCGGCATATGAGCCATACACTTTATTTTTACCGGACAGAGTCCTTTTACGTTTTTTACCCACCTTTTTGCCTAAGGTGCCCTCTGTGCACAACATTAATCAAGTTGTGTCTTTGCCTGTGTTATGTTCCTCTTCTTCCTCTGCAGAAGAAACTTCCCTCCATACTCTGGATGTGGCCAGATGTTTGAGAATCTACATTGAGAGATCCCGGGAGTTCAGAAGGTCAGAGAATCTTCTTATCCTGTTCTTTGGCAGGAATAAAGGGAAGAAGGCCTCTAAGCCTACTCTAAGTAGATGGATCAGAGAGGCCATCAGAGAATCTTTCGCTTCCCAGAATAGACCTCCTCCTGCCTTTGTCACTGCTCACTCCACCCGAGCAGTCTCTACTAGTTGGGCCGAAAGGTCTCTTATTCCTCTGGAACAGATCTGTTCCGCGGCCTCCTGGAGCTCACATTCTACCTTTGTGAGCCATTATAGACTCAACCTCAGGGGATCAGAAGACACTGCCTTTGGGCGGTCTGTTTTGAATTCCATTCAGCATTGAAGTCCCTACCCTTTAGGCTAACTTCTTGCTAAGTCCCCACATGTGCTGCTGGTTAGGACGTAAGGGAAGCGTTAATTTCTTAACGTTAATTTGTTTTCCCTTAGTCCTAACAGCAGCACACAAATATCCCTCCCTTTGTTTTTTGAGAGTTTCTTGTTATGACACACTGATGTATGGGGGGTTTGGCCTCTTATAGTGAGGTAATGGGGGCGTGGATTTATTTGATTACTTTACTTCATTAAACATTCCGTCTGTCCTACCAGTTTCACTGGGGCGGATAAACCCCCACATGTGCTGCTGTTAGGACTAAGGGAAAACAAATTAACGTTAAGAAATTAACGCATATACATCACCAGAATCGTGTACAGTACATATATACATCACCAGAATCATGTACAGTACATATATACATCACCAGAATCGTGTACAGTACATATATACATCACCAGAATCGTGTACAGTACATATATACATCACCAGAACCATGTACAGTACAAATATACATCACCAGAACCGTGTACAGTACATATATACATCACCAGAATCGTGTACAGTACATATATACATCACCAGAACCGTGTACAGTACATATATACATCACCAGAACCGTGTACAGTACAAATATACATCACCAGAATCGTGTACAGTACATATATACATCACCAGAATCGTGTACAGTACATATATACATCACCAGAACCGTGTGCAGTACATATATACATCACCAGAATCTTGTACAGTACATATATACATCACCAGAATCCTGCACAGTACATATATACATCACCAGAACCATGTACAGTACATATATACATCACCAGAATCATGTACAGTACATATATACATCACCAGAACCGTGTACAGTACATATATACATCACCAGAATCGTGCACAGTACATATATACATCACCAGAATCGTGTACAGTACATATTTACATCACCAGAACCGTTTACAGTACATATATACATCACCAGAACCATGTACAGTACAAATATACATCACCAGAACCATGTACAGTACAAATATACATCACCAGAACCATGTACAGTACATATATACATCACCAGAACCGTTTACAGTACATATATACATCACCAGAATCGTGTACAGTACATATATACATCACCAGAACAGCGTGCAGTACATATATACATCACCAGAACCATGTACAGTACATATATACATCACCAGAATCGTGTACAGTACAAATATACATCACCAGAACCGTGTACAGTACATATATACATCACCAGAACTATGTACAGTACATATATACATCACCAGAACTATGTACAGTACATATATACATCACCAGAACCGTGTACAGTACAAATATACATCACCAGAACCGCGTGCAGTACATATATACATCACCAGAACTATGTACAGTACATATATACATCACCAGAACCATGTACAGTACATATATAAATCACCAGAACCGTGTACAGTGCATATATACATCACCAGAACCGTGTACAGTACATATATACATCACCAGAACCATGTACAGTACAAATATACATCACCAGAACCGTGTACAGTACATATATACATCACCAGAACCATGTACAGTACAAATATACATCACCAGAACCGTGTACAGTACAAATATACATCACCAGAACCGCGTGCAGTACATATATACATCACCAGAACTATGTACAGTACATATATACATCACCAGAACCATGTACAGTACATATATAAATCACCAGAACCGTGTACAGTGCATATATACATCACCAGAACCGTGTACAGTACATATATACATCACCAGAACCATGTACAGTACAAATATACATCACCAGAACCGTGTACAGTACATATATACATCACCAGAACCGTGTACAGTACATATATACATCACCAGAATCGTGTACAGTACATATATACATCACCAGAACCATGTACAGTACATATATACATCACCAGAACCGCGTACAGTACATATATACATCACCAGAACCGTGTACAGTACAAATATACATCACCAGAACCGTGTACAGTACATATATACATCACCAGAACCGTGTGCAGTACATATATACATCACCAGAATCATGTACAGTACATATATACATCACCAGAATCGTGTACAGTACATATATACATCACCAGAACCATGTACAGTACATATATACATCACCAGAATCGTGTACAGTACATATATACATCACCAGAATCATGTACAGTACATATATACATCACCAGAATCGTGTACAGTACATATATACATCACCAGAATCATGTACAGTACATATATACATCACCAGAATCGTGTACAGTACATATATACATCACCAGAACCATGTACAGTACAAATATACATCACCAGAACCGTGTACAGTACATATATACATCACCAGAATCGTGTACAGTACATATATACATCACCAGAACCGTGTACAGTACATATTTACATCACCAGTACCGTTTACAGTACAAATATACATCACCAGAACCGTGTACAGTACATATATACATCACCAGAACCGTGTGCAGTACATATATACATCACCAGAACCGTGTGCAGTACATATATACATCACCAGAACCATGTACAGTACATATATACATCACCAGAACCGCGTACAGTACATATATACATCACCAGAACCGTGTACAGTACAAATATACATCACCAGAACCGTGTACAGTACATATATACATCACCAGAACCGTGTGCAGTACATATATACATCACCAGAATCGTGTACAGTACATATATACATCACCAGAATCATGTACAGTACATATATACATCACCAGAATCGTGTACAGTACATATATACATCACCAGAACCATGTACAGTACATATATACATCACCAGAATCGTGTACAGTACATATATACATCACCAGAATCATGTACAGTACATATATACATCACCAGAATCGTGTACAGTACATATATACATCACCAGAATCATGTACAGTACATATATACATCACCAGAATCGTGTACAGTACATATATACATCACCAGAACCATGTACAGTACAAATATACATCACCAGAACCGTGTACAGTACATATATACATCACCAGAATCGTGTACAGTACATATATACATCACCAGAACCGTGTACAGTACATATTTACATCACCAGTACCGTTTACAGTACAAATATACATCACCAGAACCGTGTACAGTACATATATACATCACCAGAACCGTGTGCAGTACATATATACATCACCAGAACCGTGTGCAGTACATATATACATCACCAGAACTGTGTACAGTACATATATACATCACCAGAACCATGTACAGTACATATATACAGCACCAGAACTGTGTACAGTACATATATACATCACCAGACCCATGTACAGTACATATATACATCACCAGAACCGTGTACAGTACATATATACAGCACCAGAACTGTGTACAGTACATATATACATCACCAGACCCATGTACAGTACATATATACATCACCAGAACCATGTACAGTACATATATACATCACCAGAATCGTGCACAGTACATATATACATCACCAGAATCGTGTACAGTACATATATACATCACCAGAATCATGTACAGTACATATATACATCACCAGAATCGTGTACAGTACATATATACATCACCAGAATCGTGTACAGTACATATATACATCACCAGAACCATGTACAGTACAAATATACATCACCAGAACCGTGTACAGTACATATATACATCACCAGAATCGTGTACAGTACATATATACATCACCAGAACCGTGTACAGTACATATATACATCACCAGAACCGTGTACAGTACAAATATACATCACCAGAATCGTGTACAGTACATATATACATCACCAGAATCGTGTACAGTACATATATACATCACCAGAACCGTGTGCAGTACATATATACATCACCAGAATCTTGTACAGTACATATATACATCACCAGAATCGTGCACAGTACATATATACATCACCAGAACCATGTACAGTACATATATACATCACCAGAATCATGTACAGTACATATATACATCACCAGAACCGTGTACAGTACATATATACATCACCAGAATCGTGCACAGTACATATATACATCACCAGAATCGTGTACAGTACATATTTACATCACCAGAACCGTTTACAGTACATATATACATCACCAGAACCATGTACAGTACAAATATACATCACCAGAACCATGTACAGTACAAATATACATCACCAGAACCATGTACAGTACATATATACATCACCAGAACCGTTTACAGTACATATATACATCACCAGAATCGTGTACAGTACATATATACATCACCAGAACAGCGTGCAGTACATATATACATCACCAGAACCATGTACAGTACATATATACATCACCAGAATCGTGTACAGTACAAATATACATCACCAGAACCGTGTACAGTACATATATACATCACCAGAACTATGTACAGTACATATATACATCACCAGAACTATGTACAGTACATATATACATCACCAGAACCGTGTACAGTACAAATATACATCACCAGAACCGCGTGCAGTACATATATACATCACCAGAACTATGTACAGTACATATATACATCACCAGAACCATGTACAGTACATATATAAATCACCAGAACCGTGTACAGTGCATATATACATCACCAGAACCGTGTACAGTACATATATACATCACCAGAACCGTGTACAGTGCATATATACATCACCAGAACCGTGTACAGTACATATATACATCACCAGAACCATGTACAGTACAAATATACATCACCAGAACCGTGTACAGTACATATATACATCACCAGAACCATGTACAGTACAAATATACATCACCAGAATCATGTACAGTACATATATACATCACCAGAATCGTGTACAGTACATATATACATCACCAGAACTATGTACAGTACATATATAAATCACCAGAACCGTGTACAGTGCATATATACATCACCAGAACCGTGTACAGTACATATATACATCACCAGAACCATGTACAGTACAAATATACATCACCAGAACCGTGTACAGTACATATATACATCACCAGAACCGTGTACAGTACATATATACATCACCAGAATCGTGTACAGTACATATATACATCACCAGAACCATGTACAGTACATATATACATCACCAGAACCGCGTACAGTACATATATACATCACCAGAACCGTGTACAGTACAAATATACATCACCAGAACCGTGTACAGTACATATATACATCACCAGAACCGTGTGCAGTACATATATACATCACCAGAATCGTGTACAGTACATATATACATCACCAGAATCATGTACAGTACATATATACATCACCAGAATCGTGTACAGTACATATATACATCACCAGAACCATGTACAGTACATATATACATCACCAGAATCGTGTACAGTACATATATACATCACCAGAATCATGTACAGTACATATATACATCACCAGAATCGTGTACAGTACATATATACATCACCAGAATCATGTACAGTACATATATACATCACCAGAATCGTGTACAGTACATATATACATCACCAGAACCATGTACAGTACAAATATACATCACCAGAACCGTGTACAGTACATATATACATCACCAGAATCGTGTACAGTACATATATACATCACCAGAACCGTGTGCAGTACATATATACATCACCAGAATCGTGTACAGTACATATATACATCACCAGAACCATGTACAGTACATATATACATCACCAGAACCGTGTACAGTACATATTTACATCACCAGTACCGTTTACAGTACAAATATACATCACCAGAACCGTGTACAGTACATATATACATCACCAGAACCGTGTGCAGTACATATATACATCACCAGAACCGTGTGCAGTACATATATACATCACCAGAACCGTGTGCAGTACATATATACATCACCAGAACTGTGTACAGTACATATATACATCACCAGAACCATGTACAGTACATATATACAGCACCAGAACTGTGTACAGTACATATATACATCACCAGACCCATGTACAGTACATATATACATCACCAGAACCGTGTACAGTACATATATACAGCACCAGAACTGTGTACAGTACATATATACATCACCAGACCCATGTACAGTACATATATACATCACCAGAACCATGTACAGTACATATATACATCACCAGAATCGTGCACAGTACATATATACATCACCAGAATCATGTACAGTACATATATACATCACCAGAATCGTGTACAGTACATATATACATCACCAGAATCATGTACAGTACATATATACATCACCAGAATCGTGTACAGTACATATATACATCACCAGAACCGTGTACAGTACATATATACATCACCAGAATCGTGTACAGTACATATATACATCACCAGAACCATGTACAGTACAAATATACATCACCAGAACCGTGTACAGTACATATATACATCACCAGAATCGTGTACAGTACATATATACATCACCAGAACCATGTACAGTACATATATACATCACCAGAACCGTGTACAGTAGAAATATACATCACCAGAATCGTGTACAGTACATATATACATCACCAGAATCGTGTACAGTACATATATACATCACCAGAACCGTGTGCAGTACATATATACATCACCAGAATCGTGTACAGTACATATATACATCACCAGAATCGTGCACAGTACATATATACATCACCAGAACCATGTACAGTACATATATACATCACCAGAATCATGTACAGTACATATATACATCACCAGAACCGTGTACAGTACATATATACATCACCAGAATCGTGCACAGTACATATATACATCACCAGAATCGTGTACAGTACATATTTACATCACCAGAACCGTTTACAGTACATATATACATCACCAGAACCATGTACAGTACAAATATACATCACCAGAACCATGTACAGTACAAATATACATCACCAGAACCATGTACAGTACATATATACATCACCAGAATCGTGTACAGTACATATATACATCACCAGAATCATGTACAGTACATATATACATCACCAGAATCGTGTACAGTACATATATACATCACCAGAATCGTGTACAGTACATGTATACATCACCAGAACCATGTACAGTACAAATATACATCACCAGAACCGTGTACAGTACATATATACATCACCAGAATCGTGTACAGTACATATATACATCACCAGAACCGTGTACAGTACATATATACATCACCAGAACCGTGTACAGTACAAATATACATCACCAGAATCGTGTACAGTACATATATACATCACCAGAATCGTGTACAGTACATATTTACATCACCAGAACCGTTTACAGTACATATATACATCACCAGAACCATGTACAGTACAAATATACATCACCAGAACCATGTACAGTACAAATATACATCACCAGAACCATGTACAGTACATATATACATCACCAGAACCGTTTACAGTACATATATACATCACCAGAATCGTGTACAGTACATATATACATCACCAGAACAGCGTGCAGTACATATATACATCACCAGAATCGTGTACAGTGCATATATACATCACCAGAATCGTGCACAGTACATATATACATCACCAGAACCATGTACAGTACATATATACATCACCAGAATCATGTACAGTACATATATACATCACCAGAACCGTGTACAGTACATATATACATCACCAGAACCATGTACAGTACATATATACATCACCAGAATCATGTACAGTACATATATACATCACCAGAACCGTGTACAGTACATATATACATCACCAGAATCGTGCACAGTACATATATACATCACCAGAATCGTGTACAGTACATATTTACATCACCAGAACCGTTTACAGTACATATATACATCACCAGAACCATGTACAGTACAAATATACATCACCAGAACCATGTACAGTACAAATATACATCACCAGAACCATGTACAGTACATATATACATCACCAGAACCGTTTACAGTACATATATACATCACCAGAATCGTGTACAGTACATATATACATCACCAGAACCATGTACAGTACAAATATACATCACCAGAACCATGTACACTACAAATATACATCACCAGAACCGTGTACAGTACATATATACATCACCAGAACAGCGTGCAGTACATATATACATCACCAGAACCATGTACAGTACATATATACATCACCAGAATCGTGTACAGTACAAATATACATCACCAGAACCATGTACAGTACATATATACATCACCAGAACCGTGTACAGTACATATATACATCATCAGAACCGTGTACAGTGCATATATACATCACCAGAACCGTGTACAGTACATATATACATCACCAGAACCATGTACAGTACAAATATACATCACCAGAACCATGTACACTACAAATATACATCACCAGAACCGTGTACAGTACATATATACATCACCAGAATCGTGTACAGTACATATATACATCACCAGAACCATGTACAGTACATATATACATCACCAGAATCGTGCACAGTACATATATACATCACCAGAACCATTTACAGTACATATATACATCACCAGAATCGTGTACAGTACATATATACATCACCAGAACCGTGTGCAGTACATATATACATCACCAGAATCGTGTACAGTACATATATACATCACCAGAATCGTGCACAGTACATATATACATCACCAGAATCATGTACAGTACATATATACATCACCAGAATCGTGTACAGTACATATATACATCACCAGAATCGTGTACAGTACATATATACATCACCAGAACCATGTACAGTACAAATATACATCACCAGAACCGTGTACAGTACATATATACATCACCAGAATCGTGTACAGTACATATATACATCACCAGAACCGTGTACAGTACATATTTACATCACCAGTACCGTTTACAGTACAAATATACATCACCAGAACCGTGTACAGTACATATATACATCACCAGAACTATGTACAGTACATATATACATCACCAGAACCATGTACAGTACAAATATACATCACCAGAACCGTGTACAGTACAAATATACATCACCAGAACCGCGTGCAGTACATATATACATCACCAGAACCGCGTACAGTACAAATATACATCACCAGAACCGTGTACAGTACATATATACATCACCAGAACCGTGTACAGTACATATATACATCACCAGAACCGTGTGCAGTACATATATACATCACCAGAACCATGTACAGTACAAATATACATCACCAGAACCGCGTACAGTACATATATACAGCACCAGAACCGCGTGCAGTACATATATACATCACCAGAACCGCGTGCAGTACATATATACATCACCAGAACCATGTACAGTACAAATATACATCACCAGAACCATGTACAGTACATATATACATCACCAGAACCGTTTACAGTACATATATACATCACCAGAACCGCGTGCAGTACATATATACATCACCAGAACCATGTACAGTACATATATACATCACCAGAACCATGTACAGTACATATATACATCACCAGAACCGTGTACAGTACATATATACATCACCAGAACCGTGTACAGTACATATATACATCACCAGAACCGCGTGCAGTACATATATACATCACCAGAACCATGTACAGTACATATATACATCACCAGAACCGTGTACAGTACATATATACATCACCAGAACCGTGTACAGTACATATATACATCACCAGAACCGTGTACAGTGCATATATACATCACCAGAACCGTGTACAGTACATATATACATCACCAGAACCATGTACAGTACAAATATACATCACCAGAACCATGTACACTACAAATATACATCACCAGAACCGTGTACAGTACAAATATACATCACCAGAACCGTGTACAGTACATATATACATCACCAGAATCGTGTACAGTACATATATACATCACCAGAATCGTGTACAGTACATATATACATCACCAGAACCATGTACAGTACATATATACATCACCAGAACCGCGTACAGTACATATATACATCACCAGAACCGTGTACAGTACAAATATACATCACCAGAACCGTGTACAGTACATATATACATCACCAGAACCGTGTGCAGTACATATATACATCACCAGAATCGTGTACAGTACATATATACATCACCAGAATCATGTACAGTACATATATACATCACCAGAATCGTGTACAGTACATATATACATCACCAGAACCATGTACAGTACATATATACATCACCAGAATCGTGTACAGTACATATATACATCACCAGAATCATGTACAGTACATATATACATCACCAGAATCGTGTACAGTACATATATACATCACCAGAATCATGTACAGTACATATATACATCACCAGAATCGTGTACAGTACATATATACATCACCAGAACCATGTACAGTACAAATATACATCACCAGAACCGTGTACAGTACATATATACATCACCAGAATCGTGTACAGTACATATATACATCACCAGAACCGTGTACAGTACATATTTACATCACCAGTACCGTTTACAGTACAAATATACATCACCAGAACCGTGTACAGTACATATATACATCACCAGAACCGTGTGCAGTACATATATACATCACCAGAACCGTGTGCAGTACATATATACATCACCAGAACCGTGTGCAGTACATATATACATCACCAGAACTGTGTACAGTACATATATACATCACCAGAACCATGTACAGTACATATATACAGCACCAGAACTGTGTACAGTACATATATACATCACCAGACCCATGTACAGTACATATATACATCACCAGAACCGCGTACAGTACATATATACATCACCAGAACCGTGTACAGTACATATATACAGCACCAGAACTGTGTACAGTACATATATACATCACCAGACCCATGTACAGTACATATATACATCACCAGAACCATGTACAGTACATATATACATCACCAGAATCGTGCACAGTACATATATACATCACCAGAATCATGTACAGTACATATATACATCACCAGAATCGTGTACAGTACATATATACATCACCAGAATCGTGTACAGTACATATATACATCACCAGAATCGTGTACAGTACATATATACATCACCAGAACCATGTACAGTACAAATATACATCACCAGAACCGTGTACAGTACATATATACATCACCAGAACCGTGTACAGTACATATATACATCACCAGAACCGTGTACAGTACAAATATACATCACCAGAATCGTGTACAGTACATATATACATCACCAGAATCGTGTACAGTACATATATACATCACCAGAACCGTGTGCAGTACATATATACATCACCAGAACCGTGTACAGTACATATATACATCACCAGAATCGTGCACAGTACATATATACATCACCAGAACCATGTACAGTACATATATACATCACCAGAATCATGTACAGTACATATATACATCACCAGAACCGTGTACAGTACATATATACATCACCAGAACCGTTTACAGTACATATATACATCACCAGAACCATGTACAGTACAAATATACATCACCAGAACCATGTACAGTACAAATATACATCACCAGAACCATGTACAGTACATATATACATCACCAGAATCGTGTACAGTACATATATACATCACCAGAATCATGTACAGTACATATATACATCACCAGAATCGTGTACAGTACAAATATACATCACCAGAATCATGTACAGTACAAATATACATCACCAGAACCGTGTACAGTACATATATACATCACCAGAATCGTGTACAGTGCAAATATACATCACCAGAATCGTGTGCAGTACATATATACATCACCAGAACCGTGTACAGTACAAATATACATCACCAGAACCGTGTACAGTACATATATACATCACCAGAACCATGTACAGTACATATATACATCACCAGACCCATGTACAGTACATATATACATCACCAGAACCGTGTACAGTACAAATATACATCACCAGAATCATGTACAGTACAAATATACATCACCAGAACCGTGTACAGTACATATATACATCACCAGAATCGTGTACAGTGCAAATATACATCACCAGAATCGTGTGCAGTACATATATACATCACCAGAACCGTGTACAGTACAAATATACATCACCAGAACCGTGTACAGTACATATATACATCACCAGAACCATGTACAGTACATATATACATCACCAGACCCATGTACAGTACATATATACATCACCAGAACTATGTACAGTACATATATACATCACCAGAATCGTGTACAGTACATATATACATCACCAGAACCGTGTACAGTACATATATACATCACCAGAACCGTGTACAGTACAAATATACATCACCAGAATCGTGTACAGTACATATATACATCACCAGAATCGTGTGCAGTACATATATACATCACCAGAATCGTGTACAGTACATATATACATCACCAGAATCGTGCACAGTACATATATACATCACCAGAACCATGTACAGTACATATATACATCACCAGAACCATGTACAGTACATATATACATCACCAGAATCATGTACAGTACATATATACATCACCAGAACCGCGTGCAGTACATATATACATCACCAGAACCGTGTACAGTACATATATACATCACCAGAACCGTGTACAGTACATATATACATCACCAGAACCATGTACAGTACATACAGTATATACATCACCAGAACCGTGTACAGTACATATATACAGCACCAGAACCATGTACAGTACATATATACATCACCAGAACCGTGTACAGTACATATATACATCACCAGAACCGTGTACAGTATATATATACATCACCAGAAACCTGTGCAGTGCATATATTCATCACCAGAACCGTGTACAGTACATATATACATCACCAGAACCGTGTACAGTACATATATACATCACCAGAACCGTGTACAGTACATATATACATCACCAGAACCGTGTACAGTACATATATACATCACCAGAACCGTGTGCAGTACATATATACATCACCAGAACCATGTACAGTACAAATATACATCACCAGAACCATGTACAGTACATATATACATCACCAGAACCGCGTACAGTACATATATACATCACCAGAACCATGTACAGTACATATATACATCACCAGACCCATGTACAGTACATATATACATCACCAGAACCATGTACAGTACATATATACATCACCAGAACCGTGTACAGTACAAATATACATCACCAGAATCGTGTACAGTACATATATACATCACCAGAATCGTGTGCAGTACATATATACATCACCAGAATCGTGTACAGTACATATATACATCACCAGAATCGTGCACAGTACATATATACATCACCAGAACCATGTACAGTACATATATACATCACCAGAACCATGTACAGTACATATATACATCACCAGAATCATGTACAGTACATATATACATCACCAGAACCGCGTGCAGTACATATATACATCACCAGAACCGTGTACAGTACATATATACATCACCAGAACCGTGTACAGTACATATATACATCACCAGAACCATGTACAGTACATACAGTATATACATCACCAGAACCGTGTACAGTACATATATACAGCACCAGAACCATGTACAGTACATATATACATCACCAGAACCGTGTACAGTACATATATACATCACCAGAACCGTGTACAGTATATATATACATCACCAGAAACCTGTGCAGTGCATATATTCATCACCAGAACCGTGTACAGTACATATATACATCACCAGAACCGTGTACAGTACATATATACATCACCAGAACCGTGTACAGTACATATATACATCACCAGAACCGTGTACAGTACATATATACATCACCAGAACCGTGTGCAGTACATATATACATCACCAGAACCATGTACAGTACATATATACATCACCAGAACCATGTACAGTACATATATACATCACCAGAACCGCGTACAGTACATATATACATCACCAGAACCATGTACAGTACATATATACATCACCAGACCCATGTACAGTACATATATACATCACCAGAACCATGTACAGTACATATATACATCACCAGAACCATGTACAGTACATATATACATCACCAGAAACCTGTGCAGTACATATATACATCACCAGAACCATGTACAGTACATATATACATCACCAGAACCATGTACAGTACATATATACATCACCAGAAACCTGTGCAGTACATACAGTGGATATAAAAAGTCTACACACCCCTGTTAAAATGTCAGGTTTCTGTGATGTAAAAAAATAAGACAAAGATAAATCATTTCAGAACTTTTTCCACCTTTAATGTGACCTTTAAACTGTTCAAATTGAAAAACAAACAGAAATCTTTTAGGTGGAGGGAAGAAAACAAAAACAAAAACCTAAAATAATGTGGGGATGTAGCTGTGTTCAGAATTAAGCAATCACTTTTAAAATCATGGGGGATTCAGCCCGCACAACCCTGTATGCAGGTGCAGATTGCTATGGCGAAATACAGATACAAACGCAAAAACACAAATGCACTCGCACTCTGCAACCAGCACTCTGCCCTGCCTTTAAGCTGGATGTTGAATGGGGCATTGGTGTACATTTTGGCCAAAGCGTAATAAGCCACTCACCGCGTCAAGGTCGCCTCATGAGTGGTCCCTAACACTAGTTCCTACCTGTTATGGGCCATGACAGCCACACAAAGTCCAGGGAGCGCAGCTACAGCATGCACGCCAAGCACACTCTGCTTTTAACCCCGTCCGGTGCCATTACAGCTTTCATTGGATCCAGGGATGCAAGTACCAACATGCATGCTGAGCCCACTATATACTTCTCCTGGAGCCAAATGGTTACTGGTAGGTGCTATATAAGCAGACTCAGTGTTTTTGTGTTTTTACTTTTAAAATCATGTTAAATAGGAGTCAGCCTACACCTGCCATCATTTAAAGTGCCTCTGACGAGAAGAAAACTGGTCTGGGAGGCGACCAAGAGGCCTACAGCAACATTAGAGGAGCTGCAGGAATATCTGGCAAGTACTGGCCGTGTGGTACACGTGACATCAATCTCCCGTATTCTTCATATGTCTGGGCTACGGGGTAGAGTGGCAAGACGAAAGCCTTTTCTTACTAAGAAAAACATCCAAGTCAGGTTACATTTTGCAAAAACACATCTGAAGTCTCCCAAAAAAATGTGGGAAAAGGTTGTTATGGTCTGATGAAACAAAGGTTGAACTCTTTGCCCATAATTCCAAAAGATATGTTTGGCGAAAAAACAACACTGCACATCCCCAAAAGAACACCATCCCCACAGTGAAGCATGGTGGTGGCAGCATCATGCCAAGGGGCTGTTCTTCTTCAGCTGGAAAGGGGGCCTTAGAGCACAGGACACAAAGTCACCACAGCCAATCAACACAGTATTGTACAGTTAGACACTCCCAGCTAATGTACACAAACCCCTCTCTGCCTGTGATACAATTAACAAAAAACAATGGGCATTGTCTGTGACGCAATCAACAAATACAGTGGGCATTGTTGTGACACAATTGTTAAAATGCAATGGGCTCTGCCTGTGATACAATTACCATACACAGTTACCGTATTTTTCGCCCCATAAGACGCACCTAGGTTTTTGGGGAGGAAAATAAGGAAAAAAAATGTTTTAACCAAAAGGTGTGCTTTTGGTGGGTTTGGAACTAATGGTGGTCTGTAGATGACACTATTACTGGGGATCTGTGAAGGACACTATTACTGGGGATCTGTGAAGGACACTGTTATGGGGGATCTGTGGATGACGGACACTTATGGGGGATCTGTGGATGACGGACACTGTTATGGGGGATCTGTGGATGACGGACACTTATGGGGGATCTGTGGATGACGGACACTGTTATGGGGGATCTGTGGATGACGGACACTTATGGGGGATCTGTGGATGACGGACACTGTTATGGGAGATCTGTGGATGACGGACACTTATGGGGGATCTGTGGATGACGGACACTGTTATGGGGGATCTGTGGATGACACACTGTTATGGGGATCTGTGGATGACAGACACTGTTATAGGGGGATCTGTGGATGACAGACACTGTTATGGGGGGGATCTGCGACGGACACTGTTATGAGGGGGCGGATTTGTGGCTGGCAGTGTTACAGGGGGATCTGTGGCTTGCACTGTTACAGGGGGATCTGTGGCTAGCACTGTTACAGGGGGGGATCTGTGGCTGGCACTGTTACAGGGGGATCTGTGGCTTGCACTGTTACAGGGGGATCTGTGGCTTGCACTGTTACAGGGGGATCTGTGGCTGGCACTGTTAGAGGGGGGATCTGTGGGTGGCACTGTTATATATGTGCCATCCACAGACCCCCCAGCCCATAACAGTGCCATCCACAGACCCCCCCCCCCAGCCCATAACTGTGCCATTCACAGTCCCCCATAAAAATGTTACAGGGCAATCTGTGGCTTGCACTGTTACAGGGGGATCTGTGTCTGACACTGTTACAGGGGGATCTGTGGATGGCACTGTTAGAGGTGGGATCTGTGGGTGGCACTGTTATATAGGTGCCATCCACAGACCCCCCAGCCCATAACAGTGCCATCCACAGACCCCCCCCCCCAGCCCATAACTGTGCCATCCACAGTCCCCCATAAAAATGTCATCCACAGATCCTCCCCGCCCGCTGCTCCAGTCTAATATAAAATGTTTTATTTAATTAATAGTTATTAAACATGCCCCCTAACTCCTAATAGTACCGTACATCCTAACCGCTTTAGTAGAATGCCGGCAGGCGGGCGGCGCGTCACTCACTGATGTCACTTGCCTGCGCCGCCTGCTTCATTCATAAAGTAGGCGGCGCAGGCACGTGACATCAGGGAGTTACGCTGCCGCCCGCCCGGCCTGCCTGCCGGCATTCTACTAAAGCGGTTAGGATGTACGGTACTATTAGGAGTTGGAGGGCATGTTTAATAACTATTAATTGAATAAGACATTTTGTATTAGTATACTGGAGCGGCGGGGCGGGGCTATAGTACACTGACTGCACCGCCCCGCTGCTATTGCCGGCCCCCAGCTCCTCCTCCCAGTCCCTCCCCCGCTCGCTCGTACTTCGCAGCTTGTGATGTAAAACTGCCAGCATTTGCCCCCATAAGACGCAGGGGCATTTTCCCCCATTTTGGGGGAGAAAAAGTGCGTCTTATGGGGAGAAAAATACGGTAACTTAATTACTCATAGGCAAAAAAGACACATTTTTCCCAAAACACATAAAACACCTCAAAACCCCACATATTCCCATAATTGATACATCCATGGATAGCTCTGATCTTGGCTCCGAGCAGGGGTTCCCGAATTCCATGGAAGTCACATTTGACCGACTGCAAGCATGGCTTTCCTGCCCAAAACAGTTCCACAGATTTAGGCTGTGCGGCCGGTCTATCTTCTCCTTCAAAGTTAGTATATGGGCCATAATCCTTAGGCAAGAGGCTGGCAAACAGGCCCCTCCAAAACCCAGTGGTGAGGTTATTTTCGCCACAATGATCATGCGCTTCTATACTGCTTCTGTGCTATTGTCGGGGGTATCACTCGGATTACTGTACTTATACCATATTTATATTTTTAATATATTGATTTATATCAGAGGTCTCTTTAGAGCTACATAAATATCTAATAGCAGAAGTGAATTGAATACATTGTACAGTATATACAAATATTCCCAATTCAGGTTCTCTTATGGTCTCATTTTTGTACTGCTGAAGCTGGACGCTCTGCCCTAGGCTCTTGATGCCTATAGGGTCTAGTCTACTTTTACAATCCAGTGTAGTCGTCTAGTCCAGAAGATTGGTTCCACTGAAGGGTCTGTGAGGGCTGCTTTGTGCCTTGTTATAAGGGGCAGCAGTAGGATACTTCTACAGTAAATGGGAAGTCCGCTTCCTGCTGTCTAAAGTGTGTGCATTCAAATTAGCAATAGCCCAAGAAGGAGCGACAAAACACCCCTCCAGCAACCACAACAAAAGACACAACAAGGACACCGCTCAATGAATGTCTAGTTATTCTGGGACAATTACATTACCAGTAACGGGCATTTTACTGGCGCATAGGATATATAAATCGGACAGTGCGCTGGAATAGCATTATACTGGTCAACAGAGGCTACAAGCAATGTATAGAAATATACAGTAAAATCACCTAGGTAATACAACTACAATATTCCACTATGCCAGTAGTGCCCCTCTGGAGGGTAATGCGTACAGCTGCCTATCTGTAACTCTATCTATCTTTCTATCTACAGTGGGATGCGAAAGTTTGGGCAACCTTGTTAATCGTCATGATTTTCCTGTATAAATCGTTGGTTGTTACGATAAAAAATGTCAGTTAAATCTATCACATAGGAGACACACACGGGGATATCTGAGAAGTGAAAGGAAGTTTATTGGATTTACAGAAAGTGTGCTATAATTGTTTAAACACAATTAGGCAGGTGCATACATGTGGTCTCTGTTGTTGTCATTTTATTGATTCCAAAACCTTTAGAACTAATTATTGGAACTCACATTGGCTTGGTAAGCTCAGTGACCCCTGACCTACATACACAGGTGAATCCAATTATGAGAAAGAGTATTTAAGGGGGTCAATTGTAAGTTTCCCTCCTCTTTTAATTTTCTCTGAAGAGTAGCAACATGGGGGTCTCAAAACAACTCTCAAATGACCCGAAGACAAAGATTGTTCACCATCATGGTTTCGGGGAAGGATACAGAAAGCCGTCTCAGAGATTTCCGCCGTCTGTTTCCACAGTTAGGAACATATTGAGGAAATGGAAGACCACAGGCTCAGTTCAAGTTAAGGCTCGAAGTGGCAGACCAAGAAAAATCTCGGATAGACAGAAGCGACGAATGGTGAGAACAGTCAGAGTCAACCCACAGACCAGCACCAAAGACCTACAACATCATCTTGCTGCAGATGGAGTCACTGTGCATCGTTCAACCATTCTGTGCACTTTACACAAGGAGATGCTGTATGCGAGAGTGATGCAGAGGAAGCCTTTTCTCCGCCCACAGCACAAAGAGTGCCGCTTGAGGTGGGCTAAAGCACATTTGGACAAGCCAGCTTCATTTTGGAATAAGGTGCTGTGGACTGATGAAACTAAAATTGAGTTATTTGGCCATAACAAGGGACGTTATGCATGGAGGAAAAAGAACACAGCATTCCAAGAAAAACACCTGCTACCTACAGTAAAATATGGTGGTGGTTCCATCATGCTGTGGGGCTGGGTTGCCAGTGCAGGTACTGGGAATCTTGTCAAAGTTGATGGACGCATGGATTCCACTCAGTATCAGCAGATTCTGGAGACCAATGTCCAGGAATCAGTGACAAAGCTGAAGCTGCGCCGAGGCTGGATCTTTCAACAAGACAACGACCCTAAACACTGCTCAAAATCCACTAAGGCATTTATGCAGAGGAACAAGTACAATGTTCTGGAATGGCCATCTCAGTCCCCAAACCTGAATATAATGGGAAATCTGTGGGGTGACTTACAGAGAGCTGTTCCTGCTCGGAAGCCATCAAACCTGAATGAACTAAAGATGTTTTATAAAGAGGAATGGTCCAAAATACCTTAAACCAGAATCCAGACTCTCATTGGAACCTACAGGAAGCGTTTAGAGGCTGTAATTTCTGCAAAAGGAGGATCTACTAAATATTGATTTCATTTCTTTTTTGTGGTGCCCAAATGTATGCACCTGCCTAATTTTGTTTAAACAATTATAGCACACTTTCTGTAAATCCAATAAACTTCATTTCACTTCTCAAATATCACTGTGTGTGTCTCCTGTATGATATATTTAACTGACATTTTTTATCGTAAGAGCCAATGATTTATACAGAAAAATCATGATAATTAACAAGGTTGCCCAAACTTTCGCATCCCACTGTATATATCTATCTATCTTTCTATCAGATGTACTGTACTCTGACGCCCCGGAATTGTAATGTAGTGTGTACTGTACATTACAATACAGCTTTACAATACATTACAATGCATGCAGCTTTGGATGGGATGGGAGTCTAGTTACTGTATCCAGCGTTAAGCTGGGGAATATGTAGAAGAATACTGTGCATTCTCTAAAGCACTTTGGACATGGCCAGGTACATAATATACTTATACAATTACTCATGGTGAAATTGGCACATGCTCATGAGTACAATCAGCGCACCCAACCTTGTATTACCCAGGTGCTTTTACTGTATGTACAGTATATTTCTATACATTTAAACCTAGAATGTTGTTATACACACTACAAATGAATGCTCAATGTAATAAAAATATATACTTTATTTCATAATAATAAACAAATCATGCTTATTAAAATATTGGAGATAACAAAGAAGAATATGAAGAGTCAGCAAAAAAACGGATGCCGCAATCCACTGGCCAGTGTCTCTGTTACCCACCAATAGATGGAACACATGTCAGGTATGTCAATATTATGCAGTAGGGTGATTCACAGAAAAATGACACACAATTATGACTGTTCAAATATTATAGCTGTGATCATCACTCTAGTGCATAGCCCCCAGATGAGTCTCAAACACTAGGTCCTAGTAATGCACAAGTATACATTGCCTGTAACCTCTGTTGACCAGTATAATTCTATTCCAGCGCACTGTCATATTTATATATCCTATGCACCAGTAATTACCATCCCTGGTAAAGTGATTGTCCCAGAATAACTAGTATGAGAAAGCATAGGCACCAGCAAGGTAAAGTATTAAATAAAGGACAAGACGCATTAAGGCCCACAGAAAGATCAGAAGAAGGGAGCGGTCAAAGGAGAGAGAAGGAGAGAAAAGCCAGTGCTTACCAGTAAAGCAATTATTGATAGTCATGAGCACGACCACGAGGGCAAGAAGCGCAGGAAGGAGTGAGCGCTGACTCTGCAAGGACTGTGGCCCCTGCACTTGGGGCCGTAGAAATACAAGCTGGCGACTAGAAGAAGGGGCTGCCCCTGGAGCGACTACGCTGATTATAGTGTTTATCGGTGGCTGAAGGATCTGCACTGCTGATTTCCAACGTTCACTTTTATTTGCTGTTGTATTTAAACTTTTAAAATAAAATTCCTGGATGAGGAGAGACATCACTGCAATCAGTCTGTGAGTCCGGAGCTCGTCAGTCCAGCACACTCCCAGCACATCTCGTACTACTCCCACTTTGATCCTGCGATGCTGCTGCATTGATCTACTAGTATACCACTCCCACTACTATGATCCGGACACCTTACCCTGCCCTCCCCTCCACGTAAGGCACTCTCTTCACTCAGAGAAAAAAATGCCGGATACCGGCGCCTGTCCCTGCCTGGGCAATAAAAGCCAAGCGCTGCTGCTATCTAGCAGGAACTGATATTGACCGCTAAAGCCCTGATACTTTGTATACGGCCCCATATAACATATTTATAGCTTTAGGGAAACATTGAACATGATGACACTACCTCAGCTATTAGTCCAGCGGATCGCAGCGCTTCCTGTATAAGGAGAGAGACACACCATTGGGCTAGAACTGTGATGGAAGAAAGGAGATGAAAGGGTTAGGGCAGTATGACAGGAGGTCAGGGGAACGCTCCAGAACACCCAGGGTCAATTTAAAAAATAAAAATAAAAAATAGTTCAGCATGCCTGCTCCCCTACTAAATGGGACTGCCATTTTCTTTTCTGGCTGATCTTTTTAAACCAGGAGGTGTGTTTTCATTGTTTCCACAAGTCATATGCCCTCCCCTGTCTGATTGGCTGACTATACTGTTGGCTGACTATGCTGTATTCTAGGAATGAAACCTACAAGTCACTAAAAAAGTAGGTTTCATTCATAGAATAGAACCAAAGAAGAAGGCCTCACTATAGAGCCATAAGGTAGGGCAAACTGGGAACCAATCATATAAACCTAAAAGTAATACTTTATTATATCATAAATTAATCCAAATTCATAAATATGAGACATTATTACTCAGAATTAGGGATGAGCGAACTCGAACTGTATAGTTCGGGTTCGTACCGAATTTTGGGGTGTCCGTGACACGGACCCGAACCCGGACATTTTCGTAAAAGTCCGGGTTCGGGTTCGGTGTTCGTCGCTTTCTTGGCGCTTTTGTGACGCTTTCTTGGCGCTTTTTGAAAGGCTGCAAAGCAGCCAATCAACAAGCGTCATACTACTTGCCCCAAGAGGCCATCACAGCCATGCCTACTATTGGCATGGCTGTGATTGGCCAGAGCACCATGTGACCCAGCCTCTATTTAAGCTGGAGTCACATAGCGCCGCCCGTCACTCTGCTCTGATTAGCGTAGGGAGAGGTTGCGGCTGCGACAGTAGGGCGAGATTAGGCAGATTAACTCCTCCAAAGGACTTGATTAACTGATCGATCTGCAGCTGTGGATCATTGAGCTGCTGATCCTCAATTGCTCACTGTTTTTAGGCTGCACAGACCGTTTGTCAGTCTCATTTTTCTGGGGTGATCGGCGGCCATTTTGTGTCTTGTGGTGCGCCAGCACAAGCTGCGACCAAGTGCATTTAACCCTCAATGGTGTGGTTGTTTTTTGGCTAAAGCCTACATCAGGGTGAAGCTGTCACACCAAGTGCATTTAACCAGCAATAGTCTGTTCATTTTTTGGCCATATACAAAATCAGGGGCAAGCTGCGCCTGTCACCAAGTGCATTTAACCCTCAATGGTGTGGTTGTTTTTTGGCTAAAGCCTACATCAGGGTGAAGCTGTGACACCAAGTGCATTTAACCAGCAATAGTCTGTTCATTTTTTGGCCATATACAAAATCAGGGGCAAGCTGCGCCTGTCACCAAGTGCATTTAACCCTCAATGGTGTGGTTGTTTTTTGGCTAAAGCCTACATCAGGGTGAAGCTGTCACACCAAGTGCATTTAACCAGCAATAGTCTGTTCATTTTTTGGCCATATACAAAATCAGGGG
This sequence comes from Bufo gargarizans, assembly GCF_014858855.1. Taxonomy (NCBI): domain Eukaryota; kingdom Metazoa; phylum Chordata; class Amphibia; order Anura; family Bufonidae; genus Bufo; species Bufo gargarizans. Next base: position 374,434,855 of record NC_058080.1, on the reverse strand, counting down.
CAAGCTGCGCCTGTCACCAAGTGCATTTAACCCTCAATGGTGTGGTTGTTTTTTGGCTAAAGCCTACATCAGGGTGAAGCTGTCACACCAAGTGCATTTAACCAGCAATAGTCTGTTTATTTTTTGGCCATATCCCAGTCTAATTCTGTCACTAAATCCATACCGGTCACCCAGCGCCTAAATACTAGGCCTCAAATTTATATCCAGCTAAATCTGTCCCTAGTGCTGTAGCTGGGCGAGTTATTTAGTGTCCGTTCAAGCACATTTCTTGTTCTGGGTTGAAATACAATTCCCAATTTAGCAATTTCATAATTTAGTGGTTCCTGCTATATCAGAGCTATTTGAAATCTATCCCAAAAAGGGTATATAATATTGAAGGTGCACATTGGGTCATTCAGAATAACTTCACACACACCCGCTACTGTGTATTTCCAAGTCTAATTCTGTCACTAAACCCATACCTGTCACCCAGCGCCTAAATACTAGGCCTCAAATTTAAATCCCTCTAAATCTCTCGTTACCGCTGTACTGTTGTTGCTGGGCAAGATATTTAGTGTCCGTCAAAGCACATTTTTTGTTCTGGGTTGAAGTACAATTCCCAATTTAGCAATTTCATAATTTAGTGGTTCCTGCTATATCAGAGCTATTTGGAATCTATCCCTAAAAGGGTATATAATATTGAAGGTGCACATTGGGTCATTCAGAATAACTTCACACACACCCGCTACTGTGTATTTCCAAGTCTAATTCTGTCACTAAACCCATACCTGTCACCCAGCGCCTAAATACTAGGCCTCAAATTTAAATCCCTCTAAATCTCTCGTTACCGCTGTACTGTTGTTGCTGGGCAAGATATTTAGTGTCCGTCAAAGCACATTTTTTGTTCTGGGTTGAAGTACAATTCCCAATTTAGCAATTTCATAATTTAGTGGTTCCTGCTATATCAGAGCTATTTGGAATCTATCCCTAAAAGGGTATATAATATTGAAGGTGCACATTGGGTCATTCAGAATAACTTCACACACACCCGCTACTGTGTATTTCCAAGTCTAATTCTGTCACTAAACCCATACCTGTCACCCAGCGCCTAAATACTAGGCCTCAAATTTAAATCCCTCTAAATCTCTCGTTACCGCTGTACTGTTGTTGCTGGGCAAGATATTTAGTGTCCGTCAAAGCACATTTTTTGTTCTGGGTTGAAGTACAATTCCCAATTTAGCAATTTCATAATTTAGTGGTTTCTGCTATATCAGAGCTATTTGAAATCTATCCCTAAAAGGGTATATAATATTGAAGGTGCACATAGGGTCATTCAGAATAACTTCACACACACGCTTCTGTGCATTTCCAAGTCTAATTCTGTCACTAAATCCATACCGGTGACCCAGCGCCTAAATACTAGGCCTCAAATTTATATCCCGCTAAATCTCTCGTTACCGCTGTACTGTTGTTGCTGGGCAAGATATTTAGTGTCCGTCAAAGCACATTTTTTGTTCTGGGTTGAAGTACAATTCCCAATTTAGCAATTTCATAATTTAGTGGTTCCTGCTATATCAGAGCTATTTGAAATCTATCCCAAAAAGGGTATATAATATTGAAGGTGCACATTGGGTCATTCAGAATAACTTCACACACACCCGCTACTGTGTATTTCCAAGTCTAATTCTGTCACTAAACCCATACCTGTCACCCAGCGCCTAAATACTAGGCCTCAAATTTAAATCCCTCTAAATCTCTCGTTACCGCTGTACTGTTGTTGCTGGGCAAGATATTTAGTGTCCGTCAAAGCACATTTTTTGTTCTGGGTTGAAGTACAATTCCCAATTTAGCAATTTCATAATTTAGTGGTTTCTGCTATATCAGAGCTATTTGAAATCTATCCCTAAAAGGGTATATAATATTGAAGGTGCACATTGGGTCATTCAGAATAACTTCACACACACGCTTCTGTGCATTTCCAAGTCTAATTCTGGCACTAAATCCATACCGGTGACCCAGCGCCTAAATACTAGGCCTCAAATTTAAATCCCTCTAAATCTCTCGTTACCCACCGCTGTACTGTTGTTGCTGGGCAAGATATTTAGTGTCCGTCAAAGCACATTTTTTGTTCTGGGTTGAAGTACAATTCCCAATTTAGCAATTTCATAATTTAGTGGTTTCTGCTATATCAGAGCTATTTGAAATCTATCCCTAAAAGGGTATATAATATTGAAGGTGCACATAGGGTCATTCAGAATAACTTCACACACACCCGCTACTGTGTATTTCCAAGTCTAATTCTGTCACTAAACCCATACCTGTCACCCAGCGCCTAAATACTAGGCCTCAAATTTAAATCCCTCTAAATCTCTCGTTACCGCTGTACTGTTGTTGCTGGGCAAGATATTTAGTGTCCGTCAAAGCACATTTTTTGTTCTGGGTTGAAGTACAATTCCCAATTTAGCAATTTCATAATTTAGTGGTTTCTGCTATATCAGAGCTATTTGAAATCTATCCCTAAAAGGGTATATAATATTGAAGGTGCACATTGGGTCATTCAGAATAACTTCACACACACGCTTCTGTGCATTTCCAAGTCTAATTCTGTCACTAAATCCATACCGGTGACCCAGCGCCTAAATACTAGGCCTCAAATTTAAATCCCTCTAAATCTCTCGTTACCCACCGCTGTACTGTTGTTGCTGGGCAAGATATTTAGTGTCCGTCAAAGCACATTTTTTGTTCTGGGTTGAAGTACAATTCCCAATTTAGCAATTTCATAATTTAGTGGTTTCTGCTATATCAGAGCTATTTGAAATCTATCCCTAAAAGGGTATATAATATTGAAGGTGCACATAGGGTCATTCAGAATAACTTCACACACACGCTTCTGTGCATTTCCAAGTCTAATTCTGTCACTAAATCCATACCGGTGACCCAGCGCCTAAATACTAGGCCTCAAATTTAAATCCCTCTAAATCTCTCGTTACCCACCGCTGTACTGTTGTTGCTGGGCAAGATATTTAGTGTCCGTCAAAGCACATTTTTTGTTCTGGGTTGAAGTACAATTCCCAATTTAGCAATTTCATAATTTAGTGGTTTCTGCTATATCAGAGCTATTTGAAATCTATCCCTAAAAGGGTATATAATATTGAAGGTGCACATAGGGTCATTCAGAATAACTTCACACACACGCTTCTGTGCATTTCCAAGTCTAATTCTGTCACTAAATCCATACCGGTGACCCAGCGCCTAAATACTAGGCCTCAAATTTAAATCCCTCTAAATCTCTCGTTACCCACCGCTGTACTGTTGTTGCTGGGCAAGATATTTAGTGTCCGTCAAAGCACATTTTTTGTTCTGGGTTGAAGTACAATTCCCAATTTAGCAATTTCATAATTTAGTGGTTTCTGCTATATCAGAGCTATTTGAAATCTATCCCTAAAAGGGTATATAATATTGAAGGTGCACATAGGGTCATTCAGAATAACTTCACACACCCGCTTCTGTGCATTTCCAAGTCTAATTCTGTCACTAAATCCATACCGGTGACCCAGCGCCTAAATACTAGGCCTCAAATTTATATCCCGCTAAATCTCTCGTTACCGCTGTACTGTTGTTGCTGGGCAAGATATTTAGTGTCCGTCAAAGCACATTTTTTGTTCTGGGTTGAAGTACAATTCCCAATTTAGCAATTTCATAATTTAGTGGTTCCTGCTATATCAGAGCTATTTGAAATCTATCCCAAAAAGGGTATATAATATTGAAGGTGCACATTGGGTCATTCAGAATAACTTCACACACACCCGCTACTGTGTATTTCCAAGTCTAATTCTGTCACTAAACCCATACCGGTCACCCAGCGCCTAAATACTAGGCCTCAAATTTATATCCCGCTGAATTTGAATACAATACATTGGGCCAAATAATATATTTGTTGTTGTGGTGAACCATAACAATGAGAAAAACATCTAGTAAGGGACGCGGACGTGGACATGGTCGTGGTGGTGTTAGTGGACCCTCTGGTGCTGGGAGAGGACGTGGCCGTTCTGCCACATCCACACGTCCTAGTGTACCAACTACCTCAGGTCCCAGTAGCCGCCAGAATTTACAGCGATATATGGTGGGGCCCAATGCCGTTCTAAGGATGGTAAGGCCTGAGCAGGTACAGGCATTAGTCAATTGGGTGGCCGACAGTGGATCCAGCACGTTCACATTATCTCCCACCCAGTCTTCTGCAGAAAGCGCACAGATGGCGCCTGAAAACCAACCCCATCAGTCTGTCACATCACCCCCATGCATACCAGGGAAACTGTCTCAGCCTCAAGTTATGCAGCAGTCTCTTATGCTGTTTGAAGACTCCGCTGGCAGGGTTTCCCAAGGGCATCCACCTAGCCCTTCCCCAGCGGTGAAAGACATAGAATGCACTGACGCACAACCACTTATGTTTCCTGATGATGAGGACATGGGAATACCACCTCAGCATGTCTCTGATGATGACGAAACACAGGTGCCAACTGCTGCGTCTTTCTGCAGTGTGCAGACTGAACAGGAGGTCAGGGATCAAGACTGGGTGGAAGACGATGCAGGGGACGATGAGGTCCTAGACCCCACATGGAATGAAGGTCGTGCCACTGACTTTCACAGTTCGGAGGAAGAGGCAGTGGTGAGACCGAGCCAACAGCGTAGCAAAAGAGGGAGCAGTGGGCAAAAGCAGAACACCCGCCGCCAAGAGACTCCGCCTGCTACTGACCGCCGCCATCTGGGACCGAGCACCCCAAAGGCAGCTTCAAGGAGTTCCCTGGCATGGCACTTCTTCAAACAATGTGCTGACGACAAGACCCGAGTGGTTTGCACGCTGTGCCATCAGAGCCTGAAGCGAGGCATTAACGTTCTGAACCTGAGCACAACCTGCATGACCAGGCACCTGCATGCAAAGCATGAACTGCAGTGGAGTAAACACCTTAAAACCAAGGAAGTCACTCAGGCTCCCCCTGCTACCTCTTCTGCTGCTGCCGCCTCGGCCTATTCTGCTGCTGCCGCCTCGGCCTCTTCCTCCGCCTCTGGAGGAACGTTGGCACCTGCCGCCCAGCAAACAGGGGATGTACCACCAACACCACCACCACCACCTCCGTCACCAAGCGTCTCAACCATGTCACACGCCAGCGTTCAGCTCTCCATCTCACAAACATTTGATAGAAAGCGTAAATTCCCACCTAGCCACCCTCGATCCCTGGCCCTGAATGCCAGCATTTCTAAACTACTGGCCTATGAAATGCTGTCATTTAGGCTGGTGGACACAGACAGCTTCAAACAGCTCATGTCGCTTGCTGTCCCACAGTATGTTGTTCCCAGCCGGCACTACTTCTCCAAGAGAGCCGTGCCTTCCCTGCACAACCAAGTATCCGATAAAATCAAGTGTGCACTGCGCAACGCCATCTGTAGCAAGGTCCACCTAACCACAGATACGTGGACCAGTAAGCACGGCCAGGGACGCTATATCTCCCTAACTGCACACTGGGTAAATGTAGTGGCAGCTGGGCCCCAGGCGGAGAGCTGTTTGGCGCACGTCCTGCCGCCGCCAAGGATCGCAGGGCAACATTCTTTGCCTCCTGTTGCCACCTCCTCCTTCTCGGCTTCCTCCTCCTCTTCTTCCACCTGCTCATCCAGTCAGCCACACACCTTCACCACCAACTTCAGCACAGCCCGGGGTAAACGTCAGCAGGCCATTCTGAAACTCATATGTTTGGGGGACAGGCCCCACACCGCACAGGAGTTGTGGCGGGGTATTGAACAACAGACCGACGAGTGGTTGCTGCCGGTGAGCCTCAAGCCCGGCCTGGTGGTGTGTGATAATGGGCGAAATCTCGTTGCAGCTCTGGGACTAGCCAATTTGACGCACATCCCTTGCTTGGCGCATGTGCTGAATTTGGTGGTGCAGAAGTTCATTCACAACTACCCCGACATGTCAGAGCTGCTGCATAAAGTGCGGGCCGTCTGTTCGCGCTTCCGGCGTTCACATCCTGCCGCTGCTCGCCTGTCTGCGCTACAGCGTAACTTCGGCCTTCCCGCTCACCGCCTCATATGCGACGTGCCCACCAGGTGGAACTCCACCTTGCACATGCTGGACAGACTGTGCGAGCAGCAGCAGGCCATAGTGGAGTTTCAGCTGCAGCACGCACGGGTCAGTCGCACTACAGAACAGCACCACTTCACCACCAATGACTGGGCCTCCATGCGAGACCTGTGTGCCCTGTTGCGCTGTTTCGAGTACTCCACCAACATGGCCAGTGGCGATGACACCGTTATCAGCGTTACAATACCACTTCTATGTCTCCTTGAGAAAACACTTAGGGCGATGATGGAACAGGAGGTGGCCCAGGAGGAGGAGGAGGAGGATGAGGAAGAGGGGTCATTTTTAGCACTTTCAGGCCAGTCTCTTCGAAGTGACTCAGAGGGAGGTTTTTTGCAACAGCAGAGGCCAGGTACAAATGTGGCCAGCCAGGGCCCACTACTGGAGGACGAGGAGGACGAGGATGAGGAGGAGGTGGAGGAGGATGAGGATGAAGCATGGTCACAGCGGGGTGGCACCCAACGCAGCTCGGGTCCATCACTGGTGCGTGGCTGGGGGGAAAGGCAGGACGATGACGATACGCCTCCCACAGAGGACAGCTTGTCCTTACCCCTGGGCAGCCTGGCACACATGAGCGACTACATGCTGCAGTGCCTGCGCAACGACAGCAGAGTTGCCCACATTTTAACCTGTGCGGACTACTGGGTTGCCACCCTGCTGGATCCACGCTACAAAGACAATGTGCCCACCTTACTTCCTGCACTGGAGCGTGATAGGAAGATGCGCGAGTACAAGCGCACGTTGGTAGACGCGCTACTGAGAGCATTCCCAAATGTCACAGGGGAACAAGTGGAAGCCCAAGGCCAAGGCAGAGGAGGAGCAAGAGGTCGCCAAGGCAGCTGTGTCACGGCCAGCTCCTCTGAGGGCAGGGTTAGCATGGCAGAGATGTGGAAAACTTTTGTCAACACGCCACAGCTAACTGCACCACCACCTGATACGCAACGTGTTAGCAGGAGGCAACATTTCACTAACATGGTGGAACAGTACGTGTGCACACCCCTCCACGTACTGACTGATGGTTCGGCCCCATTCAACTTCTGGGTCTCTAAATTGTCCACGTGGCCAGAGCTAGCCTTTTATGCCTTGGAGGTGCTGGCCTGCCCGGCAGCCAGCGTTTTGTCTGAACGTGTATTCAGCACGGCAGGGGGCGTCATTACAGACAAACGCAGCCGCCTGTCTACAGCCAATGTGGACAAGCTGACGTTCATAAAAATGAACCAGGCATGGATCCCACAGGACCTGTCCGTCCCTTGTCCAGATTAGACATTAACTACCTCCCCATAACCATATATTATTGGACTCCAGGGCACTTCCTCATTCAATCCTATTTTTATTTTCATTTTACCATTATATTGCGATGCTACCCAAAGTTGAATGAACCTCTCCTCTGCCTGTGTGCTAGGCCTAAATATATGCCAATGGACTGTTGCAGTGGTGGCTGACATGAAGCCTGATTCTCTGCTATGACATGCAGACTAATTCTCTGCTGACATGAAGCCAGATAGTCTGTTACGGGACCTCTCTCCTCTGCCTGGGTGCTGGGCCTAAATTTATGACAATGGACTGTTGCAGTGGTGGCTGACGTGAAGCCTGATTCTCTGCTATGACATGCAGACTGATTCTCTGCTGACATGAAGCCAGATCCTCTGTTACGGGACCTCTCTCCTCTGCCTGGGTGCTGGGCCTAAATTTATGACAATGGACTGTTGCAGTGGTGGCTGACGTGAAGCCTGATTCTCTGCTATGACATGCAGACTGATTCTCTGCTGACATGAAGCCAGATCCTCTTTTACGGGACCTCTCTCCTCTGCCTGGGTGCTGGGCCTAAATTTATGACAATGGACTGTTGCAGTGGTGTCTGACGTGAAGCCTGATTCTCTGCTATGACATGCAGACTGATTCTCTGCTGACATGAAGCCAGATCCTCTTTTACGGGACCTCTCTCCTCTGCCTGGGTGCTGGGCCTAAATTTATGACAATGGACTGTTGCAGTGGTGGCTGACGTGAAGCCTCATTCTCTGCTATGACATGCAGACTGATTCTCTGCTGACATGAAGCCAGATCCTCTGTTACGGGACCTTTCTCCTCTACCTGGGTTCTGGGCCTAAATTTATGAAAATTGACTCTTACAGTGGTGGGTGACGTGAAGCCTGATTCTCTGCTATGATATGAAGACTGATTCTCTGCTGACATGAAGCCAGATTGTCTGTTACGGGACCTTTCTCCTCTGCCTGGGTTCTGGGCCTAAATTTATGAAAATTGACTCTTACAGTGGTGGGTGACGTGAAGCCTGATTCTCTGCTATGATATGAAGACTGATTCTCTGCTGACATGAAGCCAGATTGTCTGTTACGGGACCTTTCTCCTCTGCCTGGGTTCTGGGCCTAAATTTATGAAAATTGACTCTTACAGTGGTGGGTGACGTGAAGCCTGATTCTCTGCTATGATATGAAGACTGATTCTCTGCTGACATGAAGCCAGATTGTCTGTTACGGGACCTTTCTCCTCTGCCTGGGTTCTGGGCCTAAATTTATGAAAATTGACTCTTACAGTGGTGGGTGACGTGAAGCCTGATTCTCTGCTATGATATGAAGACTGATTCTCTGCTGACATGAAGCCAGATTGTCTGTTACGGGACCTTTCTCCTCTGCCTGGGTTCTGGGCCTAAATTTATGAAAATTGACTCTTACAGTGGTGGGTGACGTGAAGCCTGATTCTCTGCTATGATATGAAGACTGATTCTCTGCTGACATGAAGCCAGATTGTCTGTTACGGGACCTTTCTCCTCTGCCTGGGTTCTGGGCCTAAATTTATGAAAATTGACTCTTACAGTGGTGGGTGACGTGAAGCCTGATTCTCTGCTATGATATGAAGACTGATTCTCTGCTGACATGAAGCCAGATTGTCTGTTACGGGACCTTTCTCCTCTGCCTGGGTTCTGGGCCTAAATTTATGAAAATTGACTCTTACAGTGGTGGGTGACGTGAAGCCTGATTCTCTGCTATGATATGAAGACTGATTCTCTGCTGACATGAAGCCAGATTCTCTGTTACGGGACCTCTCTCCTCTGCCTGGGTGCTGGGCCTAAATTTATGACAATGGACTGTTGCAGTGGTGGCTGACGTGAAGCCTGATTCTCTGCTATGACATGCAGACTGATTCTCTGCTGACATGAAGCCAGATTCTCTGTTACGGGACCTCTCTCCTCTGCCTGTGTGTGTGCTGGGCCTAAATATATGCCAATGGACTGTTGCAGTGGTGGCTGACGTGAAGCCTCATTCTCTGCTATGACATGCAGACTAATTCTCTGCTGACATGAAGACAGATTCTCTGTTACGGGACCTCTCTCCTCTGCCTGGGTGCCGGGGCCTAAATATCTGAGAATGGACTGTTCCAGTGGTGGGTGACGGGAAGCCAGATTCTCTGCTATGGAACCTCTCTCCAATTGATTTTGGTTAATTTTTATTTATTTAATTTTTATTTTAATTCATTTCCCTATCCACATTTGTTTGCAGGGGATTTACCTACATGTTGCTGCCTTTTGCAGCCCTCTAGCTCTTTCCTGGGCTGTTTTACAGCCTTTTTAGTGCCGAAAAGTTCGGGTCCCCATTGACTTCAATGGGGTTCGGGTTCGGGACGAAGTTCGGATCGGGTTCGGATCCCGAACCCGAACATTTCCGGGATGTTCGGCCGAACTTCTCGAACCCGAACATCCAGGTGTTCGCTCAACTCTACTCAGAATTAATTTGGAAAAAATCAGCAAACAAACTGGATGCCATAGTCCCCCCGCCGGTGTCTAAATAACCCGCCAAACAGATGGAACACATGTAAAGAGTATGTGCCGTATGCAGTGGAGTAATTTACAAGTAGATATTTTTTGGTACAAAACAACTACAAGTAACTGTGGTCCTCACTCCACTGCATATCCCAGAGGAGAGTCAATACAGGTGCGGGGCCCTATATATTATAACGATAATGACAGAAAAAGTAATGACACAGTATTTGTCTAAATTATTCAAGTGAATACGTCCCCTTACACCAAGTTATCACTATGGAAGCTATAAGAAAGAAACTCTCCCACCGGTACCTGCTGGAAAAACAAACATACCCAAAGACATGATGGAGGGCAGAGACAGCGGACACAGGCAGGCTGGAACCTTGATGCGCGTTTCGCCTCAGCTTCGTCAGGAGGTTGTTCATTCATAGAATACAGCATAGTCAGCCAATCAGACAGGGGAGGGCATATGACTTGTGCAAGCAATGAAAACACCTTCTGGTATAAAGGATCATCCAGAAAAGAAAATGGCAAATATGGTATAAGTACAGTATTCCGAGAGATACCCCTGACACAGAAGCAGTATAGAAGCGCATGACCATAATCTTCAATACAAGGATCTGTGCCATTCTAAAGCAACAGCGCTGCACCGCAGATTGAACTAACAGCTCCGACACGTGGGACGCCGAGCAGAGACAACGCAATTAACTGCCTGTTCTATAGAATCATGAATACAATTTTGCGAATGGGATTGAACAAGTCATTATTTACAACACTATCTATATCTTAATAAAGAAAAAAAATGAAAAGAAAGCAAACACTCGCTTACTGTATACAATCATGAACAGTGTTTTGTGAATGGGACTGAATCAGTCAGTATTCATAATACTATTGATATTTTAAAAAGAAAAAAGAAAGAAGAACAATGAAATATGTACAGTATTTATCATGAACATTGATTCGTCTGATTATGTGTACTGTATCATCTTGATGTACTAATTACTGATTCATGAACTGAAATACGAAAGCATCCTTGTAGTCTACTACACAATAAGGAACGGACACTGATTCTGGACAGCCTTAATTTTTATTTTTTATTTTACCTTTTATATTTTTAATACATTGGTTTTTGAACCCATCAAGGACATTTTGATTAATGCACATTAATATCAGAGGTCTCTATAAAGCTACATAAATATCTAATATCAGAAGTGAATTGAATACATTGTACAGTATATACAAATATTCCCTATTCAGGTTCTCTTATGGTCTCATCTATTTAACATATTGAGAAATACATATTGATTAAGATGTGCTATTACTGCTCTCAGTCATTTACATAATTCCACCAGGTATATCTGGCTGAGCAATATAAGGGAACATGTACCAAATTTTTAATGCTAATATGGTGTTAGGAAATTTCCATCAATTTCTATCAATTAATCTTCTTACTATTAAGATGTGATATTATTGCTCTCACTTTCAATCCTTCTTGCGCTTTGGATTCTCCTGGAACGGGCAGTCCCTTCACTGCTTCTTATCCAGCCCAAAAAGTCCTTATCCGGGACAAACCTACGGGAGAACAGGGGTTAACTGAATAGTGGCTGCCACTCTAGGTGCGCTCAACACACTCGTTCCTCTGCCATGTGCCCGCTCATCTCCTCTCACCCCCTTCCCCAGGTAATGCCACAGTGCTAGCTTATCCTTCATCCTCCCCCAGGTAACACCACAGTGGCCACTCATTCCTTCCATCCAAACCGCCCCCCCCCCCCCCCGCAGGTAACGCCATGGTGCCCACTTGCCTGCTGTCAACCTGGCATGAGGGCAGAGTATGCTGGGCGGGAAACAGTAGCTGCGGCTGCCAAGCGGCGTATATATTATCACATTAAATGAGGTTACAGTAGCTTCAGATGGGGAAGTCAGAGGGGGCCATTCAGTCATTACTTCATTATGTACAAATACTACCGCATGAAACTGCAGTTCCATGCGCCATCTGCTGTTCACAAACCCAACCCGCTGCTCCTTGACTTCAAGCTGGCTTGCACTATAGCGCTGATGGAGAATAAAACTGTGTTTTTTTTAACTTACACTATGAGGTACTGCTGGCAGGTGTAGAAGCATTTTTGAGGTGACAGGGTGAAGGGTCTGGTGATGTATATATGTACTGCACACGGTTCTGATAATGTATATACAAACTGTATTATAAAAAAGTTGGGACACTATACAAATCGTATAGAATAAATGTATAAGAGACTGGGCACACCTCCAGATATTGGGCCACTGACTTTAATGATATTCAAATAAAAATCATATAATATAAGTCTATAAATAGTGTATTGCTAATAAAATACATAAATACTATAACGATACAATCGTAAATAAAGCGCTAAAATAGAAAAAAATCGTCAGCAATCGTATAAATATGTAAAAAGCGCAAAAACTAGAATAATAATGTGGCAGAGAATAACAGTCACTGAAAATGGAAGAGTTCCTTAAAAGCTGCAGTACGTTTACAGAGCAGCCAGCAACAGGATCTTTATTTAAGTATCAGTGTCCTTTATAGGTACCAGAAATTTGCGGAACAGCCGACAGCAAAATAGCAGTTAGGTGAACAACTGGATGAATATTCTTATACAAGGTAGTAACACTCCGTATATGTCACAGGCAGCTTTGTACTACCTGTATAGCGCATGCAGTGAAGTTGGTTCAGTGCAGGAGAAAGCTAAACATACGGCGGCGGCCCGCTGCATGTGTGGCTCAACAATGTTTCGCTACAAAGTTACATGATAGCAAATTGGATTACGCCGACCTTGAAGTCGGAACGGTCTTACCCGCTTGGTGAGGCCCTAGCCGTCCTACGATATTCAAATGGACTCTTGCTCTCTATCCACCAGAGTTTCATTCGCTGGCGTAGGTTTGCACACGTGGGTCCGCCGGTTTGGCTTCGGATCCAGTATAGTAGTGCCCTCCACGCGAACTTTCCATGGACGATAAGCAGCAGTCTTTATCCTTTAAGTAGTGCACTACTTCTTTAAGTGATGGGGGGTCTGACCCCACAAAGCCTCCAACAACACTGGTGAAATAGGACACCTATTATCAGGAAAACATTTACCTCGCCTGTATCCTTTCGAAACCTGCTTGATCAGGAAATAATCTAAAACGGAACAGAACCTAAAATTCTAAGAAAAAAGGAAATCCCAGACAAAACTCTCAAAACTGTAGCATAAGCCAAACCATCCTGAAATAATGTTAAACAAAAAGCTAAAGCCGAAACCTCGCCACTGACATAAGGGGACCAACCTCTACCTGCAAATATTCCCAAATACTCCAAACGATTAACGGGGTAAACAGTCTTATCCACCGCTAGCGGAACACCAAACTCAGAACATACCGCAAAGAAGGACTCCAACAATTCAGAACATACATCAGAACCCGCCGGACCAATGAACAAAAAATCATCCAAATAATGCATAACTGCTCCTCGCATACATCTTACCGAAACCGCCCATTCGAGAAAAGAGGAAAAAACTTCAAAATAAAAACATAAGGAACATCCCATAGGAAGACATCTATCAAAGTAAAACAAACCATTAACATTGAAACCTAAAGAATTAAAGCATGAAGGATGAACCAGCAATAAATGAAAAGCAGACTGTATGTCCGCTTTTGCCATTCGAGCACCTTTGCCACAGCCCCGCACAAAATCTATAGCAGAATCAAAGGTGGCATACTTAACAGAGCATAATGCTTTATCGATTTCATCATTCAACGACGCCCCATGAGAAAAGGACAAGTGGTGAATCAAACGATAAGCATTAGGCTCCTTTTTAGGTACCACCCCTAATGGAGAAAGGCGAAAATTAGCAAAAGGAGGAGAGGAAAAAGGACCTGCAATCCTACCTAAGGCCAATTCCTTTGCTAACTTGGATTGAACCACTGAAGGAAACTGATCAACAGAAGACAAATTATTGACCCATTCACAACCAGAGCCAGAAAATGACGGTAACCGAAAACCAAAAGCAAAACCATCCAGAAGCAACTCCGCCATCATTACATTTGGGTAGCGCTCGAGCCAAGGACGCATGTTCTCCAGCTTTACTGGCGTCCAAGCTCTTAGACACATACTCTTTTGTGGAAGGCTGGGCCGGCATGTTAGCTCTTTTATAACACCGAACCAGCGGATGACTACCTCCACAAAAAGCACACTCATGACGGTCCTTGCAAGATGCAGGCCACTTACACTGCGATTCATTAAATGCAAAGCAAGTGCCTTTCCTAAATAACTGCGAATGCAAGGCTAATGGAGCTGCTTGTTGTCTCACAGTCGCAAAGGATGAACGCTGCGGCAACAATAAGTTCAGCCACAGACCAACATCCTTTGCGCCCCAACGCATGCTGGGATACACCGACAGCCTCTGTCTGAAACCTTCATCATATATAAACCATCCAATTCCCCAAAAAGTTTTATACGCCTCTAACACATTATCTAATTGCTGAAAAAGGCCGGAACACTTCATAGAAAATTTCTCTCCCATCACGCTACAAAAAATACAGTAAGCTTGAAGCCAATTATTAAAAGTCTGTGGAATAGGACGTCTTCTATCCTCCTCAGACTTATCTTTCCGTTTCTCAAGCTTTGAAACAAAATCTTTAGAAGTGGGAAGAAGAGATAACATATCTACAAATTCATTTCTCCATATCTTCTCCTTCACCGACATTGATAGATGAAAACCTAAAGGAGATAATTCACATGGCAACGTTTCTTTATAGCACAATTCGGAAACACCTTTCCGTTTCCCAACTGGCCTGGGGAGAGATTCCTCACTATCCGAATCCCTACCCACCTCCTGACCGGAAAACCGACAAGCATCAAAAAAATCGCCTGTCACACCAGCCGGCTCAGGAGGAGGGGGAGGGGGGAACAAAATTCTTTAACCGCTTTAAGTCCGCCCATAGGATATAAACGTCCTATGGGTGGACCTCTATTTTTTGAAAGCACGTTTTAAAACGTCCTTTCAGAAATAGCAGCTGCACGCTAATCATGCAGCTGCTGATCGGGTTGCCCGCTGTCAGTGACAGCAGGGCAACCCAGAGATAAGGCAGGGACAGTTCCCAGGTGTCCCTGCCTTCTAGATCGCTGCAGACACAGCGCTCACCGAGCGCTGTGTCTGCAGAGTAGGAAGCGCTGTGCGCTTCCTGTTCCGGCCCGGCGGTCATGTGACCGCCGGGACCGGAGCGTGCAGGAGCTGTGAGGTCTTACAGAGACCTCGATCAGCCCTGCTCTGAGGCTGTACAGCGCAGAATCAAGCTGTACAGCCTCTCTGGGGGGTGCATTTCCACTGTAACTGGGGCTACTATGTCAGCCCCAGTTACAGGAGAAATCAACAGTGAAAAAAAAAAGAAAAAGTGAAGCAAATGTCCCCCAGAGGTCTTGTATGACCTTATGGGGGATGAAAAGTGTAAAAAAAAAAATAAAAAAAATAAAGGGTTGAAAAAAATAAAATAAAAAAAAGTTTCACATGTAAAAAAAAAAGGTCCCCAAGTAAGGAATAAAAAAAAAATTGAAAAAATAAAATAAAATAGACATGTTTGGTATTGCCACGTCCGTAAAAACCAGCTCTATAAAAATATCACATGAGCTAACCCCTCGGGTGAACACCGTAAAAAAAAAACCAAAAAACGGTGTCAAAACAAGCAATTTTTGTCACCTTGCATCACAAAAGGTGCAACACTAAGTGATCAAAAATGCGTATGTCCCACAAAATGGTACCAATAAAACCGTCACCTCATCCCGCAAAAAATGAGCCCCTACATAAGAAAATCTCTCAAAAAATAAAAAAAAATATAGCTCTTAGAACATGGAGACACTAAAACATCATTTTTTGGTTTCAAAAATGCTATTATTGTGTTAATGTGAAACAAATAAAAAAAAGTATACATATTAGGTATTGCCGCGTCCGTAAAAACCAGCTCTATAAAAATATCACATGAGTTAACCCCTCAGATGAACACCGTAAAAAAAAAAAAAAAAACTGTGTCAAAACAAGCAATTTTTGTCACCTTGCATCACAAAAGGTGCAACACCAAGTGATCAAAAACGCGTATGTCCCACAAAATGGTACCAATAAAACCGTCACCTCATCCTGCAAAAAATGAGCCCCTACATAAGAAAATCTCTCAAAAAATAAAAAACTATAATAATTTTTTTGTTTCAAAAATGCTATTATTGTGTAAAACTTTAATAAATGAGAAAAAGTATACATATTAGGTATCACCACGTCCGTAACAATCTGCTCTATAAAAATGTCACTTGACTGAACCCCTCAGGTGAACGCTGTAAAAATAAATAAATAGAAACTGTGCTAAAACAACCAATTTTTTGGTCACCTTGCCCCATAAAGTGTTATAATGAATGATCAAAAAATCATATGTACCCAAAAATAGTACTAATAAAACTGGCACCTTATCCCCTAATTTCCAAAATGGGGTCACTTCTTGGGAGTTTCTACTGTAAGGGTGCATCAGGGGGCTTCAAATGGGACATGGCATCTAAAAACCATGTGGAGTTCCTTTTCTTCTGCGCCCTGCCGTGTGCCCATACAGCAGTTTACGACCACATGTGGGGTGTTTCTGTAAACCACAGAATCTGGGTAATAAATATTGAGTTTTGTTTGGCTGTTAACCATCGATGTGTTAAAGAAAAAATTGGATTAAAATGGAACATCTGCCCAAAAAGTGAAATTTAAAAATTTGATCTCCATTTTCCTTTAATTCTTGTGGAACGCATAAAGGGTTAACAAAGTTTGTAAAATCAGTTTTGAGTAACTTGAGGGGTGTAGTTTCTACAATGGGGTCATTTATGGGGGTATCCACTATGTAGGCCCCACAAAGTGACTTCAGACCTGAACTGGTCCTTATAAAGTGGGTTTTGGCAATTTTCTTAAAAATTTGAAGAATTTCTTCTAAACTTCTAAGCCTTCTAACGTCCTAAAAAAATAAAATGACATTTCCAAAATGATGCCAACATAAAGTAGACATATGGGGAATGTTAAATAATAAATATTTTATGAGGTATCACTTTCTGTTTTAAAAGCAGAGAAATTGAAATTCAGAAAATTGCGAATTTTTCACATTTTTGGGTAAATTTGGGATGTTTTCATAAATAAAGGTGAAATATTTTGACTCAAATTTATGACGATCATGAAGTACAATGTGTCACGAGAAAACAATCTCTGAATTACTTGGATAAATAAAGGCGTTCCAAAGTTATTACCACATGAAGTGAGATATGTCAGTTTTGCAAAATTAGGGCTGGTCAGGAAGGGGGCAAATGGCCCAGATGGGAAGTGGTTAAAGAGGAAAACACAGAGGATAAGGAAGCAATTACAGAACTTAGGCTACTGGTGCACTCACCACCCTCAGAAGCAGAAGCCTGGACACCTGAAGAGGATCTAGGGAAGTCCTGCAGCTGTGGTCCATCTTCCAGGCACGCACTCCCCCCACGCTCAACACCTAAGTGGAGCTGCTGGGAAGAATGCTGCACAGGCCACCTTCCATCTCTGTGGCTTCCTCTCCTTCTTGACTGGGACGGAACGTTGGTGGCATCAGTGGAAGCTCTCCCTGCCGAAGAAATCTCAGGAACAGGAATGAAAATTCAGGTCCACGATTACCGGGGACATCAATTCCTGGTGCACCCCTGATGTCATCAAACTGCTGCTGCTTCCGGCGCACACATTAGCCGAGGAACTGCGTTTCTCCAGCCTCTTCCTCTCTTGACCGGACCTGCGTGGGGAAGGAGAAAAACGGGTGCGCTGCCTCTTCTCTCTTACAGAAGAGGGAACACCCAAATCCTCAGCCACCACCGCAGACTGCTCCGCCACCGCACCGGAACTGCCGACCACCACAGGGACCGCAGAAAGGGAAGACATTTCAGCCAGGCAGGACTCCAGCCAGGACGCAGTATCGCCATCTCCAGCACGCCTCCTAAGTTCCTCAACAAAGTCCTCCTTCATGAAAGGCAGCAGGCAGGAACGGACAGCGATTCTCCAAAGGAAAACAACAATCAGGAATGGACAGCAATTCTTCACAGGAGAGCAGCAGGCAGAAACGGGCAGCAAAACCTCCCTCAGGTACTCGTTCTGACAGCCCTCAGCTGTCAAACTCCTCTTCTTATAACTCCAACCTGGTCCCAGCCCAAAACTTCCACCCAATCCCAAACCTGTTGCTGGGCATCCCTACTCAATTCTGCCCGGCAACCAATCCCATAGGTCCCTCCCTGACCCAATCACTGACCTCCCCTACTCTGCCCAGTAACCTTCCTATTCTTAGCCCGAAACCTCATCTTCTTGGCGGAAAAATTCCCGCCAAAAAGCTCCAAAGTAAAACCTCTGGGATGATTATAATCCCATGAGGATCCCTCCATATTTCATTTTCGGGATCCCAACATTTTATATTCAGGTCGTTCATCATGTGAAGAATCTCCAGCTAAGCGTTTTTTTTTTTGTGCCACTCTTCGAACTGGAAGCATAGTCTCGACTTCCAAGGAGTTGAGAACATCACTTTCATCCATTAACTCATTTGTTTTTATTGCAAAGTGTTCAGCCTTTTGTTAAAGGCTACTTTCACACTGGCGTTTCTGGGTCCGCTTGTGAGATCCGTTTCAGTTCAGCTCCAATGCATTCTGAATGGATAAGGATCCGTTCAGAATGCATCAGTTTGGCTGCGTTTGGTCTCCGTTCTAAAACAAGAACATATAGCAATATAGCGAATATTCGAAAAAAAAAACTATGAATATAGATCAATTTAGCTAATATAGTGCTATAATCTTCTTTGTCTAATAGTTGTAATTTTTTTCTCATCTGAAGTTTAGATTGGAAAAAAATGACATCTATAAAAAAAAGATTAAAGCACTATATTAGCTAAATTGCTCTACATTCGTATTTTTTTTCGAATATTCGCTATATTGCTATATTTGCTTGTTTTAGAATATTCCGAATATTCAAAAAAAGAATATATTTGATATAGTGCTATATATTCATTTTTTAGAATATTCGTCATTCGTCATTTTTCCTGCTTATGTTGCTTGTGGGCCAATGAGTCATTGGCCCACAAGCAAGAAGCAGGGAGGAATCATGTTTTTACTCGGCAATTGAAAAAGTTGCGATAAAAATTAGCATTTCAAAAATTCGCATATTCGCATATTACACGATCATTACCTTGCTGATTTTTCGAGTAAAAACAAAATTTTTTGAATATAACGAATATTCGATTTCGCGAATATTCAATGAATATTCTACAAAATATTCGCAAAATATCGCAAATTCGAATATGACCCATGCCGCGGCGCTCATCACTACTCACCTCATCTTCGACGGACACAACTGGCATGCTTGAAGGAGCACTGGGGCCGGCAGAAACCTCATCAACAGGAATTCTTGGATGCATACCACCAGCCTAAAACAAAAACATTTTTGTCAACCTATTTTAATCTCCCCCAAAAAGTTCTAGATGTCACCAAGAAACTCCAGGAACTCCATGCATGGTAACAATGAAAAAAAAAAAAAAACGTTTTATAGATCAGGTCGTTACAGACGCGGCGATACCAAACATGTGTAGGGAATTAAATTTTTTTCATTTTTAATAAGTGATAAATGTGTTTTTTTATTTTAACTTTTTCACTTTTTTTTACGTTTTTTTTACCCAGACCCACTTGGTTCTTGAAGATCCAGTAGGTCTGATGTCTGTATAATACAGTACAGCACACCATATAGGGTACTGTACTGTATTTTACTTTACACTTTGTCTGAACAGATCTATGCCTTCAGCACCGATCTGTTCAGCACCATGGAACCTTGGGAACCTTGGGAACCATGGGAACCTTCCCCATCTGCCACAACTTCGCAGACTGGGAAGGGTGAGGACGGGGCTGGCGGGGGGCTGTCTGGGGGATCTTTCCATCGGGGGACTACAAAGGCACAACAGCCCCCCGATCGGAAAGGGAGGGAGCTCCCTGCGCTGTTAACCTTTTCCATAGAGCAGTCAGCACGGACAGTGGTATGAAAAGGGTTAAACGGCTGACATCAGCCTGCCGCAACGCCCGCCTCCCGCACCGCCTGCACCACCCGCAACCCTCCCCCTGCACCACCCGCCCACATAATATCACTCAGGGGTGCAGGGGGAGGTAAAACATATATTTTGGGCATTATAAAGTTTCTGACCCCCCCCCCACGCATTTAGCCTAGGTGCCTGCTCAATGATTTGAGCAGGCACCTTGTTCCGATCACCGCCGGCCGGGTGGCAGTGATCGGAACAACACATGACGTACCAATACGTCATGTGTCCTTAAGTACCAGGACATCATGACGTACCGGTACGTCATGTGTCCTGAAGAGGTTAAGAAACATAAAACTTCATCATGCACATGCAAACAGACTACCGTATATACTCAAGAAATTTTAGTCGTAAACTTCATTTTAAAACACAGATCCACGGCTCCATGATAGTTTAGATAGAATTTTGTTCACATTGAATGCGGAGCAATATTGAGTTACCGGTAGTGCTAGCGTACTTAGCTGTACGTTGACCCAAATACCGGGTGCACACACAGAAAAGAGCAGGCTGATTTAGAATAGAATACATTGCAGCTATTGCTGATGACTGCCACCTATCGGTACACTTTCCACGTCACTGTTGCAGCGGTGGCTGTAGTGAGCCACAAGCAGGACCACTAGCTGGCGAGATAACGCTAACCGAATGTGCCTGCCGCATTCAGGCATGGTTATCTAATAGCTTTGGAGATGGGCGTATGCAATGAGATGCAGAGAAGTAGGTACCGTAACTGTTTGATTGTTCCAGGATCTTTGCCTAGGTAAAATCTGACAAAATAATAAAAATCACTGGATTTTATAGCCCCAAGTTTTAACCTCAGCTTATCCATGAGTAATAGCATATTTCACAATTGTTGGTCAAAAAACTGCACTCGACTTATAGACGAGATCAACTTATAGACGAGTATATACGGTAGATATATTCATTCTTGTTATCAAAGAGTAAATATACATTTCTGTGACATAAAATGTAAGAACCAGCCTTAACTTTCAAACTTTTAACATGCCACCGAAAAAGATAGTTTCATTTGTTTAGGATCCCTTCCTGCTAACTCAAGTTCTTTGGACCGTTTTTCTCGGATTTTCTGAGCACCACCTTTCTCTTTAAGGTCTCTTTCAGTTGGGCGTTGCGGGAAAATGTGCGGGTGCGTTGCGGGAACACACACGATTTTTCTGCGTGAGTGCAAAACATTGTAATGCGTTTTGCTCTTGTATGAGAAAAATGGCGCAAGTTTGGTACTCAAACTTCTTCACAGAAGTTCGGGCTTGGGATCGGTGTTCTGTAGATTGTATTATTTTCCCTTATAACATGGTTATAAGGGAAAATAATAGCATTCTGAATACAGAATGCATAGTACAATAGCGCTGGAGGGGTTGAAAAAAAAACAATAATAATTTAACTCACCTTAGACCACTTGATTGCGAAGCCGGCATCTCCTTCTGTCTTCATCTTAGCTGTGTGGAGGAACAGGACCTGTGGTGATGTCACTCCGGTCATCACATGATCTTTTACCATGGTGATGGACCATGTGATGACCGGAGTGACGTCACCTGTTCCTCCACACAGCTAAGATGAAGACAGAAGGAGATGCCGGCTTCGCGATCAAGTGGACTAAGATGAGTTAAATTATTTTTTTTATTTTTTTTAACCCCTCCAGCTCTATTTTACTATGCATTCTGTATTCAGAATGCTATTATTTTCCCTTATAACCATGTTATAAGGGAAAATAATAATGATCGGGTCTCAATCCCGATCGTCTCCTAGCAACCGTGCGTGACAATCGCACCGCATGCGCACATTCATTTCTATGGGGCCTGCGTTACGTGAAAAACACACAAAATAGAGCATGCTGCGATTTTCACGCAACGCATAAGTGATGCGTGAAAATCACCGCTCATGTGAACAGCCCCATAGAAATGAATGGGTCAGGATTCAGTGCGGGTGCAATGCGTTCAACTCACGCATCGCATCCGCGCGGAATACTCGCCTGTGTGAAAGGGGCCTAAATGTTGTTTTACTCTCCATATTTATCAATATGAAACCAACCAACATTTAATTTTAGCCCCCTGGATCAGAAATTACAACAGCTATGATACCAAAAAGTAGATTGCTGCAGAGCAGGTTGGTCATGGGCCAGTACAGGCAGGGCCGGTTTTAGACAAAATGTGGCCCTGGACAAAATCAAAAGTGGGGCTCCAAATCTTGTAATAATGTACTAACAACACAATGACATTCTGCTGATTCCGGCCCTCCCTTACAGATTTACACCCCATAAAGCTACTCACACAGATCTGCACCCTCATGGCCTCAGAATACGACACATGCCCCCTCCCATCACAGCAATGAGTTCCCCTCACTCACGGCATCTAAGAGTGCTAAAAACCGGAAGAGTAGGATTCCTCTTCAGGTGAGCTTTCGCCCAGAGGAGATTGGGGAAAGCACCCTGTTCTAAAAAACAGGAACAGCCTCTAGGGAAGCCGCCCGTGTGCCTTCCGCAATTTGCAGAACAGAACGGGCAGCCCATTGTAGAAATGCCTATTCTTGTCCGCAAAATGGACAAGAGCAGGACATGTTCTATTTCTTTGCGGGGCCACGGAACGGAGCAACGGATGCGGAAAGCACACGGAGTGCTGTCCGCATCTTTTGCGGCCCCATTGAAGTGAATGGGTCAGCACCCGAGCTGCAAAAACTGCGGCTCGGATGCGGACCCAAACAACGGTCGTGTGCATGAGGCCTAATGGAGCAATTTACATCTGATGATTGTAAGTTATGGTCCACTTGGGGGACTTAACAAAAAAAATTTAAAAATTTATATCAACCCCCATTCGCAAAAAATAAAAATAAACTCTACCCCTAGTGATGAGCGGCAGGGGCAATATTCGAATTTGCGATATTTTGCGAATATTTGGTAGAATATTCGTCATATATTCACAAATTTGAGATTATATTCTTGATTGCGAAAATCAGCAATGTATTATTCGCATAATGTGCGCGAAATACCGGCGTGGGTTATTTATGCTACATTTTTCAAGCTGGTATATGTTTCCTGAGACTGGAGAAAATGGTTGGCACGGCAGAACATTACAATAGCTTTATATGCAGATAGAGAGCTCTAATATATTTGCGCTTGCGAATTTTCGGCAATTAATTATGCGCATGTTTTTTCGCAATAAGTGCAACTTGTGACATCACAGCACTATGTCTGTAGCATGCATGTATAGACAGCAGAACCTAACACCCTGCACTAGAACCGATCAGCTACACTATAGACTATCTAACCTACACTGACTATCTCCCCCTAACTGTCTGAATTATATAAGTTAACAGTCTAATGTAATAGCACAAAGCACTGAGCACAGCAATGACACTGCTGTCTCTTTTATAATTGCAATAAACTGCAGAAAATGGCTGCTGGGGAGGTTCTCATATAGTAAGGGGTAGGCAACATTCCTATTGGTTGCTAGGGATGTTGCTAAGCTCTGACAAAGCCTTCTCATTGGCCCACAAGCAAGAAGAAGGGAAGGATGATCACCTGATGTGTTAAAAAACAAAACAAACTAATATTCGTCATTATGAATATATAGCACTATATTCAAAATATTCACGGAATGCCGATATTCGCGATAAAAATTTGTAATACGAATATTCGCGCTCAACACTATTTATCTCCCAATAAAACTGAATAAAAAGTGATCAAGTCATACAAACCCCAAAATGGTACTGTCAGAAACTACAGATTGTCCCGCAAAAAATGAGCCCCCACACATCTTCGTAGACATAACTATAAAAAATTAATGAGGGTCAGAATATCGCAACGAAAAGAAAATAATGAGTCCTGATGAGGCGGGGCTTGCTGCAGCGAGCGGGCCTATAGAGGTCCGGAGTGGGGGGGGTTGCCACCTTTTCCAACAAAAAATACTGGTTACACAAGTTCATTTCCTTGCTTGCTCATCTCAATGTTTCTGAGGTTTCTGGGGGTCCAAGATCACACTGGAAGACGATGGGTCCTTCTCTTAGATATAGAGTCGCGGGGTGGGGAGGTGCCATCTGCAGAAATTTCCACTGCTCTTTACATTCTCACCTGGAAAATGTCTCCAGAATACACATGTAATCCTAAAATCAACAGAAGACGCTGATGGACATTTAACGGGGCCTTGAACCCCTGAGATGAGAGCCATCTGTACAAGGCACTTTCAATGCTGACCGATGGGTACAACGCAACGCACAAGCTGGCAAATGATTTTAGCCCCGCCTCCCTGACTTCTTAGATAAGGATGACTTCCTGTTCCTTAGGAGATGAGGTCATATGACCTTTCTTTGGATTACACAAGAGAGGGGCCCATGTGAAATAATAAGGATCATAATAGGGGCAATAAGATCATCCGGCTCAGAACGCCATAAGTTTCAGTTAATGTAAAGTTTAAGTAATGCCTATTGAAAACCTGAATGAAAAGCTTCATTCTTTACACTTTAGGCGCCACAGCCTTTTCGGTGAGGGGTGTCGGGAGTCGCCAGCCCCACTGATCAGTTACTGATGACCTGACAATGAAATGTCTGTTTTAAATATTCGGACAAACCCTTTAAAGGTATTTCCCAGTATAATGATATGATGCACATGTCCTTCATAGTGAACTAAACCATTAACAATAAGAAAATGCCATTCAGCAGTTTATTTAGTGCCATCTGTTACCAGAAAAGCTGGGTGACAACCAATATGGCTGCAATGGAAACTCCCATTAATCTTGTCACCCTGCTTACCCAGACCTCCGGAGGTTGCAGGAGGTTGCTGACCCCTGTGGTAGGAGACACAGGTAACTAGGCAGGTTTGCACCTTAGAAATCTGGGTGACAACCCCGATGGGAGCTGTAATGGCGCCCATATTGGTTGTCTCTCGGCTTCCCCCCAAACCGATGTAACTAAAAAGAAGTCTCTGGCCAGAATTGGGTCAAAGAAGATGACTCACGACCACTGTGGGACAAGTGGCGGATCCAGTGCCTGGTCTCGGGAGGGGCACTTCCAGATTGTTTTGTGGCGGCGGACAGAAAATAATGTGGTGCTTATAGAACAGACTATTTTATTTAACCTATCGTACAGCTCTTACCTTGTTTAAAAACAGTCTCTGAACAGAGAAAGGTAGCTTATATCCAGGATGAGGTTGCCATGGATTTTCCAGTAACAAACATTTGGTGAAGTCATCAATTGTTTTCCCAAGATGTGTGCCAATGTCATTCATTAGGATACTGCCAGTTTGAGGTGGGGTATCAACAGACAGTGGCAACACTGAATCAGTTTGACAAGGTATTAGCTCTACATGTGACTGTGTACCAGGACTGCTGGTAATACAGGGAAGGGAGGGGTGACACCTCTAAACTCAGCTTGGCCCCTATGCCGACCTTGAACCCATAACAAAACACACCGAAAACTGTGTAAAATTTTAATGCTGGGTGGTTATCGACCACAGCTTCTTTATTAAGACTGCAAGCCTCAAGAACATTGTAATCTTCGGAGCGGTATGCCAACCACCAGACTCCCGGCGGGCAAGTCCGCCAACAGCTACCACCATATCTCTGCTGTACCAAATGCCGCCACAGAGGAGACCCGTTCCCCTAAATGGGGCTCCGACCACCACCTAGCAAGAACATGGCCTGCTCAATTCCATCCTGCAGGCCAGAAAGAAATATGTCCAGTCCAATATCCGAGAGGTGGACGCCATCCGGTCTCAGTAAAGACCTTTTATTACCCTCCAGCTGATGGTGGCGGACTACAATACCCCCTCGAGATCGTACGTGTAACGGAACGCCTGGCACCCCGACTGAGTACCTCCGTTGCTAGATGCTCCTAGTGCTTTCCGAGGACTCCAAGCACTCCACTTGACACCGTACGCACTGCAGACCCCACGAACCGCTGTAGCTTGGTTGAGGTCTCACCGTCTCCTACCCACCCTGGACCTCCGACAAGGCTCCAGGCTCCAGTGGGTGAACCTCTCCTAAAACCAGAGAGCAGGAATAGCTCTTACAAGAGCTAGTAGTTATGCCAGGGGAGTATAGCAAATCTTCAGCGTATAGCAATCCCCCAGTTTTGATCAGTTATCCAAACACCAGTCTCAACATGATGAAGGATAAAACAGGAACCCCTTATTGAGGGCTACCCGCCCGTATTTATGCAGGTCCCCATCTGGTAGAAACGCCCCCAGGGGACCAGAATGGAGACTGCGACACACAGAACAGATACAACATATCCCCACAATGCATCATGGTTTCCTCCTCTCTGCCCCAGAGACAACCGAGGAATCCAATTATCTCTCAGGACAAAGGGGAGATTGCCAATACACATGTGGAGACAACAGGACAGACATCACCATTTAAACACACAATGGCACACCCTCCCAGCAAACACAGACATTTAACATATTCCCAGATAGCTCAAGTCTGAGTGCATATCATTAGGCGAATGGCACTCAGACCACACGAATACAATTAAACTAGCCATCTGGGTACCCTCACATAACAAAATACAATTCCAAAGACAGATTTAAGCTGTGCGGCCCGGCCTGTCTTCTTTAAAGTTAGTATGGGCCATAATCCTGAGGCAGGAGGCTGGCAACCAGCCCCCTCCAAAACACTGTGGCGAGGTTGGTTTCGTCACAGTACGAAATGGGATATATGGGAATTGACCGTCATCCTAAATTTTTCCACTGCCTCCGCTTCCCTAACCCCATGCCAAACCACCCGGGGAATAACCTCAGACCACACTAACACCGTCTCCCTGAAAAAAGATGGGAATCTTTCTATGTCTGAACGCATGAGGGTCATAAGCTCCTCTAAACGTAAAAATCAAAGGTCATTGCCACCCGCATCGATCACCAGTATAACAGGGCCCCTGGAGTGCAACCCTATATTGACCACCTCTGGGAGAATTTTAGTTCTCGGATCCCTCTCCAAAAAGACGTCCACCTCCCAAAAACCCAAGGTTCGCCTGGTGGGCCTGCATTCCGCTCTCTGGGCTGCCCAGAAAATATACGAATGGCCAACCATCCAAACCGCTGAATGTGAAAGAAAAAACAATTAGCCCGAGCCTAGAAACACAGGAAGCGTAGGCCTGAAAATAACACCTTTCGCATAACAAGACGTTAAACACACCCTTTATATATATAAATATATATTTTTATATATGTATATATATAAAGCTTGCACCAATTCTTAAACGCTTCATTATCATCTTCATGGATCCCCCTGATGTCTTCACTTACACTAGAGACGATGAGGAAAGGATCTTGCAGGGTCTGGTAAGTGAGCCGTTATTTTTATCCACTCCGACCCTGATTGATCTGAAAAAATGCTATGAGGCTGATGCCAAGAAAATTGCCTCAACTGATCTGCACCTAATGACTCTGGGACAATATTTCAAAGAGCATAGAATCCCTAGAGGGATCCGCTCGCAACTCAAACCCAATTTATTTCCGGCGGAATCAGCCTTTGCTCAAAAATTTATCCAGATATCTAATAAATATGCCTTCGATATAATTTTGCTCAATCTTGAATACTTACAGCAGGAACTGTCGGTAAGCAAGAAACGACAATCTGAAACTATGTCAGCTCTTAAAACCATGATGGGACCTGAGGATTGGAAAACCTATGACGACAGTTGTATGGAACATCTAGCTAAATTCATTAAAGAACAAGAATCTACTAAAAGAAAAAAGTGGCAGCGTGATGCGGATGACTATATAAAGGGGAAAGTCTATACATGGCAGAGTGATGGGCCTAAGAAACAAATGTCTGCATATCGTCCTTTCAATCGGAAATCACAACCACCTGGACATTCCGGGGCAACATCCTCTTATGATCCTTCATCCACTCAGCCTTTTTTAGAGATGGGCCCTTTGCCGTCAAAAGAACCAGACGGGGTGGCACCAGGCATCATCGATGGCGGAAATCAAAAATCGCCCAAACTGGTGAAACCCATGGCTCGGCGCAGGAAAGCGAATTAAGTCCTACGACTAGTGCATCTGATTATGTGTTAACTGTGGTAAATATCTCTTCAGTATGTTTATCTGATGTACAGACCAAAGTTCTTTCTAAAGGTTTGTCCTTCTGTCCCTCCACCAAAGTGGATTGGTTTCAGTTGGAGGTCGATCTGCAGCGCCTGTATAGGAATATTGAATTGAAATTATGGTTTGCTGATCGTCCTCCGTCTGACCAATCCACGGATCGTTTGACACACTCTGAGTTGAAACTGGGGGCAGTAGGTCTTTATACCAAAAGTGATTTTTCACCATCCAGTAATTTACCGGTACTTGACACCTTCAAAAAGGCTATTGCTGTTGATATAGCCGCCCTACACAAAGAGGTTTCTGATATGCCATTGAGGCATCCTAACATGACCACCTCTGAGATTGCTGTACTTGAGGGACTATGCCATAACAACAGCCTCACGATCAAACCTGCTGACAAGGGGGGTGCGGTTGTTGTTATGGACACCCCTAAGTATATACAGGAGATTAGGAGACAATTGAATGATGGTAATGTGTACAGGGTCCTGACGGGTGATCCGAGATTTGATATTGCCCGTTGTATCAAGGGGGTCCTTGATGCAGCATTGTGTCAGGGCATCATTGACAATGAGCTTTATTCTTTTTTGATCATACCACAGCCACGGACACCCGTCATATATGTGTTACCTAAGATACACAAATCTATGCTAGATCCACCTGGCCGGCCCATTGTTGCTGGAACCGGATCAATTTTTTCTAACATCTCTATTTTTTTAGATCGTTTGCTTCGCCACTTTGCAGTCGGTGCCAGATCCTACATCAGGGACACTGGGGATTTCCTTGACAAGATCTCCAATATCAAATTACCTGATGGATGTCTGGTGGCGTCTTTTGACGTCACCAGTTTATATACCTCCATCGATCATGCAAGAGGTTTATCTGCTGTCCAGAGACAACTATCTGGAGGTAACTACTCTTGTGATTGTCAGGACTTCATTGTCCAGTTGTTGGATCTGGTTTTAAAGAACAATTATTTTTTGTTCCTGGATAGTTTCTATCTGCAATTGAGAGGGACCGCTATGGGGTCTAACGTGGCGCCCACTTACGCCAATGTCTTCATGGCGGCCCTTGAGGAGGACCTTGTCTATGTGTCCCACCACTTCAGTAAGGTACTGGGGTGGTGGCGATACATAGACGATGTCTTCCTCATTTGGCATGGTGACCCAGTTTCACTGGAGTCATTTCATGATTTCTTGAATGGATTGGATCCTGACATTCAATTTACCCTGGTCTATTCTGAGACTCAAGTACAATTTCTTGACACCACTGTTTCGGTAGTTGGAGATAAATTATTGACCGATATCTATACTAAGCCCACAGATTGCAATACATTATTGCACTATAGCAGTTGTCATCCTAGGTCGACCATCAACTCATTGCCGTACAGTCAACTTCTTAGGGTTAAGAGGGTGGTGCAGGATACTGATAAATTACCTGTTCGATATACACAAATGACACAGAAGTTCAGGGCACGTGGTTATCCTTCCCAGGTCATTGATAAACATCTAAATAAGGTTAAAAGTATACATCAATCACCAATGGTGAAACAAAATAAAGTGGAGAGAATTCCATTTATATCCACTTATTCTGAGCAGAGTGGATGTATTGCTAAAATTGTCCGCAAACATTGGTCCATCCTCAAGAGCAATCTCCCGAACATCACTGCATTCACTGTACCCCCACTTTTTTCATATAAACGCCCTACCAGTTTTCGTGATAAACTGGTCAGGGCTGATATTCCCAGTAAAGGTTTGACACAAACATATATCGGATCACGTAAAAAAGGTAGTTATCCCTGTCTTAGTTGTGTAAATTGTTCCTACATGACCAAGGGTGACAAGTTTATCCATCCTCAGACAGGTGTCCCCTATACCATTGGTCATTATCTGACATGTGACAGTTCGTTTGTCGTGTATGTGCTCTCCTGTCCATGTGGTCTCCTATATGTTGGGGAGACCACATGTGACATGAAGACACGTCTCAACAATCATCGTTTCTCAATTAGACGCAAGAGAAAAGATCTGCCAGTCCCTAAACATTTCGTTGAAGCTAATCATAAAGAGAAGGATCTTAAATTTATGATTCTGGATCAGATTACTCAGTCTAGGAGGGGAGGTGATAGGATTAGGGCCCTCAAACAGAGGGAGCTTAGATGGATCCATCGCCTCGACTCTCTTAGACCCAATGGTCTTAATGTTGACTTTAAGTGGAGTGTGATATAATGTGTTGCTCGCCGATCGACTCTGCCTTTTTCCTTTCCCATTGTGCCTGTGTAGGTGTGAGACGTATAAGTGTCATCTATCTCACTATTTGTTACGATTTTTGGTTTTACAGTTGTTTAAACCGTTCTTTGTTTCTTTCTTTTAGATTACTTCTATCAATGCTTTGGCAGCGGTTTTGATGTACTGCGGTCCAGGAATCCTGCGGTTCTCCGTTTATGTCATCTCATGATTGGGGGGATCCATGGGGCACAATAACTGTATACTACATAACTGAGATATATATGAAAATAAATATCTATAATTACTATATTAGTTGTCTGTTGATGGCTCTATACATGTAGTGGTGGTCTTCTCCTTGTTTATCCTTTGGAGATTATGGGGTGTAATTGGGTATTGGGGTACGGGGCACTGATATGTCCTTGACCTCTTACCCGCTATGAGCTTTTGGTTATTATCATGGAAATGAGTTAACCGTTGGCTCCTCCCTTCTTTTTCTCCCTTCTTCTAGTATATTGAGCTGTATGGCACCGATCTTAAATTGATCTTATATGGTGCCGTTATACACTGTACCACGTTCACTCTTATCTTGATTAGCCATCACAGCAATCTAGTATAATATAATATAGTCTACACATCTCCGATGTGGACAGTTATATATAGATATATCTCTGTTTTGCTGATTATTTAATCGGATTATTTAATTGGATTGTGCCCTTTGTTTTCACCTACTCTCTGTGTTTTCCAGTGGCGCATTTCCTTCCCTGGCTTTGACGCGTCTTCTGGGCGGGCTTGTGCGGATGGTCACCGTGACAACGGCGCCAGCTAGCTGACGTCGTTTTCACCTTGACTTTCGGTGCTGCCCCTCCTCGGTGACGTAGTCTGACGCCGCCCTCTGACGTGGCATCTGTGTGTTGCGATAGTCATGTGGTCGAGCATGTGATCTGTCCCGTGAGCATGTGATCTGTCCCGTGACTGGAGTAACGCCGCTTGTCTTGTTCTGTTTGGGGGGCGTTGCTAGGTGACCGGACATGCGCTGTTGGTTAATGAGGACGCGGATTTTGGCGCCGGTGGTCATCTACCGTTGTGTGAGTTTGCTGAATGTTTTTAAATCATGATTATTATCGACACGATTACACATGTGGTGTACCACTTATACAATGAGTTTTATTTAAGAGTACTTATGCTATGGCATCAATATGATCATGTATACTAATATTTTTCACTATATGTACAAATTGTATGATATCACTGGGATGCTGGCTTCATCCCTGTGATAATTTTTTGTTTTATTGAGCTGTTTCTCTATGTTTATATTCACATAATTGAATAATTTCCACTTGTATTACCACAATGCACTTTGGGTATATATACCCCTGTATGACACTTGTATAACATGCTTGATAAAGACCGCAATGAGCGGTTGAAACGTTGCAGAGGGGAATAAAGGATCCACGTTTGCTTTCACCTTATGTCGGAGTGCTGCCTCATCTTTTTGCTATCTAGATTTACGTATAGCCGTTTGAGCCTGCGGCTTTGAGGATATTGCACCTGCCACAATTTTTGTCTTGTGCTGCTGGTTCTCCTTTTTTGTTATTTATATATATATATATATATATATTATGTCAGTATGTCCAGCTGGATATACCTCGCGAAGCAAGCAGACTGCCATCTACCGATCCGCATGACCTTAGCCTCTGGCAGGCCTGCCCTGGTCGCCTTCGTAGCGGCACCAATACGAAACGAGTGGGTGCCAAAATCTTTTGGCTCAACCACCACTTGTGTAAGGCAGGTGCGAAAGACTGAGGTGAATTGGAACTTCGTCAAAGGGGAACCATCCTGATGAGAAAAGAAATTGGAGCCCCCCGAACGAATTGCGTCATATTCCGATACCAAATGAACTGGGCAGGCCGGTCCAGGAACCAGGTGAAGGGGGATCCATGCCACCCTAACAAATTGATCCGTCGTGGATCCACGTACAAGAATCCTGATGGAATTATTGCCAAATACCACATCCTGGCATAATAAACCACCCGGCTTGCGTCTGGATGAGGCGAACAACTCACCCACCCGGAGGGCAGCGAAAAAGGGTAAACTAAAGCTGGAGGTGAACAGTGCGGCTTCAAATGGTGAGGTGCACACCATGAGGCAGATATCAACCAGCCTGCGAAAAAGGCTGAAGGAGATGGGACACCGGCTATCCCTGACGACATACTCTTTGCGCCATCCCCACATCGCCTGCCGCACTATAAAGTGTTTTGTAACGTCGGGCCAGCTGCATAACTGGAAATAAACAGCTACCCCGGACAACCGACGTTCAGCCACCGGCGTAGAAACGGCCAAGGAGCGCAACTAAAGCATCCCCTCAAGTGTCGCTTTCAACTGAAGATCGTCTCGAGACGCCATGTCTCTAGAATCCACCCCTGACAACCAGTCGACCCAGGCCTTACCATGAGCTTGCCAAGTAGCTGGAGATACCGACGAACTGATAAGTGACATCATCTGCTGTCCACCTGCCGCCACAGGTGTTGCCGGCATTCGTCACCATCTTGCTCTGCCTCAAGAAGCAGAGCCTGAAAATCCTGCCAATGGAAACGGGAAAGAGCATCAGCAATTCTGTTGTAAACTCCCGGGATATGGCGAGCCCTGAAATAAATATTACGCTCCAAGCAGTGCAAGACTAAGTGTCGCAGCAACGCAATTACAAGAAGAGAAGAAGAGGACAAACTATTTATACAGTGAGCCACCCCAAGATTGTCCGACCAGAAGCATACGATTTGCCAACCTGTCTCCCCATATTTGTGCTAGGATCGGCTGCAGGAGAACAACCTAACTGTACCTACCTGAAGCAGTAGAGTTATGCCGGAACTGCCGTTTTTAAGGGTAGCCTGAAGGGGGCTACCCTAGTGAGGATTGTATGTGAAGAGGGGGGGTTGGGTGGGCAGACGTGCAAGCGGTGGAGTGAACGTGCAGCAGGTATCGGCTGCTGCCTTTTTAACCCTATGTGGCCCCGCCTCCCCCCGCACAAATACAGCAATGCACGCATTGCTTTACACTTGTGCTAGGATCGGCTGCAGGAGAACAACCTAACTGTACCTACCTGAAGCAGTAGAGTTATGCCGGAACTGCCGTTTTTAAGGGTAGCCTGAAGGGGCCAAAAAACCACGCGGATGCAGGGAAGGATTTAACTCGGTGTATTCTAGGTGATGTTTATGACAGCAGTTGATTGAATGCAAGTGACATTTCCTGTTGCGGGTCAGGAACATACCGTGCGTAGCATGCAGATTTCCATCTGCCCAATTTCTGGATGACGTGAGCCGGAACATTGTTTTTGGAGGCTGCGGAGGCGGCACCTATACGGAATGAATGCCCCGTAATTGCTAAAGGGTTGACCCCCGAAGAGGAGACTAGTAGGCGAACGTATTTGAGGAAAGTCTGGATGTTCAAGGGAAACCCATCCAATTGGAACAGGGGGGATTCCGCGGGCACGTTCCCGGTGTACTGCAACCACTCCCGTAGGACCGTTACTGGGCACCATTTGTTGTTGGTGACAAAGTACCTCACCTGCACGGATTCCCCAGGTCGGCCCGTCTTGCTGGAGTCCAAGCTGAGGGTGAGCAGTGTGCCGTCCCAGCGCAATTGGTTCCTCCGCAAGAACTTGCTTGATGATTTAGCACAAGTGAACTCGCCTGGCCTGAGGAACCCGTAGAACGCCAGATACAATGCCGCCCGGACAAGAGAGCTGATGTACTGCCCGAATGGGTGATTAGCCAGAGCGTCGGACACGGTCCTAACCATGTTGCCGGTGAACGGACGCCTAGTGGGTCTTCTCCTGATGGACTGTTTCTGGATGCCTCTCAACAAGGATCTGATTGGGTGAGCCGTGAACAGTGATGGTTGGTCCGGAAACTGCACATACCAATGATGCTGTATGCCAGCGAGGTACAGCTTGATGGTGCTGAAGGATAGATTTAGCTGTGAGTGGCAAAAAGCTGTGAACGCCAGCAGGTATGTGATAGGACCTTCACCAGCCGGAGGGTATGTGACTTTGAATTTGTTGAACAATCGCCAGGCCGTCGTGTACGCCTTCCGTGTGTTGCTGGACAGAGAATCAGACATGAGACTTTTGGCCATCTCGAGAAAAGGTGCTACTCCATCAATAGTTGGCCATGAGACGGGGCGGGTGTCTGGGAGAGATCTGCCTCTGGAAAGACCTGAAAGAAGAGGGGAAAG
Organism: Bufo gargarizans; assembly: GCF_014858855.1. Classification (NCBI taxonomy): domain Eukaryota; kingdom Metazoa; phylum Chordata; class Amphibia; order Anura; family Bufonidae; genus Bufo; species Bufo gargarizans. Next base: position 374,400,356 of record NC_058080.1, on the reverse strand, counting down.
TTAAAGCGAGATAACGCATCGGCTGCGATGTTACGTTGCCCACTTATGTGTGTGCAAACGAAATTGAAATTGTTTTGCAGGGCCAGCCACACGAGCTTCCGCACAAACGCCATGATGTGCCTGGAGGCTGACCTCCCCTTCATAAGGATGTCAGCGAGAGCCTCATTGTCTGTGAGGAACAGGACTGTCTGGTTTCTCCACCGAGCCCCCCATGTTACTGCCGCTGCCACTAGGGGATATATTTCAAAGAGTGAGGAACTCCTTGAAAAACCTGTTATGCTGGTGATGTCTGCCGGCCATGGTTGGGCGAACCAATGGGTGCCATGTATGGCTGCAAAGCCGGCCGCGGGCGAGGCGTCTGTGTGGACCACCGGGGAATCACTGGATACCACTGGAATGAACAGGGAGACCCCATTCCATTGGGAGAGGAAGTTGTCCCACATCAGCAAGTCAGCAATTGCGTTCTGGTCCAGCTGGACTGGGCTGTCCTGGCAGGGTGCTTGTGGGAGAAGTGCCAGGAGCCTTGATATGAAGGACCTACCCTGTGGCATGATACGCATAGCAAAGTTCAGCATGCCAAGGAGTGACTGAAGGTCTGCCCTGGTGGTCACCCTTACTTGCGCTAGTCTGTGAACCACAGACTTGATTCTGGCCAGCTTGTCTGGAGGCAGACTGGCCTTCATGTCCACTGTGTTTAAGCGAATGCCTAAAAACGTGATCTCTGTGCTGGGTCCCTCCACCTTGTGGGATGCCAATGGAACTTTGAGGTCTGAAAAAGCCGTGCGCAGGACCTGTAGATCTAGAGGCACTTGCTCTGGGGATTCTAGCAGGAGAAAGTCATCCAGGTAGTGGATGACGTGATTAACCCGGAATGTGTTGGTCAGAACCCAATGCAGCGCGCTGGCCAGTTGGTCGAACAACCAGGGGCTGGACTTTGACCCGAAGGTCAATTTGCTGGCGAAATAATAAGCACCCTGCCATTTCATGCCATGCCACTGCCATAACTCAGGATGGATGGGTAGTAATTTGAACGCATCCGTGATGTCCGCTTTTGACAGAAAGGTGCCCTTGCCTAATTTGATGATGACCTGTATGGCCTCATCTATTGACGCATACCTCATGGAAAACTCCTCGGATGGAATTAAGGAGTTCAAGCTTGGTATCTGTAAAGAATGTGGGGCGGACAAATCATAGATTAGGCGTTTTTTATTGTTGAATTTGCCAGTCACAATACCAACTGGATTGACTCTCCAGCATGCGAAGGGAGGTTGATTGAACGGCCCTATTAAGTAGCCCCGGTCTAGTTCGGTCTGGATCAACTGCGTGACCGCCTCTGGGTCTCTGGCTGCCGACTGCAAATTATCACATTCGAATGTGGTTTGAGGGAGCGCGAGCAGCCCTGTATGGTAACCGTATGTCAAGCCGTGGATGACGAACTGTACCCAGGCCGGGTGTGGATGTTCAGCCAAGAACAATGCCAGCAGATCCACATCAATCACGCTTAGTCACGCCGGGCCTTGGTTCCTTTGAGGGCATGCTGCGCGTGGATGGGCCCTGAAACAGATCGCACACAGATGTAGTAGTCTGCACTGATTGTAATGACAAATGGCGTAGTTGTAGTTGTTGCATATCTGGCTACGACCAAGGTATTTTATGGGGCGGCCTAGCTTGTCAATCCCAGAAGTTGGTTTGCTGTTTGATGGACCTGGCCCAGGATTAGGTTGTGCTGGATCTGCTACTTGGCCTGTATTGGAACACCAACCCGTAGTGTGGGAGTAGGAATTGCAGATCGTGCACGTCGGGGCTTTTAGCCCTGCAAAATGGCGACAGAACAATTCTGTGTCCATGTTGGACCAATCCAGAACGTGCTGGCACTGCACCAGGGCAGCTGCTGCCTTGGCCGAGAAAGAACGATGGTAGTCGAAGAATGCTGTTCCGCCATATTTGTATCCCAATTCGACCACCTTGTACATGTACAAGTCTAGCTCGGCCCTCCTATGCGGGTTGGCTGTGCAAATCACATCCCGGTATAAACTAAATGCTAGTACAAATTCCGTGACGTTCAGTTTCCTGTTAAGCCTGGCATCTTTTGACTTCAGGATGACCGACACCTCCCCACATGCAATGGTTCTATTGTCCGGGGCCTCATGTGTAGCAATGAGCAGGGATGCTAGGTTTACATCTTTGCCTTCCAATATGTCCTGTCTGATATTGGCCGGAATGAAATGGGATGGGGCGATTGTGGGAAACTGGGATGACCCACCAGAAGCACTGGATTGCCCTGCTGGAGGTTCTGCGGGTGTTGGTGCCGTCAATGCTGCCGCCGCAGACCTGGCTTCCACTGATTCCATCCTGGTCTGAAGGTCCGTCATGGATGACGCCATGCTGTTGATCATGGCGTGTAGTTGGGTGAGTGAAGTCTGGATGGTACCCATGGACACCTCGTCCTGGCTCACGGGTGGTACGTCTGCCATCAACAGGCGATACAATTCTGCTTTCCTTGCTGATGCTGGAAAGGGGATGCCCCTTCGGCGCAGCTCAGCGGACAACTTCGGGATGGTCCAGGAACGTAAAGATGGTCCCACGCTTCGCTCCGACTGGGTGTCCCCACTATCCCGCGACGCGGAAGAGCCTCCAGGCATCAATTCTTGCGACATCTTCCTACCGGTCATTAATTGAGAGCCATTAATACCCCCCCTGTTCCCGAGCTGTGAACTGTGACCTTCTACCCGAGTGCCCGAACACCCTGGTGGGAGCAGTGTCTGTAGACGTGACAGAATTGACCAGGCGGCACCTGTGGTGTGACCCTGCCTGAGATGACGTGCCTGTGGTCGTGACAGGACTTCGTGCTGACGTGAGGACATGTGGCTGCATGGGTGGTGTGCCTGTAGGCGTGACAGGACTGTTACCTGGCCTTTGGACGTGACAAAAACGTGTGTCGCAAGACTGCCTGTGGTCGTGACAGGACTTTATAGCGAGTCTGTGGACGTGACAGACATTTGAACACGAACACCTGAAGTCGTGACAGGGTTTTTTTTTTTTTTTTTTTTTATTTTTTTTTTTTTTTTTTTTTTTTTTTTTTTTTTTTTTTTTTTTTTTTTTTTTTTTTCTTTATCGAATGCCTGTAGACGTGACAGGGTTTTTTTTTTTTTTTTTTTTCTTTTTCTTTATCGAATGCCTGTAGACGTGACAGGGTTTTTTTTTTTTTTTTTTTTTTTTCTTTTTTCGAATGCCTGTAGACGTGACAGGATTTGTATAGCAAGTCTGAAGACGTGACAGACGCGAATTAATGCCCGTGGTCGTGACAGGACTTATGTGAGTCTGAGGTCGTGACAGACTTTTTTTTTTTTTTTTTTTTTTCCTTGGGGTGCGGGGCACCCTTCCACCGTCGGCGTGGCGCCATGGATGTCTGACTGCTTGTGGCTGCGCTGGAAGCTGATACGTACCTTGGTGCCGTTTATTGCCTAAGGTGCCACGGAAGGTGACACGAACTGTGAAAACATAACATGAAAACAAAAATTTTTTTTTTTTTTTTTTTCCATCGTATTTAGTATATTGGGCAGACTAGAAGAGTCACGTGGATCTTATCTGCCGACACATTCTATGTTTGCTGTTGGTTGTGGCCTGTTCCTGCTAGAGGCGTGAACAGACGAGTGGCTGTGTGTGCGCGTTTTTTTTTTTTTTTTTTTTATTTATGCATTTGAACAACCTACGGATGCAAAACACCTGTGAACATAAACATTTCTTTTGAACTGTGCTATATCCCAGCATGTGAGGACCCAGACCACCAGTATGTGCGGTAACACTGACATTTCATGACATGGAATGGACTGTATGATATGACTGAACCCAGCAATTGTCAATCTCCAACCCCTGTGCACAAGCAGTTCCCCGCCTGCTGCCGTGCAAGTGGCCACCAGGTGGCGCTGTGCGTGCCTGCAGACCATTCACACAGCACGTGCCGTCCGCTGTTCCCAAGCCAGAACAGAGGCCGGACTGCGCCGCAAACTGATACCACCCAAGCCGCAGAAAACTCCTAAGAACATCAGGTGGTTTATACCACACGCCGGCTGAGTGGTGCGGCCGGGGACTGCAACCTGGTATGCAGCCGCCCCCCCGCTGAGGAGAGTGGAGCCGTGACCCGCCGGTCTCTGCTGTATCACCGCCACGTCCAGCACCCATCCCCCCCTGCCCCCGTCTTACTTCGAAGTCGCGACGCTGCGACCGTTCACGCTGCCCAGCCTGTGCAGAAACAACCCGGAAGTGCCTTGTCTCACTGATGACCCCTGACGTCAGACGTGCAAGCGGTGGAGTGAACGTGCAGCAGGTATCGGCTGCTGCCTTTTTAACCCTATGTGGCCCCGCCTCCCCCCGCACAAATACAGCAATGCACGCATTGCTTTACACTTTCACCACGACCACAATCGGGAACAGCTCCAGTAACGTTAAGTTCTTACACAAACTCGATGAGCGCCATGAGTCAGGCCAAGGGGAGGAACACCATTCACTCCCCAGGATTTTCCCGAACCCACAGGAGCCGGAGGCATCAGAAAATAGGGCCAAGGCTGAGTTCTGAACCTCCCTGGAGATATAACACATATGGCCGTTGTATGAGTGAAGGAATGTCCTCCAAACCTCCCAAATCAGCTTTAAGTGACCTGGTAAGCCAGATGTGATGGAGGGGGGGATTTAGCGCTGCGGGTAGCCAGTGATAGGCGCCTTAATTAAACTCGGCCCATGGGCATTACCTGGCATGCGAAACATAGCAAGCCCAGCAAAGACTGTAACTGATGGAGAGTAACCTTTCTAACTGCCAACAAAACTTCAATGAAATCAAGGAGTTTTCAGAGCTTCTCAAGCGGCAGCTGAAAAACCATGGCAACAAAGTCTATTTTGATATCCAAAAATCGACAGCCGCGTTACTGGGCCCTCTGTTTTCTCGGCCAAGATGGGAACCCCCGAACTGGGCTATATGCTCCAAAAATATTTCAAAATGGTTAGGCAACCGTCACCTGAACCCGGGGCAACAAACAAAAAATCGTCCAAGTTATGTATGACGGACGAGGAAACAGACTCATATTGCACTACCGATTCCAAAAAGGAACTAAACATCTTGAAATAATGGCAGGAAATGGAACATCCCATTGGAAGGCATGTGTCATAATAGAAACGGCCCTCCAAGGAACATACCAAAAGGTGAAAACAGTCAGGGTGGATCGGAAGGAGTCTAAAAGCCGATTCGATATCTGACTTTCGCAAGGAGGGCACCCCTGCCCGTTTCCCTAACTAAGGCCAGTGCACCGTCAAAGGAGACGTACGACACCGAAGCATCCTCAGGGAGAATGGTATCATTCACTGAAAAACCCTTTGGGTGTGACAGGTGATGTATCAAACGAAACTTCCCCGGCTCCTTCTTGGGGACCACACCCAAAGGGGAGACCCTGATATCGGGAAAGGGATGGATGGAAACGGGCCTATAATTCTACCTAAGGAAACTTCTTTACTTAACTTCTCTCTGAGAACATCAGGGTGCTCCCTAGCCAACCTAAGGTTATTTGAAAAACTGGGGAACCTGTATAGAACAAATGGTATAAAAAACCCAAAAGTGAAACCGAAACGGAGTTGAGAGGCCACCGGCTTATTGGGATACTTATCGAGCAAGGGGCCCATCTCGACTACGCTAACCTGGGTCCTTGGGTTCACCTGTGTTGGGTTGCTTAGAGAGTTTGACAGGGGGGCGAGGGCATTATTTGCAGCGTGAGGGCCCCCGCAAGTCGAGCATTCGTGCTTATATTTGCATAAACCTGTGTACTTGCAGTGTCCCTCATTAAACAGCCAAAACGCCCCTGGGCGGCAAACAGCCCCTGGTCCCTGGGCGGGAGATGCTTTATAATCAGTGGCCGCTCCATGAAAGGGGGGTTTCCTTTGTGACATCATTAAACTGAGCCATCAGTAGCCTTCACCACCCAACCAATTTCCGGGTGTAACGCTAAGCGTCATTGGAACTCCTCATCATACCACCACCACGCGCTGCCGCCATGGGCCGTATAAGCACTGTAGATGGTGTCCTGGTAGACGAAGAAGTCCGAGCAACAGTCAGGGTGACGCTGACCCATAATACAACCTAAAATCGAGAATGCTTGTAAGCAATTATTCATAGTCTTGGCTACCTTGGGTCTACGCTCATAAGGCTTGTCCAAAAAGCACCTCTCCTTATCTATGTTGAGCTGATCCACCGATATCAAAGACCAATTGTCGACGTATTGGTTGGACCAAATGTTTTACCTAGAGGGCTAACACCACAGAAAAAGGAGTCCTTATGGATCCCCGCTAACAAGGGTGCTGGTTTGTGAGGCGGGAGGGGAACCGAGAGGTGGCAGGCTGCTGCAACTTTTCTAATAGTGCCCTTAACATCGACTCCATACCTGTACTAGCACCGACCGCCCCCCCCAATGCCCCAGTATATTGGTACTCACCAGTTGCAGGAAATGTTGGCACCGACGAAGGACCGGGTATAGGAACCTCGTCCCGGTGGGCCGCTGCGGTGACCAGGCTGGGGACCCTGGATGGATGGCTAGGCACCTGCCTCTTGCGTTTTGACCGCGACGTTAGACCCGACTACTCAGATGCGCCCGGCGACTAAATCCGAAGATGAATGGTGAGCACCACCTGGAGGATCTGGAGCGCCTACTTCTCCCAGAAACCCTGGAACGGCGGCGGGACCTATGGGAACCACGGCGATCACGCCTCCTGCCCTGCTGGGAGGAGATGGAAGGAACGGAGAGCATCCTGTGCCTGGGTGACCTGGAGGGGAAGCAGGGGGGAAGTGTAAGGGAAGGGAGGTAGCAATAATAGGCTCCAACTGAGACCCAAATACCCCTACAGGTGCTGGAGGGGCACTAATCTCCAATGTGGGGGCAGTAATAATTAACTCCCCCTTGAGGCATCCCGAAATCAGTTGGGGGCACTGTAGGCTGGGATGGGGGGGGGGTCGGGGGTGCTCAGGGGTTGAAGAGCTCTCCTATGCTCCAATGATGTTAAATAATCTCTCCTGACACGCGTTGCCCGAAACCAGCATGCCGGGAAGTGCTGCAGTAGGAAGGGTCGGGGCTAATGCGCAGCGCTGTGAGCCCTGCGCAAGCTGGACTGGAGAAGTGGTGCGCGCACCTCTCGTGGATTGCAGGTGAGAGCGGGCAGCCAGGAAACTATGAGAGCAGGCAGCCAGGGGACTATGACCGAGTGGGGGGGTGGGAACGCCGTGCGGACCACGGCCCCCCCCCACTTCCCGCTGAAGTTGCCAGCAGACCGTGCCAGCTCTGCATTAGGCATAGAAGCAGGCACAGGGGAGAAGGAGGGCAGGGGGGAACTGAAACTTCTCAGGAATGAGCACAGCCAGCCCTCACCCTCTTCATTAAACCTCGCCAGGAGGGCGTCTTTAAGGGAAGCATCTCCCGCGGTCATTCTCGGAGTGGACAGAACAAGAAGGATGGGGGGTATGTACCACTGCCCACTTCGCTTCCACAGGCAAGAGGAGGTGCCTGGGACAGAGAGGAGGTATATATAACCTGCAGGGGTTTACTGCCCCGCCCCCCTTCATGTTGAAAAGAGGTTCCCCATGATTTTAACCCCTGCTGGCCCTAAAACCGCCCGAACCTGCAACACCACTACAATTATAGGGCCAGACTCCCCAAAACAACCTGAAAGGGGGGGGGGGGGGGCTGGTCAAACACAAAGGGAGGCTAGTGTCAGTTTCTATAGTTGAAGTGCTTTCTAGTACAGGCTGTGCTCCTGTTGACTTTTCTGCACTAGTACTGAAGAAGGAATCAATACTCCTGCTATTCACCCTTTTCTGGCTCATTTCGCGCTTTCTACAATTAAAGCACAGCACACCTTGTAAATTAAATTGGCTTGCTAGGATATCATGCCCACATCCATTATGTTATATCATGCTAAATAAATGCAAACAGCACCTTATTTAAAGCACAATAAAGCTAGCCTTTTAATGTAATTAATTTTGCCAATAAAGCTTGCCCTATATCAGATAGCAAATAAAGCTCATTTAACATCTGTGTTTAATAGATCGGTCAGTCTAGGTACACCCGGTTTGATAATTTAAGGTAATCCCCCCCTCCCCACTGTCTGTCACTCACTGATAGTAGGCTCAGACTGGCAAGGCAACTTGAATCATGCTAAAGTGGCTGGGCTAGGGCCATTTTAGTGAACTCTTTTAGTGTGACAGTCAATTTGCACGTGGTCACGTCGGCCAATAGGCCATAGTGTCTCTATGACACTATGGCCTAATGTCCGGTGTGACCACATGCAAATTGAAGCTCTAGACTATGGCCAGTCAGTAGCTCTAACACCTGGGCTAAGGACCTGGGAACTGGAGCATGATTGCCCAAGCTCACCTGGTCGCTGGTGGGCTGGTCCAGGCAGGGTTCAGGCTAGAAGCTCTAGCTCAGCTCTACAGTACACCAATGTAGTATGTACAGTACTCTCTGTCCGACTGCGCACCCGCCGACTCCATATGCAGCTCCCTCCCCCACTGTCCACTGATTTATACTGCGCTGAGTCTGAGTGCCGGAGTGTGACGTCACCTGTGCTCAGCAGTGCAGCGACAGCCCACACGTTACCCGGGCGGCGCTGGCAGAATGGGGAAGCGGGGTGATCGGAAGCCCTCTCTCTCACTATATTCCTGGGGGGGGGAGGGGGGTTATGCGCTAATTTACCTGTTGCCCCCCCTGGATCCGCAAATGTGTGGGACCTCATTGCTTTTCTAGGGATATAGAATCACAACCAACTAGTGATGTCTGACCATTTGTGACCACCATGGAGTCCTGAGAGAACCCTGTGATGCTGCGGAGGAGACAGCTAGTGAATTGCTGATAAATGCGCAAACACCTTCATTCTCCTGCTCTTAGGTCACTGCAGAATTATCAAAACTATAATTACACACATTGCAGCTTTCCATTAGTGCTTTTTTCCTATTGGTCTGCCTGTGTGTCAGTTTTCACTGCAGCTCTGACATTCTGTTCACAAATTCGAAAGGCTCAGGATTAGGGATGAGCGAACCCGAACTGTATAGTTCGGGTTCGTACCGAATTTTGGGGAGTCCGTGACACGGACCCGAACATTTTCGTAAAAGTCCGGGTTCGGGTTCGGTGTTCGTCGCTTTATTGGCGCTTTTTGATAGGCTGCAAAGCAGCCAATCAACAAGCGTCATACTACTTGCCCCAAGAGGCCGTCACAGCCATGCCTACTATTGGCATGGCTGTGATTGGCCAGAGCACCATGTGACCCAGCCTTTATTTAAGCTGGAGTCACGTAGCGCCGCCCGTCACTCTGCTCTGATTAGCATAGGGAGAGGTTGCAGCTGCGACAGTAGGGCGAGATTAGGCTGATTAACTGCTCCAAAAGATTCCATCCATTGATCGATCTGCAGCTGTGGATGATTGAACTGCTGCTATTGAATTGCTCACTGTTTTTAGGCTGCCCAGAGCGTTTTTCAGTCACTTTTTTCTGGGGTGATCGGCGGCCATTTTGTGTCTTGTGTTGCGCCAGCACAAGCTTGCCACCAAGTGCATTTAACCCTCAATGGTGTGGTTGTTTTTTGGCTAAAGCCTACATCAGGGTGAAGCTGTCACACCAAGTGCATTTAACCAGCAATAGTCTGTTTATTTTTTGGCCATATACTACATCAGGGGCAAGCTGCGCCTGTCACCAAGTGCATTTAACCCTCAATGGTGTGGTTGTTTTTTGGCTAAATCCTACATCAGGGTGAAGCTGTCACACCAAGTGCATTTAACCAGCAATAGTCTGTTTATTTTTTGGCCATATACTACATCAGGGGCAAGCTGCGCCTGTCATTAAGTGCATTTAACCCTCAGTAGTGTGGTTGGTCAAGCTGTCACTCCAAGTGCATTTAACCATCAATAGTGTGGTTATTTTTTGGCCATATCCCAGTGTAATTCTGTCAGTAAACGTATAGCTGTCACCCAGCGCATAAATACTAGGCCTCAAGTTTATATTCAGCTAAATCTGTCGTTACTGGTGTGGCTGGTCAAGTTATTTAGTGTCCGTCAAAGCACAGTTTTTGTTCTGGGTTGAAATACAATTCCCAATTTAGCAATTTCCTAATTTAGTGGTTTCTGCTGTATCAGAGCTATTTTAAATCTATCCCTAAAAGGGTATATTAGATTCAAGGTGCACATAGGGTCATTCTGAATAACTTCACACACACACTACTGTGCATTTCCAAGTCTAATTCTGTCAGTAAACCTATACCTGTCAGCCAGCGCCTCAATACTAGGCCTCAAATTTATATCCAGCTAAATCTGTCGTTACTGCTGTACTGTTGTGGCTGGGCAAGTTATTTAGTGTCCGTCAAAGCACATTTTTTGTTCTGGGTAGCCACCTTTCTTTGCAAGGACACTCAAAAGCCTGCCATCCATGGATTCTGTCAGTGTTTTGATCTGTTCACCATCAACATTGCGTGCAGCAGCAACCACAGCCTCCCAGACACTGTTCAGAGAGGTATACTGTTTTCCCTCCTTGCAAATCTCACATTTGATGATGGACCACAGGTTCTCAATGGGGTTCAGATCAGGTGAACAAGGAGGCCATGTCATTAGATTTTCTTCTTTTATACCCTTTCTTGCCAGCCACGCTGTGGAGTACTTGGACGCGTGTGATGGAGCATTGTCCTGCATGAAAATCATGTTTTTCTTGAAGGATGCAGACTTCTTCCTGTACCACTGCTTGAAGAAGGTGTCTTCCAGAAACTGGCAGTAAGACTGGGAGTTGAGCTTGACTCCATCCTCAACCCAAAAAGGCCCCACAAGCTCATCTTTGATGATACCAGCCCAAACCAGTACTCCACCTCCACCTTGCTGGCATCTGAGTCGGACTGGAGCTCTCTGCCCTTTACCAATCCAGCCATCTGGCCCATTAAGACTTACTCTCATTTCATCAGTCTATAAAACCTTAGAAAAATCAGTCTTGAGATATTTCTTGGCCCAGTCTTGACGTTTCAGCTTGTGTGTCTTGTTCAGTGGTGGTCGTCTTTCAGCCTTTCTTACCTTGGCCATGTCTCTGAGTATTTCACACCTTGTGCTTTTGGGCACTCCAGTGATGTTGCAGCTCTGAAATATGGCCAAACTGGTGGCAAGTGGCATCTTGGCAGCTGCACGCTTGACTTTTCTCAGTCCATGGGCAGTTATTTTGCGCCTTGGTTTTTCCACACGCTTCTTGCGACCCTGTTGACTATTTTGAATGAAACGCTTGATTGTTCGATGATCACGCTTCAGAAGCTTTGCAATTTTAAGAGTGCTGCATTCCTCTGCAAGATATCTCACTATTTTTGACTTTTCTGAGCCTGTCAAGTCCTTCTTTTGACCCATTTTGCCAAAGGAAAGGAAGTTGCCTAATAATTATGCACACCTGATATAGGGTGTTGATGTCATTAGACCACACCCCTTCTCATTACAGAGATGCACATCACCTAATATGCTTAATTGGTAGTAGGCTTTCGAGCCTATACAGCTTGGAGTAAGACAACATGCATAAAGAGGATGATGTGGTCAAAATACTCATTTGCCTAATAATTCTGCATTCCCTGTACAATTCCCAATTTAGCAATTTCCTAATTTAGTGGTTTCTGCTGTATCAGGCCTACTTTAAATACATCCCTAAAAGGGTATATCAGAATCAAGGTGCTGATAGGGTCATTCTCAATAACTTCACACACACGCTACTGTGCATATCCCAGTCTAATTCTGTCCGTAAAACGTATACCTGTCACCCAGCGCCTAAATACTAGGCCTCAAATTTATATCCTGCTAAATCTGTCGTTACTGCTGTGGCTGGGCAAGTTATTTGGTGTCCGCCAAAGCACAGTTTTTGTTCTGGGTTGAAATACAATTCCCAACTTAGCAATTCCCTAAATCAGTGGTTTCTGCTGTATCAGGCCTACTTTAAATCTATCCATAAAAGGGTATATTAGATTGAAGGTGCGGATAGGGTCATTCTCAATTACTTAACACGCTATCGTGCATTTCCAAGTCTAATTCTGACCGTAAACATATACCTATCATCCAGGGCCTAAATACTAGGCCTACAATTTATATTCAGCTAAATCTGTGGTTACTGCTGTGCCTGTATTAGTGTAATACGGTACCTAAATAGATAGCCAGATAGTGTTAGTTGTCTTTAAAAAAAGGCCTGAATTTGAATTCAATAGATTAAGAAAAAGATTATTTGGCCCATTGTGGTGAACGGAAACAATGAGGAAAACATCTAGTAAGGGACGCGGACATGGTTGTGGTGGTGTTAGTGGACCCTCTGGTGCTGGGAGAGGACGTGGCCGTTCTGCCACAGCCACATGTCGTAGTGAAACAACTACCTCAGGTCCCAGTAGCCGCCAGAATTTACAGCGATATTTGGTGGGGCCCAATGCCGTTCTAAGGATGGTAAGGCCTGAGCAGGTACAGGCATTAGTCAATTGGGTGGCCGACAGTGGATCCAGCACGTTCACATTATCTCCCACCCAGTCTTCTGCAGAAAGCGCACAGATGGCGCCTGAAAACCAACCCCATCAGTCTGTCACATCACCCCCATGCATATCAGGGAAACTGTCTGAGCCTCAAGTTATGCAGCAGTCTCTTATGCTGTTTGAAGACTCTGCTGGCAGGGTTTCCCAAGGGCATCCACCTAACCCTTCCCTAGCGGTGGAAGACATAGAATGCACTGACGCACAACCACTTGTTTCCTGATGATGAGGACATGGGAATACCACCTCAGCATGTCTCTGATGATGACAAAACACAGGTGCCAACTGCTGCGTCTTTCTGCAGTGTGCAGACTGAACAGGAGGTCAGGGATCAAGACTGGGTGGAAGACGATGCAGGGGACGATGAGGTCCTAGACCCCACATGGAATGAAGGTCGTGCCACTGACTTTCACAGTTCGGAGGAAGAGGCAGTGGTGAGACCGAGCCAACAGCGTAGCAAAAGAGGGAGCAGTGGGCAAAAGCAGAACACCCGCCGCCAAGAGACTCCGCCTGCTACTGACCGCCGCCATCTGGGACCGAGCACCCCAAAGGCAGCTTCAAGGAGTTCCCTGGCATGGCACTTCTTCAAACAATGTGCTGACGACAAGACCCGAGTGGTTTGCACGCTGTGCCATCAGAGCCTGAAGCGAGGCATTAACGTTCTGAACCTTAGCACAACCTGCATGACCAGGCACCTGCATGCAAAGCATGAACTGCAATGGAGTAAACACCTTAAAAACAAGGAAGTCACTCAGGCTCCCCCTGCTACCTCTTCTGCTGCTGCCGCCTCGGCCTCTTCTGCTGCTGCCACCTCGGCCTCTTCAGCTGCTGCCGCCTCGGCCTCTTTCTCCGCCTCTGGAGGAACGTTGGCACCTGCCGCCCAGCAAACAGAGGATGTACCACCAACACCACCACCTCCGTCACCAAGCATCTCAACCATGTCACACACCAGCGTTCAGCTCTCCATCTCACAAACATTTGAGAGAAAGCGTAAATTCCCATCTAGCCACCCTCGATTCCTGGCCCTGAATGCCAGCATTTCTAAACTACTGGCCTATGAAATGCTGTCATTCAGGCTGGTGGACACAGACAGCTTCAAACAGCTCATGTCGCTTGCTCTTCCACAGTATGTTGTTCGCAGCCGCCACTACTTCTCCAAGAGAGCCGTGCCTTCCCTGCACAACCAAGTATCCGATAAAATCAAGTGTGCACTGCGCAACGCCATCTGTGGCAAGGTCCACCTAACCACAGATACGTGGACCAGTAAGCACGGCCAAGGACGCTATATCTCCCTAACTGCACACTGGGTAAATGTAGTGGCGGCTGGGTTCCAGGCAGAGAGCTGTTTGGCGCACGTCCTTCCGCCGCCAAGGATCGCAGGGCAACATTCTTTGCCTCCTGTTGCCTCCTCCTCCTTCTCGGCTTCCTCCTCCTCTTCTTCCACCTGCTCATCCAGTCAGCCACACACCTTCACCACCAACTTCAGCACAGCCCGGGGTAAACGTCAGCAGGCCATTCTGAAACTCTTATGTTTGGGGGACAGGCCCCACACCGCACAGGAGTTGTGGCGTGGTATAGAACAACAGACCGACGAGTGGTTGCTGCCGGTGAGCCTCAAGCCCGGCCTGGTGGTGTGCGATAATGGGCGAAATCTTGTTTCAGCTCTGGGACTAGCCGGTTTGACGCACATCCCTTGCCTGGCGCATGTGCTGAATTTGGTGGTGCAGAAGTTCATTCACAACTACCCCGACATGTCAGAGCTGCTGCATAAAGTGCGGGCCGTCTGTTTGCGCTTCCGGCGTTCACATCCTGACGCTGCTCGCCTGTCTGCGCTACAGCGTAACTTCGGCCTTCCCGCTCACCGCCTCATATGCGACGTGCCCACCAGGTGGAACTCCACCTTGCACATGCTGGACAGACTGTGCTAGCAGCAGCAGGCCATAGTGGAGTTTCAGCTGCAGCACGCACGGGTCAGTCGCACTACAGAACAGCACCACTTCACCACCAATGACTGGGCCTCCATGCGAGACCTGTGTGCCCTGTTGCGCTGTTTCGAGTACTCCACCAACATGGCCAGTGGAGATGACGCCGCTATCAGCGTTACAATACCACTTCTATGTCCCCTTGAGAAAACACTTAGGGCGATGATGGAAGAGGAGGTGGCCCAGGAGGAGGAGGAGGAGGAGGAAGAGGGGTCATTTTTAGCACTTTCAGGCCAGTCTCTTCGAAGTGACTCACAGGGAGGTTTTTTGCAACAGCAGAGGTCAGGTACAAATGTGGCCAGCCAGGGCCCACTACTGGAGGATGAGGAGGATGAGGATGAGGTGGAGGAGGATGAAGCATGTTTACAGCGGGGTGGCACCCAACGCAGCTCGGGCCCATCACTGCTGCGTGGCTGGGGGGAAACGCAGGACGATGACGATACGCCTCCCACAGAGGACAGCTTGTCCTTGCCTCTGGGCAGCCTGGCACACATGAGCGACTACATGCTGCAGTGCCTGCGCAACGACAGCAGAGTTGCCCACATTTTAACGTGTGTGGACTACTGGGTTGCCACCCTGCTGGATCCACGGTACAAAGACAATGTGCCCACCTTACTTCCTGCACTGGAGCGTGATAGGAAGATGCGCGAGTACAAGCGCACGTTGGTAGACGCACTACTGAGAGCATTCCAAAATGTCACAGGGGAACAAGTGGAAGCCCAAGGCCAAGGCAGAGGAGGAGCAAGAGGTCGCCAATGCAGCTGTGTCACGGCCAGCTCCTCTGAGGGCAGGGTTAGCATGGCAGAGATGTGGAAAAGTTTTGTCAACACGCCACAGCTAACTGCACCACCACCTGATACGCAACGTGTTAGCAGGAGGCAACATTTCACTAACATGGTGGAACAGTACGTGTGCACGCCCCTCCACGTACTGACTGATGGTTCGGCCCCATTCAACTTCTGGGTCTCTAAATTGTCCACGTGGCCAGAGCTAGCCTTTTATGCCTTGGAGGTGCTGGCCTGCCCGGCGGCCAGCGTTTTGTCTGAACGTGTATTCAGCACGGCAGGGGGCGTCATTACAGACAAACGCAGCCGCCTGTCTACAGCCAATGTGGACAAGCTGACGTTCATAAAAATGAACCAGGCATGGATCCCACAGGTCCTGTCCGTCCCTTGTCCAGATTAGACATTAACTACCTCCCCTTAACCATATATTATTGTACTCCAGGGCACTTCCTCATTCAATCCTATTTTTATTTTCATTTTACCATTATATTGCGGGGCAACCCAAAGTTGAATGAACCTCTCCTCTGTCTGGGTGCCGGGGCCTAAAAATATCTGACAATTGCCTGTTCCAGTGTTGGGTGACGTGAAGCCTGATTCTCTGCTATGACATGCAGACTAATTCTCTGCTATGACATGAAGCCTGAATCTCTGCTATGGGACCTCTTTCCTCTGCCTGGGTGCCGGGGCCTAAATATCTGACAATGGACTGTTGCAGTGGTGGGTGACGTGAAGCCTGATTCTCTGCTATGACATGAAGACTGATTCTCTGCTGACATGAAGCCTGATTCTCTGCTATGGGAGACCTCTCTCCAATTGATATTGGTTAATTTTTATTTATTTTATTTTTATTTTTATTCATTTCCCTATCCACATTTGTTTGCAGGGGATTTAACTACATTTTGCTGCCTTTTGCAGCCCTCTAGCCCTTTCCTGGACTGTTTTACAGCCTTTTTAGTTCCGAAAAGTTCAGGTCCTTATTGACTTCAATGGGGTTCGGGACGAAGTTCGGATCCCGAACCCGAACATTTCCGGGAAGTTCAGCCGAACTTCTCGAACCCGAACATCCAGGTGTTCGCTCAACTCTACTCAGGATGAATAGTGCTTGAGGCTCCTCACAGATAGGAGAGTCATACAGGGTGCAGAATAAACAACTTTTGCTCTCAGAGGATTGCCTGGACTGGATACAATTGTAACAACAGAGAGAGAGACTAACACAAATATGTTACAATGTTGCAGAATGTTACCTTTAATGACTACTGTTAGGAATATGGATTATTATTTATTTACTGGCAGCCCTGATTGTCAGTTGATTCACCTTTTGGCTTCTACACAGTCAGTGTACATGCAAAATATGTTCCCACCCCCCAGCCATCTGATTGTCAGCTAGCAAGGTAGAAAGCCCCAGGGGTCCAGGCTTCAAGGAGGCCCCAGGTGGATAATGTCACACCTCAACCAGCCAGTTTGGAGGCAACCAAATCTGCAGGAAAACCCCCAGCAGGGGGTCTCATCTCTTGCTCAAGATCAATGATACCTCCCAGACATGTTGGCACCTACATTTCATAAGGAATTATGAATCGCCTGGCCATCGCAGGCGCAAACTGGATACATATTTGTGTCCCGGTGGCCACGTTGAACGTGCCCATAGGCTTTGTTTGATGGTGGCATGCCAGGGAAGGGAGATATTCATATCTCCCCACAGAAACCCAATAGCGGCACCATGTTTAGACTCTAGTTGTAGCCGGAAACCTAGGCGGGTCCGTTGGTTCCAGAACCATCTCCCTGTGACCTTCTGGACTGGAGCTATAAACTCTAAAGTGTTTTGTGGGTCATCTGCAGCCAGTCCAGTAGAGAGAGGGAGTACCCCCCCAAAGGCCGGGAGGGGAGGGGCCGGCTACAGGTTAAAAGGCTTGTGCCAGCAAGCGGGCGTGTCTTTCTTTGAAGAAGGGTCACATAGTGTAATGTGTTTAGGGGGACCCAGGAACTAGCTGAGATCACTGCCCCTCATGTGACTACAGCAAAGAGCACATCACAACCTCAAAGGAACTTCCATCTTACCCGGTAACTGACTTTTGCTCTGCTTAAACCTGTTGTACCATATAACCTGTATCTGTAATCTCAGACCACGGCTATGCTGGTCACAAGACACCTGTCACGGCCAGGATCGTTGAGTAGCGGTGATCCCATAGAAATTAATGGTATCGCCGCGGCAGTCGCAAGAAATCCAGCCGTGTTGGATTTCATGCAACTGCCGCAGCAGTCACATGCATTTATATGGGATCACCGCGGCTCAGCGATCCTGGCCGCGACAGATGTCACGTGCAGTAGCGTGGTGTGGGAGGGGCCGGGGGGCCATTATACTTATAATACAGAGGGGACCATTATAATAACAATACAGAGGGGGCTATTATGTATAATAATAATACAGAGGGGCTATAACGATACAGAGGGGATCATTATAATAACAATACAGAGGGGGCTATTATATATAATAATAATACAGAGGGGGCCATTATACTTATAATACAGAGGGGCACTGCGACGGGTCTTTATAAATACTTGGACTACTGTATGAGGTATTATACAGTGGTCCAACTACTGCAGACACTATAGGGGACTTTATTACTATTGCAGGCTCTTATAGGGGTACCTTATAGAGGGGCCTTGTATCTTCTGGGGGAACTATAGGCCTTATTTCTACTAGGAGCCCAATGGGGACATTAATAATACTGGGGTGCTGAGGTTTTTTATAATTGAGTGCAATATGGAGGATATTACTACTAATGGTGTTGCTATTGAGGGTGATGCAGGGTACACTATGACCATTGAGGACAGTTTGGGTGTGTATTATTATGGGGGACTCTCTGTATGGTACTAGCGCAGTATTGGGGGTAGCAGAAGGATGACAGTGTTGAGGCACCAGGAGGGGGAGGATGATAGTAAAGTGAGGACATTTTTTTTCCTGTGATAAACTCTGCAGAGACAAGACGCAGCTGAAAGAAGGTATCATGGCGGTCCTATCTCCGAATTAAGAAGTTGTGGAAAGAGTCTACATCAGAGGAGACGTGACTGGATGTAAGAGGTATGTGCTGCTGTATTCTCCTGTATTTTTGTAGCAATATATGTTATGTCTGTTATGGTTGTCAATATATGTTATGTTATGGTTGTCTATCGTCCCCCAAGCTTCCCCCACCAATTTCTGGATCACTTTGCAGCTTGGCTTCCTCACTTCCTATCCTTTGAATCACCAGCTCTTATTATGGGTGATTTTAATATCCCCATTGATGATCCTACCTCCCCATCAGCCGCTCACTTTCTATCTTTAACCTCCTCTTGGTCTATCAAAACGTACTTCCTCTGCCACGCACGAACAGGGCAATATACTTGATCTAGTCTTCTTCCGTCACTGTTCAGTCACAAACTTTAGTAACTCATCCTTCCCACTTTCTGACCACAATCTTCTTTCATTTACCATAAAGACCTCTCACTTTTCTCATGACAATCCTACTTTTCACACTTACAGAAACCTACACACTGCCAGCAACTTATTAACACCCTACAGCTTGCTCTTACCCCAATCACTTCCCTCCCCTGTCCAGACTTGGCTGCCAATCATTACAGCCAGACCCTCAAAACCACCCTACATGAAGTTGCTCCAATATCAATCTGACCCTCTCGACACAGAACACGGCAACCCTGGCACACACCTGAAAAACGTTTTCTCCAGCCCTGCTCCAGATGTGCAGAACGCTTATGAAGAAAATCACGAATATCAGCAGACTTTCTCCATTATAAATTTATGCTCAAAACATACAATTTCGGCTCTCAACATTGCGAAACAAAAGTACCTAACCTCTCTCATCTCCTCACTCTCAAATAACCTAAAACGACTCCAGTCCCTCTCCCCGGCTGTCATCACTCACCTAACTACAATTTTTAACCTCTCTCTCTCTTCTGGTATCTTTCCCTCCTCTTTCAAACATTCTTTTATAACCCTACTACTAAAGTAAAACATCTCTTGACCCGATCTGTGCTGCTAACTACCAACCTGTTTCTAACCTCCCCTTCATCTCTAAACTTCTTGAACGTCTTGTCTACTCTTGCTTAATAAGTGATCTCTCTGCAAACTCTCTTCTTGTCCCATTACAATCTGCCTTTGGCCCTCTTAACTGTACAGAAACTGCCCTTACTAAAGTGTCTAACCATCTCCTAACAGCAAAAAGAAATGGTGACTATTCTCTACTGATTCTGTTGGACCTCTCTGCAGCATTTGATACCATAGACCATAAACTCCTCCTCACCATGCTCCACTCAATTGGCATTAAGGACACTGCTCTCTCTTGGTTCTCCTTCTATCTCTCTGGCCTCTCCTTTAGTGTATCATTCGCTGGCTCTTCTTCTTCTCCTCTTCCTCTTGATGTTGGAGTTCCTCAGGGCTCAATACTAGGTCCTCTACTCTTCTCCCTCTATACAGCCCCCATTGGACAGACTATTAGTAGATTTGGCTTTCAATACCATCTCTATGCTGATGACACCCAAGTATACACTTCATCCCCTTACATCACCCCTGCTTTACTCCAAAACACCAGTAATTGTCTGGCAGCTGTCTCTAACATCATGTCCTCTCTGTATCTAAAACTGAACCTCTCAAAAACTGAACTTCTTGTCTTTCGCCCATCTACTAACTCACCTAAACTTGATATTTCAATTTCGGTCTACAGCACTATCATATCTCCTGTGCAACATGCCCTCTGTCTTGGGGCCACATTTGACTCCGATCTTTCCTTTGTTCCCCATATTCAATCACTTACACGCTCTTGTCGTCTGCACCTCAAGAATATCGCCAGAATATGCTTTTTATTTCTTACAGTGGAAACTGCAAAAACTCTTGTTGTTGCCTTGATTCATTCTTGTCTTGACTACTGCAACGCATTACTAATCGGTCTCCCTCTCACTAAACTCTCCCCCCTTCAGTCTGTTCTAAATGCTGCAGCCAGGCTCATCTATCCATCCAACCGCTACACTGATGCTACTAGTCTGTGCCAGTTACTTCACTGGTCGCCCGTCCACCACAGAATACAGTTCAGACTTCTCACCCTCACCAATAAAACTCTGCACAACGCCGCACCTCCATACATCTCCTCCCTCATCTCCATCTACCACCCTACTCGTGCTCTCCACAGTGCTGCACCTCCATACATCTCCTCCCTCATCTCCATCTACCACCCTACTCGTGCTCTCCGTTCTGTTAGCGACCTAAGATTAATACCCTCCATAATTCGTACCTCTCACTCCCATCTTCAAGACTTTTCTCGAGCTGCACCTACTCTCTGGAATACTCTGCCCCAGAATACTAGGTCAATCCACAACTTCTCCACCTTCAAACGTGCCTTAAAAACACATCTTTTCAGGCAGGCTTATCAAGCTACCTAAAATGATTTTTCCCAAACTAAACCTTTCCCCCACCAACTCCTCTGGCCTAAACTCGATCCTCTAGTAGTCCCAAACCCGAAGCAGATCGGCCGGCACCACTCCTGTCAGTTCAATAATGTCTCAAATCCTACTTATCACAATCAACTACCTTATGTGTCACCCCCAACTCCTCATAGATTGTAAGCTCTTGCGAGCAGGGCTCTGACTCATATTATCCAGTTATTTTTGTTTTGTATATGAACCTTATGAACTTGTAAAGTGCTGCGGAATATGGTGCCGCTATATAAATAATTATTTTTTTTATTATTATTATTATTATTATTATTATGTCCATCCAGGGGCGTAAGTACCATAGCGGCAGACCGTGCAACTGCTATGGGGCCCAGGGCAAGAGGGGGCCCAGTCTTAGTTGGGATTATCCCCTCTTCTGCTGGAGGTGAAAACGTGGTCAGGACTTTACCCTCTAAAGGAACAACTTTTAGCTAATGAGGCAGTGGGAAAATGGAATTCAAAGGGGTTTAGGCAGAACCCCTTCTGTCCTGTGTGAGGGCCCTGGTTTGATCCTTGCTATGGGGCCCTTACTTCTCTATGTACGCCACTGTGTCCATCCACCTATTTCTTTCATGGTAGGGTTGGGGGGAGGACTTCAGGCCACACTGTGCGTGTTCTGAATTCTAGGGCCTCCCATCCATCTACTAGATTATCTGTACTCAGAGATTTATCACTGTGTTACGTGTGGTGTTACATAGGACTGCAGTTCAAATCTACAACATTATCTGTAAAAAAAGATGCTTGTCAACAGGTTGGGGGGGGGGCCGCGCAATAATTGGCTTGCCCCGGGTGCTGCCAACCCACGCTACACCACTGGTGACCAGTGTCGCCGTGTAGCCCTTGCCTAAATTTTTTTTAACTATTGTCCTCCAGGAGAGGGCAACGTCTGATGAGGAAAACTGCTTTAAGGAGGCTCCAGGAACTTACAAGGTAAATGTCTGCTCTCTGGTTTCATCCAGACATGTCACCTCGGCTCCGTCCTCCTGCTGCAAAGTGTTTGCTTCCTTGTATCATTTCAAACCAGTTCCGTCACATTTTACAAGAAATATATTTTTTTTTTCCCAGTAGCTTTGACTTTACCGGAAAGTTTATTTTCAGAACAAATATCTTTAACCACTTAAGGACCACAGGTTTATACCCCCCTAGTGACCAGGCCCTTTTTTACAAATCGGCAGTTCACAACTTTAACGGTTTATCGCTCGGTCATGCAACTTGGCACCCAAATGAATTTCACCTCCTTTTCTTCTCACAAATACAACTTTCTTTTGGTGGTATTTGATTGGTGCTGAGATTTTTCATTTTTCTGATATTAATCCAAAAAGACCGCAATTTTCTCAAAAAAAAGTGTATTTTTTAACTTTTTCTGGTAAAATTGTTCAAATATAATTACTTTTTTTTACAAGTTTGTGTCAGAATTTATTGTGCTACATGTCTTTGATAAAAAAAAAATCCAATAAGTGTATATTTATTGGTTTGTTCAAAAGTTATAGCGTTTACAAACTATGGTACAAAAATGAGAATTTCCGCATTTTGAAGCAGCTCTGACTTTCTGAGCACCTGTCATGTTTCTTGAGGTGCTAGAATGCCAGGATAGTGTAAATACCCCCCAAATGACCCCATTTTAGAAAGAAGACACCCCAAAGTATTCGCGGGGGGGCATGGTGAGTTAATGTATGACTTAATTTTTTTTCACAAGTTAGCGGAAAAAGTTTCGATTTCTGCTAACTTCTGGCAAAAAATAAAATAAAAATCTCCCACGGACTCACTATGCCCCTCAGTGAATACCTTGGGGTGTCTACTTTCCGAAATGGGGTAATTTGTGGGGTGTGTTTACTGTTCTGGCATTTTGGGCGGGGCTAAATTGTGAGCAACCCTGCAAAGCCTCATTGGACTTTCGGCTCCTTTACGCACCTAGGCTGCAAAAAAGTGTCACACATGTGGTATCGCCGTACTCAGGAGAAGTTGGGGAATGTGTTTTAGGGTGTATTTTTACATATACCCATGCTGGGTGAGAGAAATATCTCTGTAAATTGACAACTTAAAAAAAAAAATTATACAAAGTTGTCATTTACAGAGATATTTCTCACACACAGTATGGGTATATGTAAAAATACACCCCAAAACACAATACACCCCAAAACACAGGCAGCAACGCAATAAATTTATTAACATCAACTTTTATAAACTTTATTGAACATTTGAAACAAAACATTAACTTTTTTGCTTACCTGCGATTTTTTTTATTTTTTTTTACCTTTATAGGACAAACCTCTCCTTCCCCATGGGACAATGTGCAAAGCGCAAATCGCCCAGAGATGTGGCAAAGTACATTATGCACTTTGTCCCAGGTGAAAGGAGAGGTTTGTAGCAGCTGTGAGTGAAAGGGCCCTAAGAGCCCTGTGTGCCTGTCCTGTGTCATGCGATCCCTACACTAATAGTGTACCTGAGTGTGAAACTTGCGGAAACACTCCCCTATGCATAGGGCAGGGTGGTCAGGACAGTCAGGACAAAAATGGGTTGTGTCACGCCTTATTCCAGCCCTGCTACAGACGCAACATCTTTTTCTTGGGGAAAATTGAGTTGGGGTACCAGGATAGACACCCGGGAAGTGTCTGCCATGTAGCCGGCTCACTACATCAGGGACTTGGGGCACGGACCCTCCTGGATACAGAATTTCCGAAATGATCTCTTCCTGGAATTTTAGGAAGGATCCCGTTCTCCCAGCCTTACTGTACAAAACAAAACTATTATACAGAGCCAATTGAATTAAATAAACAGACACCCTCTTATACCAGCGTCTGGTGTGGCGGGACACTAAATAGGGAGCCAACATCTGGTCATTGAAGTCCACCCCTCCCATGTGAAGGTTATAGTCGTGGACACAGAGGGGTTTCTCAATGACTCCAGTTGCCCTTTCAATTTGAAAATATAAGGTACAATTCCTGTTCAGATATTTTACCCTCTAGCGCTGCAAAATCACACAGGACACAAGTGAGTAGAAATAGTCCACACAATGAAATAGGAAAAAAAGGATTGCGCTGCAGGAGAGTATGTTTAAAAGTCCAAAAATTATATATGTGTTCTATTGTCTATGGAAATCGTCAGTCAAATAGGTTCATCCATGCACCTCAAACACAGCTGCGGTGTGGAAATCTGAAATAAAATAGAAACCGCACTATGGTGTAAAAAGCAGGCTCAGCACTGTCATCCACCCAGGAACTGCACACCTTGGATGTCGTTCACTAGACCACACGGACGGACAGGGTGCTTTACTGCGTATGTGAAATCTTGCACAAGGAGGATCCCAAAATGAGCACCACTTTGGCAGGATATCACCAAACTCCACACTCTTCAAGGTCTCGGAGAAAAGATGTCAACCAATAGTGAAGTACTTACCACAGTGTTGAATAAAAAGGATTTATTATACTCACAAAGAACGCAAGTTTTGGAGCAAGTTAAAACAAGTACACAAAGCCCTTTGTGTACTTTGTGTACTTGTTTTAACTTGCTCCAAAACTTGCGTTCTTTGTGAGTATAATAAATCCTTTTTATTCAACACTGTGGTACGTACTTCACTATTGGTTGACATCTTTTCTCCGAGACCTTGAAGAGTGTGGAGTTTGGTGATATCCTGCCAAAGTGGTGCTCATTTTGGGATCCTGCTTGTGCAAGATTTCACATACGCAGTAAAGCACCCTGTCCGTCCGTGTGGTCTAGTGAACGACATCCAAGGTGTGCAGTTCCTGGGTGGATGACAGCGCTGAGCCTGCTTTTTACGCCATAGTGCGGTTTCTATTTTATTTCAGATTTCCACACCGCAGCTGTGTTTGAGGTGTATGGATGAACCTATTTGACTGACGATTTCCATAGACACTAGAACACATATATAATTTTTGGACTTTTAAACATACTCTCCTGCAGCGCAATCCTTTTTTTCCTAGCCCTTTCAATTTGGACAGTCGTGTCTGCGTGAATGGTGGACAGAAGGTAAACGTCCCTCTTGTCCCTCCACTTCACCGCGAGCAGTTCTTGGTCACACAAGGCAGCCCTCTCCCCCATGCAAGTCGGGTATTAACGAGCCATTGGGGGAAGCCCCGACGACTAGGTCGCGCGGTGCCAAAGCATTGAATTCCGACTATATGTAAGTGCCGAAAGAGGGCCACGCTTGTGTAAAAATTGTCCACGTATAAGTGGTACCCCTTGTGGAGTAAGGGTGACACCAAGTCCCAGACAATCTTGCCACTGTTCTCCAGGTAGTCAGGGCATCCGACCGGCTCCAATTTTTAGTCTTTTCCCTCATAGACCCTAAAGAGCTTATACAGTTTCACCCCATACCGTCTTTAGACCAATAGAACCGCAATCATTTTTTTTTAGTTAGACCCATGCTGAGGATAAGGCCCAAAAAATAATTTTAATTCGTAAACTGTGACTGGTTTCCACCGGAAAGGCTGGGCATAGAAGCTTTCCGAATTGGCGGTTATATAGTCTGTGGCGTATCGGTTGGTTTCTGCCACAACTAAGTCATAGAGATCATAGAGATCTGCGGTGAAGAACAGCTCAAAAAACTCAAGGGCTGATCCTAAATGAGCTGTCGCCAAGACTGGGCGGTGTAAGGGGGAAATACGGGTGCGGTGGAAGCAGGGGATTGCCAATTTGGGTTTGCCAGCAGCTCTGGGAGACTCAGGGTTCTACGGGCCTGTGAACGTGGTGGCTGCGACGGGGGAGTTATTGCACGTGCCACCGTACCAGCTGAAACTGCCCTTCTGGTGCTCGCCACTTCACCAGGGAATACGGCAGTGCTGGTAGAAGGTCCAGGATGTGTTGCGCTGCTGGTGTATGCCGCACCATAAAAAAGATCAGCGCTAGCACCACTCTGCTGCAAATGAGGCTCATCACGCGGGGTATGCAGAACTCTGACATGGGATCGGGTACGCCTGACCATAGCAGGGACCTCAACCTCGTCATCTTCGCTAGCGGTTAGAGTGCCACTGCTGTCTACAGGTTCATATTCTGAACCACTGGATTCAGCGGGTGAGACGTCCCCATCGCTTTCATCCATCACGGCCAGAATCCTGTAGGCCTCTTCAGCGGAATACCCCTTGTTTGACATTTTGGGTTCACAAAATTTATTTGGTATTCCTCTGAGACTACCTGGGAAAAAGAGCAAACCTGCCTAGTAACAATGAGTGCTTGCGAAGTAAAGCTGCGATCGCTAATAAAGATCCAAAAAGCTCAAAAGTGATCTTTATAGCACCGCAGCAATTTTACGGTGTTTTTGCAGTGATCAGAAAAAAAACACATTCTGTCACTGCGGTGGGGCGGACTGAACGCAAGTGTGCGCACAAGATCAGGCCTGATCGGGCAAACACTGCGTTTTTTGTAGAGTCTAAGGTGACCCTAATGTACTGATATAGATCTGATTGCGATCAGTCTTGATCACTTACAGATACTATATAGTACTAGTGCTGATTAGCGACAGCGATGATGCTAATCAGTGACTGCGGTGCGGTGGGCTGGGCGCTAACTACCTAACAAGTAGCTTACTACCTGGCAGGGATGAGGGACCCTTACAGGGGGGTGATCAATGACAGGGGGGTGACAGGGGGGTGAGCAGGGAGTCTATATGGTGTGATCAGGGGTTAATAAGGGGTTAATAGGTGACGGGGGGGGGGTGAAATGTGTGTGTGGTGCTTGGTGCTACTTACAGAGCTGCCTGTGTCCTCTGGTGGTCGATCCAAGCAAAAGGGACCACCAGAGGAGCAGGTAGCAGGTATATCAGGCGCTATTTACAAAATAGCGTCTGACATACCCATTTGATTGGATCTTTTAAAAATCTACAGCCTGCGAGCCAATGATCAGCGCTGGCAGGCTGTAGTTAAACTTGTGTACTGCGCAATCCTGTGAACGCGCGCTCCTGTGAACGCGCGCTCCTGTGAGCGCGCGTTCACAGGAAATCTCAGGTCTCACGAGATGACGCCAATAGGCGTCACTGAGACCTGAGAGCGCTGCCGTCCGGACGCCTATCAGCGTTACCGTTACGGTAAGCGGTTAATTCTCCTAAGGCGGCTCTCACACAAGCGTATTTGCAATCTGTATATGGCCCGGTTTTTATGTCCCAGAATCCCCTGCTAATGGCAACGAATAGAGTTTATAACTTCCTTCAGTATTTGAAATCGGCAGCATGGGCGAGCGTAAAAAATGTATAAAGGAAGGAATATGGATAAAAAATCTGATGAAATCCTGAAGCAATACTGATGACAATACTGATGGCATATCATCCGGAATCCATGCGTATTCCAGAGCTGAAATACGGATGGATTTCCATACGCTTGTGTGAAAGTGGCCTAAAGATGGAAGGATATTTCATTCCGTTCTGGTCTGATTAATTGTATAAAATAACATCATTTGTAGCTGCTAATATTCCTACAAGCCACGGTGCGGGACTAATCCGCAATTACCGGGAAAGTTTAGCTGCGGGGGTTCACAGCAGAGACGAAAAGCAAAGGTTCACATACTTACCGCTCTCAGACATGTGATATTGCAGCATTGTCCCCAATAAATAAATGACCAAGTCTAGTTGTTTTGACCCATTTATTTGATTTGGTTGTTGTTTACTTTAGGACAAAATCATGTAGAAATATAGAAAATCCACTCTTGCAGTACAGAGTATTTCAGGACGGGGGGAGAGCGGCGCACAAAGGTGATACATCCTCCTCGTTGTGAAAGCTTCTTTCCTCATCACCAGCGACAACTTGAAGAACTAAAAGTCACTTTCAGGATATTTATTGTCTTCCAGAACTGGATTTTCCAAGTCTTTCCCTTCACAGCAGCAGAGTCGTGTGAGAAGCAGTGGTGGAAATACCACCATCTCTGCCGCAGCATTACGGGTGCCCCCATATTGTCACACACAGCTGATGTCTGCCTCCTGCAGTGCTGCCTCCTAGTCACTGATAATGAGGTCGCAGGGGGACTTACATGCCATCAGGATCTGGAGTCGGCAGTGCTAGACTTAGGTCAGAATACGGTGGGTGCCTTTTCTAGGGCATCCGGCCTCCAGGGCCTCTATGCTCATCTGTATCTGCATCCTCTGGGCACAGATACAGTTGAACAGCTTGCAGAGCTGGCAGGACCAGGGAACTGTGGGTGCTTACCCCCATCATCAGGCAGGATGCACTATACACAGGGGGCACAGACAACAGGCACTGTATAGGGGGCACAGGCAAGAGGCCGTATATAAAAGGGGCACAGACTACAATACAGAGAGTTCAGAGCAAGAGGCAGTATATATAAAGAGTGCAGAGAACCTGTTAGTATATACATGGTGTGTGACACTACAGACGTGGACAAAATTGTTGGTACCCTTTGGTCAATGAAAGAAAAAGTCACAATGGTCACAGAAATAACTTTAATCTGACAAAAGTAATAATAAATTAAAATTCTATAAATGTTAACCAATGAAAGTCAGACATTGTTTTTCAACCATGCTTCAACAGAATTATGTAAAAAAATAAACTCATGAAACAGGCATGGACAAAAATGATGGTACCCCTAGAAAACACAGAACATAATGTGACCAAAGGGACATGTTAATTCAAGGTGTGTCCACTAATTAGCATCACAGGTGTCTACAACCTTGTAATCAGCCATTGGGCCTATATATATGGCTCCAGGTAATCACTGTGTTGTTTGGTGATATGGTGTGTACCACACTCGACATGGACCAGAGGAAGCAAAGGAAAGAGCTGTCTCAAGAGATCAGAAAGAAAATTATAGACAAGCATGTTAAAGGTAAAGGCTATAAGACCATCTCCAAGCAACTAGATGTTCCTGTGAGTACAGTTGCACATATTATTCATAAGTTTAAGATCCATGGGACTGTAGCCAACCTCCCTGGACGTGGCCGCAGGAGGAAAATTGATGACAAATCTAAGAGACGGATAATCCGAATGGTAACAAAAGAGCCTAGAAAGACTTCTAAAGAGATTCAAGGTGAACTTCATGCTCAAGGAACATCAGTGTCAGATCGCACCATCCGTCGTTGTTTGAGCCAAAGTGGACTACATGGGAGACGACCAAGGAGGACACCATTGTTGAAAACGAATCATAAAAAAGCAAGACTGGAATATGCCAAACTACATGTTGACAAGCCACAAAGCTTCTGGGAGAATGTCCTGTGGACAGATGAGACAAAAATCGAAGTTTTTGCCAAGGCACATCAGCTGTATGTTCACAGACGAAAAAATGAAGCATATCAAGAAAAGAACACTGTCCCTACTGTGAAACATGGAGGAGGCTCTGTTATGTTCTGGGGCTGCTTTGCTGCGTCTGGCACAGGGTGTCTTGAATCTGTGCAGGGTACAATGAAATCTCAAGACTATCAAGGAATTCTAGAGAGAAATGTACTAGCCAGTGTCAGAAAGCTTGGTCTCAGTCGCAGGTCATGGGTCTTGCAACAGGACAATGACCCAAAACACACCGCTAAAAACACCCAAGAATGGCTAAGAGGAAAAAATTGGACTATTCTAAAGTGGCCTTCTATGAGCCCTGACCTCAATCCTATTGAGCATCTTTGGAAGGAGCTGAAACATGCAGTCTGGAAAAGGCACCCTTCAAACCGGACACAACTGGAGCAGTTTGCTCATGAGGAGTGGGCCAAAATACCTGCTGAGAGGTGCAGATGTCTCATTGACAGTTACAGGAAGCGTTTGATTGCAGTGATTGCCTCAAAAGGTTGCGCAACAAAATATTAAGTTAGGGGTACCATCATTTTTGTCCATGCCTGTTTCATGAGTTTATTTTTTTACATAATTCTGTTGAAGCATGGTTGAAAAACAATGTCTGACTTTCATTGGTTAACATTTATAGAATTTTAATTTATTATTACTTTTGTCAGATTAAAGTTATTTCTGTGACCATTGTGACTTTTTCTTTCATTGACCAAAGGGTACCAACAATTTTGTCCACGTCTGTATATACAGGGGGCACTGATTATGTAGCACTATATATAGGGGGCAAAGTGTGAGGCACCATATGCAGGGTGATTGACACTATATAAAGGGCACTCAGTCTGTGGCACTGCCATTAAGGGCACCATACATGCAGCACTATATACAGAGGGCATAGATTGTGTGGCATTATCTACAGGGGGCACCACCATCAGGGGCACTGTGTGTACTCAGGGGCTCAGTGTATGCTGCTGCCGTAATATAAAGGGCACAGCATGTGACAGTAAGATGGGTTTGTGTCAGTATATAGAGTGTGGATATGTTAGAAAAGCGAGAAGCTGAAGACATCTGGGCAGAAAACTCTGCAGAGGTGAATTGTGGACGGGAGATGTCATCATGGTGGTCTGAACCGGATGGAAAGAGAATGAAAGAGAATACCTCTGGAGGAGACGTCAGCTGTAAATCACTACATATAAATGATGATGGACGGTTGTGGTGCTGACTAGTGGGGGTGGTGGGCATTCCAAAGTTTGCCATAGGGCCCAGCCTTTTCTAGTTAAACGCCTGGTCATGTGATCTGTGTAATAGTAATAGTAGTAGTAGTAGTACTAGTAATAGTAATAGTAGCTGCCCGTCACGTTGTAATATATGACGTAAGCGATCCAGGCAATATTAATGCATGTCCCCACCACCGTTGCCGCCAGGTTCCAGCTGAAGGCTGAGTGGGAATGACTGGAGGCTGCAACTGGATCCTGACGATGCACAGCGGCATCAAAAAATGTATAAGAATGATAAGGGTCTTTTGAAAAATACAGGATAGGATTCTCATG
The DNA here is from genome assembly GCF_014858855.1 of Bufo gargarizans. NCBI lineage: Eukaryota > Metazoa > Chordata > Amphibia > Anura > Bufonidae > Bufo > Bufo gargarizans. The sequence continues at coordinate 374,369,786 of NC_058080.1, read as the reverse complement.
ACTGTTTTCCAACTTTCTAAAATGTCATTTTCAAGATCTCTGCTTGCTGTCAATTAGGCTTGGGCTACACAGTGACGTGCTGTGTGACAGCCAGTCTAAGAGCAGTTTTGCAACAAACATTCGTGCGTCTTGCCTGCGAATTACTGCCGCGCAACAATTTTTCAAGCGGTGGTTCTGCTGTAAAGGCACAAGCAAATCGCAGGTAAGTCGCACAAGACTTACATTGTGAATTATGATTGCAAAGTGTCATGTGACTTGCGCGCTGCAACTAAAAATCCAACAGTGTTGGATTGTCATGGATTGTCGTGTCGTGGTTGCGGCATATTGCCATTGACAATCATTAGATTCTATGCGGCGCAATTTTCATGACACGCAGCTCATCTCCCTGTGGCCCCAGCCTACGTGGAAACTTTCTTGTTTACAGCAAGATGCTGACAAACCAGTCCTGATCTAATACTTCTCACAGCTGAAGATTTGTTACAACGGAATCCAGTGTAGACAATCCTCTAGGAGATAAACAGCCTGGACTCCAGACTGATACATTGTAACAAACTCCTAGGGCAGAGGATAGACTTGTCCTGCTGATGTCTTCAGCTCACAGAGGGTTTCTCTAGACTGGATACAATTGTAAGGCCTCATTCACATGTCCATGATGACATCCGTGACAAGATGGATAGTCGTCCATCTGTAAAGATCTTTGAAGGACCTGTGTGGCTGTTTTTTTTGCCCTCCGTGTGTCATCTGTATTCCATGGATGATGCTAGGCTGAAAATTAATTCATACAGAATCTTCTACCAATGGTCTGTGAAAATCACTGACCAAACACTGATGGCAAACAGGTTGTTCCTGTGGTTTTCACAGACCCATAGTCTATAATGTGCTTGAGGGATCCGTGATCACGGACAAATACACGCATTAAAGTATATGTGAAGTATTTGGGAACTGTGACTCACTGACATGTCCATGTGGCATAAGGAACCTTCAAATGATGGCATTCACTCTGTGAAATATTGCCATTAACCCTTCAGTACCCTAGACCATCAGAAAAGTGGACAACTATACAACACCAGGGATTTTGGTGTGAACCCCTACACCACCCTAGACCACCAAGAAATCTTACATTAACCCTTTGAGGACCATAAGATTACCGTCATCAATATAAAAATAATTATATTTTTTTCCATTTAAGAATGTATTTGAACAATAAATAAAACCATTTCCACACTTGTGTCATTTCTGGGGGAGGAGTTATGACACGGGACAAATGTGACTTTTTACATTACTTTCAATGGAAGGCCAAAAGAAGCTAAAAAAATGTTTGTTACAGCAACTGAAGTTCGAACACTTCAGTTGCTGTAACTAAGCCATTTCATGAAATAACTGGCAAAAAGCTAGATCCATTTGTTGATAAGAACTAATATTTTTAGTTCTTAATCAGACGATACAGGCAATTAAAAAGATGGGACAAATACGTCCCTTGGTCCTCAAAGGGTTAACATCTCCTATCCTTGACCACAAGAAATATAGGCAATAAGATAACCCCTTAAGTACCCCAGACTATCAAAGAAGTGGAAACTACACCACCAGAGATTTTGGTGTGAACCTCTAAACCACTCAGACCACCAATAAATCTGAAATTAACATCACCCCTCACCCACTATAGCCCACAAGTTGTCTACTAACACCACTTTTCATGGTGAGCAGAATAGACCCTTAATTTCTTCTATTTACAATATATCTCTTAATACGTTTCCATTTTGGTATAATATCTGTGACATTTTACCTTCCTGGAATGGAGAAATGCCACAAATCCCAGGGGCAGACAGCAGAAGATCAAATACAAGATGGACCATGTAAGGTAATCCTTATAGACAGTTGGAGGAGGCATCACAATCATGCTTGGTTGGGTGGTCACCACCAACGGAGGGGAAGTTTCCACATAGTGAGGCGTGGCCATCATAGAATGGGGAGCTTGCATATACTTAGGCATGACCACCATATCAGGGGGACCTTCCATATAACCAGTCATGTCCACCATATCAGAGTGAGCGTCCATATAACCAGTCATGTCCACCATATCAGGGGGAGCTTCCATATAACCGGTCATGTCCACCATATAAGGGGGAGCTTCCATGTCCCCAGGCATGACCATTTCAGGAGTGGAAGCTTCCATAAAATCAGATTGGCCATTTGATGCAAAGTATTGACCTCAGCCGTGTTAGCCCCCCCATATCAAAATTTTTTAACTAAATATGTGCAGTTGGTTAGATCTTTGTTAGATCAGGTTAGATCAATTGTTGTTTGCGTTAGATCTCATACAGAAGTAGAGATATTAACAGTTATTTGCAGAGGGGGCTAACCCGTCATCAGCCCCCCTGTTAGCGTTTTTTTCCAGGCAGGTTTATGATGGTTATATTATGAGGCTTCAGACCTCCACACCCATGAATATTTCCCTGTGCAACGAATATCCCCTTTGCTTCTGATCAGAGAGATAAGACAGCCCTGACTCAACATAGGTTGTCAATATCTGAAATCTTTATTCTCCCAGCACATAGTTTATAGGGCTTGTTGGGGGTGGGAACATAGTGTCCTTCCAGATTCAATTGCACCAATCCTCCTAGAACTCAACAGGCATTGGGAAACATGTGTTTATCAATATACAGTTGAAACTTTGCTAAACAATGCTGACATCTGCTATATACAATACATGAAAGGGTTATTTTACATTGAACAGGTTTTTCTCTCCATGCTAACAAGTTAAATAGGAAATCACAGGTTCCTGTCAATGTATGTGAGGTGAGATGTTAAATAGCCTTTTGGTCAGGAAGGCTGCTATAGACTGGCAGAGGGTGTAAGATATGTTAATGCGAGGTACTGTATTTCCATAAGAGATGAGGCTTGTATAATATATGTGTCTAATCTGTAATGTATCAAAAGTAAGATTATGAAAATCCCTTTCACCCCCCTTATCAAAAAATTGACCAAACAATTAGCTATTTTGGAAGATATTTGTTAGATCAGGTATGACCAACTAGTTGTTTTGTTAGATCTCACATAATTACAGACTTATTAAGTGATTAATGAGGGGGGACTAGCCCCCCCACATGCAATTTTCAGGTAAAGTTTGATGCATACTAATAGGCCTTCGTTAGATCCGGTAAGATCAAGTGGTTTCAATGTTAGATCTCATTTAATTACAGAGATATTTCACATAAAAATACAGATATTAGGTAGTATTAAATAGGGGGGCTAGCCCCCCCACATGCAATTTTCTGGTAAAATGTGATGCATACTAATAGGCCTTCATTAGATCCGGTAAGATCAAGTGGTTTCAACGTTAGATCTCATATAACTACAGAGATATTATGGATATTTGGTATTACGTCAGGGGGGGCTAGCCCCCCATAATGCAATTTTCAGGTAAGATTTGATGCAGGCTTATAGGCCTTCGTTAGATCCGGTAAGATCAAGTGGTTTCAACGTTAGATCTCATTTAATTACAGAGATTTTTTCAAATGAAAACACAGATATTAGGAAGTATTAAATAGGGGGGCTAGCTCCCCCTTATGTAATTCCTAATATCCATAATATCTCTGTAATTATATGAGATCTAAAAATTAAAACCACTTGATCTTACCGGATCTAACAAAGGCCTATTAGCCTAAATCAAATTTTACCAGTAAATTGCATGTGGGGGGGCTAGCCCCCCTATTGAAGACTACCTAATACCTGTGTTTTTATGTGAAATATCTCTGTAATTATATGAGATCTAACGTTGAAACCACTTGATCTTACCGGATCTAACGAAGGTCTATTAGTCTGCATCAAATTTTACCTGAAATTTGCATATGGGGGGGTGGGGGGGGGGCTAGTTCCCCCTTATGTAATACCAAATATTTATATCTCTATAATTATATGAGATCTAACGTTGAAACCACTTGATCTTAGCGGATCTAATGCAGATCTATTAGTCTGAATAAAATTTTACCAGAAAATTGCATGTGGGGGGGCTAGCCCCCCTGATATAAAATACCAAATATCCATAATATCTCTGTAATTAAATGAGATCTAACGTTGAAACCACTTGATCTCACCGGATCTAACGAAGGCCTCTTAGTCTGAATCAAATTTTACCCGAAAATTGCATGTGGGGGGCTAGCCCCCCTATTTAATAATACTACCTAATATCTGTGTTTTTATGTGAAATATCTCTGTAATTAAATGAGATCTAACGTTGAAACCACTTGATCTTACCGGATCTAACGAAGGCCTATTAGCCTGCATCAAATTTTACCAGAAAATTGCATGTGGGGGGCTAGCCCCCCTATTTAATACTACCTAATATCTGTATTTTTATGTGAAATATCTCTTTAATAAATGAGATCTAACGTTGAAACCACTTGATCTTACCGGATCTAACGAAGGCCTATAAGCCTGCATCAAATCTTACCTGAAAATTGCATTATGGGGGGCTAGCCCCCCCTGACGTAATACCAAATATCCATAATATCTCTGTATTTATATGAGATCTAACGTTGAAACCACTTGATCTTAACGGATCTAATACAGGCCTAGTAGTCTGCATCAAATTTTACCAGAAAATTGCATGTGGGGGGGCTAGCCCCCCTGACGTAATACCAAATATCCATAATATCTCTGTAATTATATGAGATCTATCGTTGAAACCACTTGATCTTACCGTATCTAACGAAGGCCTATTAGCCTGAATTAAATTTTACCAGAAAATTGCATGTGGGGGGGCTAGCCCCCCTATTTAATACTACCTAATATCTGTGTTTTTATGTTAAATATCTCTGTAATTAAATGAGATCTAACGTTGAAACCACTTGATCTTACCGGATCTAATACAGGCCTAGTAGTCTGCATCAAATTTTACCAGAAAATTGCATGTGGGGGGGCTAGCCCCCCTGACGTAATACCAAATATCCATAATATCTCTGTAATTATATGAGATCTATCGTTGAAACCACTTGATCTTACCGTATCTAACGAAGGCCTAGTAGTATGCATCAAACTTTACCTGAAAATTGCATGTGGGGGGGCTAGCCCCCCCTCATTAATCACTTAATAAGTCTGCAATTATGTGAGATCTAACAAAACAACTAGTTGATCATACCTGATCAAACAAATATCTTCCAAAATAGCTAATTGTTTGGTTAATTTTTTGATAAGGGGGGGCTGATGACGGGTTAGCCCCCCCTGCAAATAACTGTTAATATCTCTACTTCTGTATGAGATCTGACGCAAACAACAATTGATCTAACCTGATCTAACAAAGATCTAACCAACTGCACATATTTTGTTAAAAATTTTTGATATGGGGGGGCTAACACGGCTGAGGTAAAGTATTGGGGTAGCTCCATCTTTCAGTCTTCTCTTTGTATTGACAGGGAGTGCACCTCTAGAGCCCTCTATATAGGCTCCTCGAGAATGAAACCTGAGCTTCTCAAGGACATGTTATTACAATACTATCATAATAACGGTGACATTGGCCAGTAAAAATGGAGAACTCTTAAAGAATGTTAGAAATTTCCATTTAAGAGGGTTTTGCCTTTCAGCTTCACACTGGGATGTCTAACCATCTAGCTAGTTGTTATATACTGTATGCAGGTATACATGAGGTTTAGGACCTTCAAAGGAAAGCAAAGTGTTTTTAAAGGGGATGCCACCGTGTAGCCCTAGCCTTAAAGCATAAGCAGCACAAATCTCTCTCCCATCCTAATATTTTGGTACAATGTCTCAGAGCAGTCTAAGGAGGATTATACAACTTTAACAAACCTTCCACTGTGAGATGGATCAGGTAATCATTCAGCCACTAGATATAAAAAGGAATGTTCCCATTTGCCGACATGAAGCAGAGATCTTATAAAATAGTTATGGTTTTGAAGGAGTTTTCGGTACATAGATATTAATGGCCTATGCCAGTGGTGGGCAAACTTTTTTGTCAACTGAGCCAAATATCGCCAAAACCACGATTGAAATTTCTTTTAAGAGCCACATTTTTAAAACCTAAATCCACTGCTAAGCATCTGTGGATGACCCACTGTAAAGCTTCTGTGGGGTGGCGTGGCCTGCTCGCTGATGGCGCCGGTCGCATAGCGCTTCTGCTCCGGACTGTACATCTTTAAAGCGGCTCACAGCATCTACTCCGGCACCCTAATAATACCAGGCACGATCTTATAAAGCGCTCCAGACATGGGGAAGGTTCGGAGGCGTCCAGCTCCGGCGAAACTAACCGAATTCTTCGGTAAATCGACCCCAGCATAGTCTGGCCTAAGGGGGACTCCACCTCCAACCTGCACTCTGACCCCTCCGGCGGGAACGCCATTGCTGCCTGCACATAGCCCGGCTGCTAGGAGCGGGCCTGAATCCCTTGAACACTCTCAGCTCACCGCAGATTTAATGCGCTCCATGCTGGACACTCTGCGCTCCTCTATGAAGGAAGACATGCTGGGGCTTCTAAAGGACCTTAGAAAGGACATCCAAAACATCGGTGACCGCACCTCGCACCTGGAGGGGAAGATGGCTGAATTTGCTGCCTCCCACAATACCCTCATTGATGCCCATGAAGCTATGGAAGATGATATTGCTTAACTTAACTAACGGCTAAGCTGCAAGACTTGGAGGACAGACACAGGCGGAATAATGTTAGAATCCGCGGGATCCCAGAGTCTGTTGATGCACATGAGCTGGAACATTTCCTGCAGCAACTTCTGAAAGCGGCACTGCCTGAGTCTACAGAGAGGGACCTGATCATAGATCGTATCCACAGAGTGTCCAAGCCTAAAGGTCTGGATCCTTCTCTCCCCCGCGATGTTATTGCTAGGATCCACTTTTACACCATTAAAGAAGCTTTCCTGAGGGTTCTGAGGCAGAACCCATCCCCATCGGAGGACTTTACAGGGATTGCGGTATACTCGGATCTCTCCGCAGCCACGCTTGCAAGGCGCAAAGAGTTCACCCCGGTCACCGCTGTGCTGAAGCAGCACCAAATAAAGTACCGCTGGGGTTTCCCAGTAAAGCTGCTGGTCACGTATAATGGGGGCCTGCAAGTCTTCAACTCACCTCAAGTGGCGACTCGTCATCTTTCCGAATGGGGCCTCATCAGCGGGGACTCCGTCCGGGCAAAGGAAGCTGCCCCACGTCCTGACAAGATTCCACCGGAATGGGACGTTGCCTGACATGTGAGTTTACGCTGGCAGGGAGTAGCCGGATGACTGTTCATATTTGTTGATGTTGGTCCGCAGTGGAGAGCTTTAGTTCTCTGCCCCGACTGGACTTGTTGTGTTTTAATTTATTTTTATATCCCTACACTTCATGTCACAGGCTGGCTGAACTGCGGGATTAATACTCTTGGGAGCTTATTCGACCAGTAGTGATGTCGCGAACATAAAATTTTCCGTTCGCGAATGGCGAATGCGAATTTCCGCAAATGTTCGCGAACGTGCGAACCGGGTGAACCGCAATAGACTTCAATAGGAAGGCGAATTTGAAAACCCACATGGACTCTTTGTGGCCACAATAGTGATGAAAAAGTTGTTTCAAGGGGACTAACACCTGGACTGTGGCATGCCGGAGGGGGATCCATGGCAAAACACCCATGAAAAATTACGTAGTTGACGCAGAGTGTGGTAAGTTGAAATCGCAATGCGATTTATAGAACTTGAATTAATCGCAGTGCGATTTCAACTTAGAGCTTCTGCCGACTTCCGTGCTCATGGAGCGTCCCCATCACCATGGGAACGGCTCCATGCTAGAATGTACTGTCGGATTTGAGAAAGTTGCAATCGCATTGCGAATTCAACTTAGAGCTGCTGGGTTCCTAATGGTTGTATTGCTAGAATATAACGAAGATTGAGACTATAGTGCTATATTCGTTATATTCGTCAATTCGAGCAATACAACCATTAGGAACTTAGCTTGAATTCGCAATGAGATTAATATAACCTGCATTATTCGCATTGCGATTACAACTTAGATCTGAGTTCCTAATGGTTGTATTGCTAGAATTGACAACGAATATAGCACTATATGCTCAATCTTCGTTATATTATTTCAATACAACCATTAGGAACCCAGCTCTAAGTTGTAATTGCAATGCGATTAATAGAACCTGCATTAGTCGCATTGCGATTACAACTTTGTGACACTGCAGCTTCAGAATGAATCTAAGATGGATGCTGTCGTTGCTTTTTGATAGGAGGTGGGAGGGTCTGGGAGGGAGGGTATGCTGCTGATTGGCTGGAATGTGTCTGCTGCTGATTGGCTGGAATGTGTCTGCTGACTGTGAGGTACAGGGTCAAAGTTTGCTCAATGATGACGTATAGGAGGCGGACCGAACATCGCATATGTTCGCCCGCCGCGGCGAACGTGAACATGCGATATTCGCCGGGAACTGTTCGCCAGCGAATAGTTCGGGACATCTCTATCGACCAGTCCACTCTACGATCCTTTGAGATATTACACTCCACTTACAACTTACCTAACTCGGTTTTCTATCAATACTTGCAGATACGTCATTTTCTCTCACCTCTCATTTTAGATGCCACAGCAGATGTGAGTGACCCACTTGGCAAGATACTAAGAGCAGATAATCGTTCCCATTCCAGCCTCTCCTTTTGGTATTCACACCAGATGCCGATAGACAAAGATAGCAAACAGCCCTTTATGTCCAGATGGGAGGCAGAAATGGGAAAGGAATTCTCTCTGGGTGAGTGCATGGATGCCATGTACTGGTCCATGAAATGCTCTGAATGCATAAATCATGCAGAGCAAAACAGGAAAACCCAATTGCGGTGGTACCTAACACCGGATAGACTGGCTCATGTCATTCCCAATTATTCCCCATTGTGTTGGAGAGGATGTGGCCGGATAGGATCTCCATATCATGTGTGGGCCTCGATCTCGAAGGTTGTGGAAGAAATAACTGGGATAGCGGGAGTATTGACCCCCAGAGCTAGCAATCCTCAGTATAGGATAGGTGAACATTCCCTGTAATAGCAGAGGTACGGTAGCACACATCTTATTCGCTTCAAAGAAAGTGATTGCACGCCAATGGAAAAGTTCACAGCCTCCTTTACTCAGTGAAGTTTTCAAAATAGTAAACCACCATATGCAATGTGAATTTACTTTCGCCTCCTCGCTGAAAGCTAGAATTGTAGTGCACAATTCGTGGTTACAATGGTTGTCTAGCCCATATGCAGTGTTGCTTTCAAAATACCTGATATAGCCTTTCTGCGCAAACACAATTACAATGGTTGTGTGGGGGTTTAGCTCTTCTTCGGGGTCATTCTCACAGATACGGCTTCAGGACACCAGGTTTCAGGTCCAAACAGTGCATTTATTGCGCCTCAGCAAACCAAACATAAATACAAAATAAACACCTGCCCGGCTGGGCTCTAACTAAACAGGACGTTCCTGACTCACCTAAGTCACAGTCCACACCCTGTGAACCCATGCGGCTTTGTCAGCCAATGTCCCACAGCCTCCTGGCTGCTCCCACAACAATGTCTCCTTGGGGATAGAGGTCTCTCAGACCACACAGAGCCACTCCAGCCTTCTGTGTGCAAGTCCCCCCCTCTCACTCTGAGGATTCCTTTATCCCCAGGTGATTACTGCACCTGGTCTTTCTTCAGACCTGGCGATTCTGAGGGAAGACACAGAATCCTGCCATATATCTCCCCTAACAACCATGAGGCATGTCCCTGCCTCACAGTTTTTTGAAAAATGTAGCATGGTTGTAAACTGTGAAAGGTGTGTGCTCGCAATGTAATACCTACTAGCACATGTACTATCTGCAACTTATGTATCTTTTAATTTTATGTATGGAACCTTTATGATTTATCATTTGTTACCTTTTCTTTCTGTAAGTCTTGTTATTTTGTTAAACTGACTTAAAGAAAATTATTTCAATAAAAACGTATTGATTTAAAAAAAAGTAAAGCTTCTGTGGAAGACCCACTGTAAAGCTTCTGTGGATGACGCTGTTTTGGGGGATCTGTGGATGTCGCTGTTATGTGGGGGATCTGTGGATGGCGCTGTTATGTGGGGGATCTGTGGATGGCACTGTTATGTGGGGGATCTGTGGATGGCGCTGTTATGTGGGGGATCTGTGGGTGACGCTGTTATGTGGGGGATCTGTGGATGACGCTGTTATGTGGGGGACCTGTGGATGACGCTGTTATGGGGGATCTGTGGATGACGCTGTTATGTGGGGGATCTGTGGATGTCGCTGTTATGTGGGGGATCTGTGGATGACGCTGTTATGTGGGGGATCTGTGGATGACGCTGTTATGTAGGGGATCTGTGGATGACGCTGTTATGTGGGGGATCTGTGGATGACGCTGTTATGTGGGGGATCTGTGGATGACACTGTTATGTGGGGGATCTGTGGATGACGCTGTTATGTGGGGGATCTGTGGAGGACACTGTTATGGGGGATTTGTGGAGGACACTGTTATGGGGGATCTGTGGAGGACACTGTTATGGGGGATCTGTGGAGGACACTGTTATGGGGGATCTGTGGAGGACACTGTTATGGGGGATCTGTGGAGGACACTGTTATGGGGGATCTGTGGAGGACACTGTTATGGGGGATCTGTGGAGGACAGTGTTATGGGGGATCTGTGGACTACACTTATGGGGGATCTATGGAGGACACTTATGGGGATCTGTGGAGGACACTTATGGGGGATCTGTAGATGGCACTGTTAGAGGACGTGTGCTATGACACATAGGGCCATGAGGGGGGCCAGCATAAAACACACATATAGCATCTTATGCTGGTCCCCCTCGTGGCCCTATGTGTCCCCTCATGTGTCCTAAACTGCGCACATAACTGACTTTGTGTGTAAAGTATTTTACTACTGTCTGAAACAATCTCTCTCCTATTTATAAAATGGCCAGCCTCTGTACTCACTTTCACTATGAATGCACAGTAGCGAGCGGTCCGGCCGGCGCGTGACTGACGTCACTTAGTCACGCTCCTCCCACTTAATTCAGGAAGCAGGAGAGTGACTAATAGAGATGTTGCGAACATAACATTTTCCATTCGCGAACGCGAATTTCCATAAATGTTCGCGAACGTTCAGGCGAACCGCCATAGACTTCAATAGACAGGCGAATTTTAAAACCCACAGGGACTCTTTCTGGCCACAATAGTGATGGAAAAGTTGTTTCAAGGGGACTAACACCTGCACTGTGGCATGCCGGAGGGGGATCCATGGCAAAACTCCCATAGAAAATTACGTAGTTGAAGCAGAGTGTGGTAAGTTGAATTCGCAATGAGATTAATATAACCTGCATTATTCGCATTGCGATTACAACTTAGATCTGAGTTCCTAATGGTTGTATTGCTAGAATTGACGAATATGTCTATATATCTGAATATATACTCTTCTGTCAACTTCACAGTGACAGACCAAACTCTGACAGACCAAACTCCCCGTTTAACGCACCGCAAACAACCGCAAACAGTCCATTTGCACAACCGCAAAATCCCCATTTGCACAAGGCTGGATACCAAGCTAGCCATGTCCCGTTCCTTGTCCTCACTGACGTAATTGAAAGTCTCTTCCTCCACCCAGCCACGTACAACACCAAGGGTCCCCGAAAGGATGACAACAAGCCCCCTGGGACACCTGCTGTTGTTGGTCTTCCACCTCCTCAAAGCCACCTTCCTCCTCTGACTCCTCTTCTTCAGACTCCTCTCTCTGCGTTGCCTCTCTCTGCGTTATTATAAGGTGTGTTAAGTAGTACTATTCCTATCAGTTTAATCCCTGTTACGTCCCCTATCAGGGTTTTAGGAACCGGGAGATGAAAAAAGATGCTTGGTTGGTCCTTCTACTTCAAATCTGGGGCACCGCGCGTGCAATCGAATGTGCCACCAGATATGAGCGGTGTGTTAAGTAGTACTATTCTTATCAGTTTAATCCCTGTTACGTCCCCTATCAGGGGAGGTGTATATGGCATCGATTTTCGGAACCGGGAGATGGAAAAAGATGCTTGGTCGGTCCTCCTACTTCAAATTTGGGGCACTGCGCGTGCAATTGAATGTGCCACCAGATATGAGCGGTGTGTTAAGTAGTACTATTCTTATCAGCTTAATCCCTGTTACGTCCCCTATCAGGCGACGTGTATGGAATAGATTTTAGACAACCACAAAGAGTTGTCAATAGTTGACACACTCATGACATAAACTTTATTCCTCTATGCGTCAATCTTGGTGTAGTGATGACTGTGCTCGTGCGCACGTTTGGGAGATTGCAGGCGATGTTTTTTTTTTAAAGCCTATGGTCGTGCTGAGGTAGTTCAGTGACATTTAAGTGACCCAGAAAACAATGATTCTGCAGTGTGGGCCCATTGTTGGCCTAGTAGGCTTTAATGATCACCTTAGATGATCACAAAGAAAATTAATGTTTTTTATATGCAAAATTATCCAGCCGATCGCTTTTGGTCTGTTCACAATGAAGCAACGACCTTATCATCTGGGGTGTGCCAACATTGCCATTGCCAACACACTCATAGAGGTGATCGCTTCATTGTGATACGCAAGCCCCTTCACCACAACAAGGTACCGATCACGAAGGGGAATTGACACATGTACAGTATGTGCCTTTTTTTTTGTTTGGTTTTTGAAGCCACAGTGCAGCAACAGAGGCCAGAAAAATTAGGCATGTACACATGTACACATGCCTGAAAAATTAGGTACTGTTGCAGCCGCTGCTGCAGCAGTGGCCAGAAAAATTGATGTTTGTTTCCCAAGCAGAAAGTGCCCTAAAACATTGCGCCCACTGTCCATCCCTCATTCATCTTAATAAAGGTGAGGTAATCTAGACTTTTTTGACCTAGGCGACATCTCTTCTCAGTGACAATACCTCCTGCTGCACTGAAGGTCCTTTCTGACAGGACACTTGAAGCGGGGCAGGCAAAAAGTTATATCGCAAATTGGGATAGCTCAGGCCACAGGTCAAGCCTGCACACCCAGTAGTCAAGGGGTTCATCGCTCCTCAGAGTGTTGATATCTACAGTTAAGGCGAGGTAGTCTGCTACCTGTCGGTCGAGTCGTTCTCTGAGGGTGGACCCCGAAGGGCTGTGGCGATGCATAGGACTTAAAAAGCTCTGCATGTCCTCCATCAACAACACGTCTGTAAAGCATTCTGTCCTTGCCGGCGTGGTCGTGGTAGGAGGAGGATTACTTTCACCTCTTCCCCTGTTAGATTCCCGTTGTGCTGTGACATCACCCTTATACGCTGTGTAAAGCATACTTTTTAATTTATTTTGGAACTGCTGCATCCTTTCCGACTTCCGGTAATTCAGTAACATTTCAGGCACTTTCTGCTTATACCGGGGGTCTAGTAGCGTGAACAACCAGTACAGGTCATTCTCCTTCAGCCTTTTTATACGAGGGTCCCTCAACAGGCACAACAGCATGAAAGACCCCGTTTGCACAAGGTTGGATGCCGAGCTACTCATGTCCCGTTCCTCGTCCTCAGTGATCTCACTGAAGGTATGTTTTTCCCCCCAGCCACGTACAACACCACGGGTACCAGATAGGTGACAACGAGCACCCTGGGATGCCTGTTGTGGTTGGTCTTCCTCCTCCTCCTCAAAGCCACATTCCTCCTCTGACTCCTCTTCCTCACACTCCTCTTCTGGCGTTGCCGCAAGTCCAGCAAGCGATGCTGATAAGGTTGTTTCTGGTGGTGATGGTGACCACAACTCTTCCTCTTCCTCTTCACGCTCATCTACGGCCTGATCCAGCACTCTTCGCAGGGCATGCTCCAGGAAGAAAATATATGGGATGATGTCGCTGATGGTGCCTTCGGTGCGACTGACTAGGTTTGTCACCTCCTCAAAAGGACGTATGAACCTACAGGCATGCGCATGAGCGTCCAGTAATGGCAGAAAAATTCCCAGCTCCGCAGAGGCTATCCTAGCACCCCGGTCATACAAATACTCGTTGACGGCTTTTTCTTGTTGGAGCAGGCCGTCGAACATTAGGAGTGTTGAATTTCAACGTGTCGGGCTGTCGCAAATCAAGCGCCTCACTGGCATGTTGGCGCTGAATGTCTGAAAAGAGCGCCATGTAGGAACGCCTGAAATGGCCACACACCTTCCTGGCCTGCTTGAGGACGTCCTGTAAGCCTGGGTACTTATGCACAAAGCGTTGTACGATCAGATTACACACATGTGCCATGCACGGCACATGTGTCAACTTGGCCAAATTCAATGCCGCCAACAAATTGCTTCCGTTGTCACACACCACTTTGCCGATCTCCAGTTGGTGCGGAGTCAGCCACTGATCCACCTGTGCATTCAGGGCGGACAGGAGTGCTGGTCCGGTGTGACTCTCTGCTTTCAGGCAAGTCAACCCCAAGATGGCGTGACACTGTCGTATCCGGGATGTGGAATAGCCCCTGGGTAGCTGGGGGGGGTGCTGTTGATGTGGAGCAAGACGCAGCAGCAGAAGAGGACTCAGCCGAGGAGGTTATGGAAGAGGATGGAGTAGGAGGAGTAGAGGAGGTGGCAGCAGGCCTGCCTGCAAGTCGTGTTAGTGTCACCAACTCCTCTGCAGAGCCATGAGCAGGTTTACCTAATGCGCAGTGTAGGTGATATACCTGCCCTGACCGTGCTTTGCAGACCAGGTATCAGTGGTCAGATGGACCCTTGCCCCAACACTGTGTGCCAGACATGCCATGACTTCCTTTTGCACAATCGAGTACAGGTTGGGGATTGCCTTTTGTGCAAAGAAATTTCAGCCGGGTACCTTCCACTGCGGTGTCCCAATAGCTACAAATTTTTTGAAGGCCTCAGACTCCACCAGCTTGTATGGTAAAAGCTGGCAGGCTAAGAGTTCAGACAAGCCAGCTGTCAGACGCCGGGCAAGGGGGTGACTTTGTAACATTGGCTTCTTACGCTCAAACATGTCCTTGACAGACACTTGACTGTGAGCAGATGAGCAGGAACTGCTCAAGGCGAGAGGCGGAGTGGCGGGTGGATGAGAGGGGGCAAGGAGGACAGCAGTGGTTGACGTGGCTGAAGATGCTGGACCAGGAGGAGGATGGTGGCTTTGAGTTTGTGTGCTGCTTTTACTCATGTGTTGATCCCATAGGCGTTTGTGATGTGAGATCATGTGCCTTCGTAAAGCAGTTGTACCTAGGTGGGTGTTGGACTTCCCTTCGACTCAGTTTCTTTTGGCACAGGTTGCAAATGGCATTGCGGTTATCAGAGGCAGACACACACAAAAAAATGCCCACACTGCTGAGCTTTGCAATGATGGCATTCTGGTGGTGGCAACAGCATGCGTTGATTGGCGTGCTGTCTGGCTGCCCCCGGTAGCCGATACATGCTGTCTGACTGTGCCACTAGCTCCTTGCGACGACCTCCCCCTGCTTCCAACTCGTCTCCTCCTCCTCTCTGTCTCCCCATCTGAACTTTCCCCCTGTTCTTCTTTTATTCGAGCGGGCACCCACGTGACATCCACGGACACATCGTCATCATCAACCGCTTCACTTGTATCTGACAACTCAGCAAAGGAAGCAGCAGCGGGTACAACATAATCATCATCACACTGTACGTCCATGTGTGTAATGCTGCCTGACTGAGACATATCCCTGTTATCTACATCCTCTGGCAATAATGGTTGCGCATCACTAATTTCATCCAACTGATGTGTAAATAACTCCTCTGACAGATCAAGTGAAGCGGCTGTGGTGGCTGTGGTAGTAGTGTTGGTGGTGGCGGCAGGCGGGCGAGTGGTAACTTGAGAGGTGCCCAAAGCTGAGCTGGAGGAGGATGGTGCGTCAAGGTTCCGAGCGGAAGCTGTAGAAGATTGGGTGTCCTGTGTAAGCCAGTCAACTATGTCCTCAGAACTTTTCGAGTTCAGGGTATGTGGCCTCTGAACACTGGGCATTATTCTAGGGCCAAAGGGAATAACAGCACCACGACCACGACGGCCCCTTTGGGGTGGCCTGCCTCTGCCTGTCATTTTTTTAGATTAGTTAAGTTGTACTATGCGTGCAAGCTACTGTGACACCAGATATGAATGGCGCTGAAGTGACACTATGCACTGGCACTGGGCCTTAGACACACAAACACGTGTGTAACTGTCTGCTAGTTATTCAGGCAAAAATGTTGTTTTTCTTTAAATGTAATTGAATGTGACACCAGATATGAGTTGCGCTGGTGACACTATGCACTTGCAGGGCTGTGAGCCTGACACACACACAGGCAGGCAACTGCAATTTGATTACACAGGGGAAAAAAAAAAAAGCAGACTGATGTTCTAGCCCTAAAAAGGGCTTTTTGGGGTGCTATCCTTACAGCAGAGATCAGATGAGTCTTTCAGGACTGTAGTGGACACTGAATACACTGGCCTAGCTATCGATTTCCCTATTAAATCAGCAGCAGCTACACTGTCCCTCCTCTCACTGTGAATGCAGCTTCTGAATGAATCTAAAATGGATGCTGTCCAGGAGGTGGGAGGGTCTGGGAGGGAGGGTCTGCTGCTGATTGGCTGGAATGTGTCTGCTGACTGTGAGGTACAGGGTCATTAAGAACCCAGCTCTAAGTTGAAATCGCATTGCGATTACAACTTAGATCTGAGTTCCTAATGGTTGTATTGCTAGAATTGACGAATATAGCGAATATAGCACTATATTCTCAATCTTATATTCTAGCAATACAACAACCATTAGGAACTCAGCTCTAAGTTGAATTCGCATTGCGATTACAACTTTGTCAAATTTGTGACACTGCATCTTCCGAATGAATCTAAAATGGATGCTGTCCAGGAGGTGGGAGGGTCTGGGAGGGAGGGTCTGCTGCTGATTGGCTGGAATGTGTCTGCTGACTGTGAGGTACAGGGTCAAAGTTTACACAATGATGACAAATAGGGGGCGGATCGAACATCGCATATGTTTGCCCGTCGCGGCGTACGCGAACAAGCTATGTTCGCCGGGAACTGTTCGCCGGCGAATAGTTCGGGACATCTCTAGTGACTAAGTGACGTCAGTCACGCGCCGGCCGGTGTTCTGCCACTTTTCTATACTCGGACAAAAGTCTATACTCAGAAGTGATGTAGCTGCACCGGAAGTCGCTCGCTGCAGTGCATTCATAGTGAAAGTGAGTACAGAGGCTGGCCATTTTATCAATAGGAGAGAGCTTGTTTCAGACAGTAGTAAAATACTTTACACACAAAGCCAGTTATGTGCGCTGGGCCCCTTCATATATAATCGCAGCATTTTTGGGTCGGCCAAATCTCTATATCGCATTTGGCGATTATCGCGATTCGATTATTTTTTCGATATATCGTGCAGCCCTAGTGTGCAGGATGGGTCACCGTGGGAGCAAGAGCCACATAGAAGGGTCTTAAGAGTCGCTTGTGGCTCGCGAGCCGCACTTTGCCGACCACTGGCCTATCCTCAGGGAATGTCATCAATATCATTTCCTTGAGGCAGGAGTGTAGCTAAAGACTCATGGGCCCTGGTGCAAGAGTTCAGCTTGCTTCCCCCCCCCCCAACCCATTCCCTCCAGTCCCACTTCTAAAGGGATTGTCCTCTTTTTACTACTGATGACCTATCCTCAGCATAGGTCATCAATATCAGATCGGTGGGGTCCCCTGGCACCCCTGCCGATCCGCTGTTTGAAGAGAAGGCAGCGCTCATATAAGAGCTGCTTTCTCTGTTCTGTTCACCTGCTGTGAGCAGGTAAACAGAGCAAAGAAGGCAGTGCTCGTACGAATAAAAAAGCAGACAATCCCTTTAAAGACATACTTGGAAAACATTACATACAGCGATACAGAACATACAGGATAATACAGCCCCACCTACCTCTTACTCTTACATCCACTGACGTCTCCTCTCTGATGTAGGTATTCTTTTTCCTCATCTTCTCCTTTTAGATCAGACCGCCATGATCATTTCTTTCAGGCATTTCTTCTTTCTGCAGTTTAACAAAAAGACATCTTAGTTTCCCACTTTTCCATCATTCGCCCCACCTTCTCAACATCACACTGTGCACCCCCAATACTGTGCCCACTGTTCTCCCTATTAGTACTGTATATTGCAGAAACAGAAAATACTGGTACCACACAGTGCACCAGTACAAAAACGACCCCCTTACCTTTCAGATCAGACCCCCATTTTAAACCTCAGTTGAGACCTCCCAACTCAGACCAGACCCCCGTTACAACTCCATGTCAGAAACCCCCAACTCAGACCTCAGACCAGACCACCCTTCGACCTCTCAGACCCCCCATGTTTCAGACCTCAGATCACTCCCCCATTAGACTTCCATGTCAGACCCCCAATATCATATCTCATATCAAATCCCCGATAGACCTCCAAGTCAGAACCCCAATATCAGACCTCAGATTAGACCCCCATTAGACTTGCATATCAGACCCCTCATCTCTGACCAGACCCCACTAGACCTCTCAGACCTCCCCATATCAGACCTCATATCAAACCCCATTAGACCTTAATGTCAGACCCCCAATATCAGACCTCAGATTAGACCCCCCATTAGACTTGTATGTCAGACCCCCTATTAGAACTCCCAGATCTCCCTGTGAGGAAAATGTATTATCATTTACTGACAGCCCTGATTTTCATTTGATTCACCCTTTGCATGTACACAGTCAGTGTGCACCACGCCAGACCTGCAGGGTATTGCAAAGTGAGGTCACAGTTATGGGCAATCGAGGGTTACTCACTGTTTGTAGGAGAACCCTGGGCAGGCATGAGGCAGTGAAGGAGAGGCTGACGCAAAGTTCCTCTGGGGCACACTCTGTATGTAGGGACCAGGCCTGATGGTGGATGAGGTGTCCTGGATGTTGCAGGTGTTTTGAGTGCCTGGGGCAAGGTCCCTTTAAGGATCGTGACGCCAGTGCCTGTAACGGTGGCACACCGATTTCTAGTTGTAATAAGTGAGGTACACAGATGGTATGGTGAACCAAACTTTGCTTTACTTGGAACAGTCCAACTTTATACAATACGATGGTAATACAGTCCCTTACATCAAGTGTTTCACAAGAAGACTTATTTCCAATACTGGCAGGTATATTCTTTGCAAGATACTCGGAGGGTAATAATAATACACACACTCAGACCAGGCTGTACCTTCTCCTCAGAAATAGGGTACACTGTTCATAGGCTCATTAACTGCAGGCAGGCTAGGATCCTTCCACTAGCCTCCTGGTGGCAACTAGAAGGCTGGACTATCTAGCTGCATGTCAGGAGGAGGCCCTCAGCATATCTCTGGCTGGTGCCTTCTCACTTCTGTCTCCACAGACTCCTGACTACAGACTACCCCTCCCTGTCTAGGCCTGAACATTTATACTAGGGGCTCCCTATCTCCCTCTAGTGTCTAGGATGCTACACTACACCCAAATAGGCCTGCTGTACATGTCACAGGGGAACAATACATATCAAAACTCATAGAAAATACATTAAAATGCATAGTTAAATATAATACCACTGTCCCTTAGGAGTAACACGTGACCCAATTGACCATTGTGTAGTGCCCATCTCTACCTAGTGGGACACTACAAGTGTACATGCAAAATATGTTCTCATCCCCCAGCCATCTGCTGTCAGATAGCAAGTGAGCAAACCCCCCAGGGGTCCAGGCTTCAAGGAGGCCCCAGGTGGATAAAGTCACACCTCTTCCAGCTGACAGGCACCAGGATGATGTAGCAGGAAAACGCCCGGCAGGAGGTCTCAGCCCTGGACGAAATCTATCACTTTCCCACAGACATGTTGGCACCGACATTTCATAAGGAATTATGAATCATCCGTCCATCCCAGGCATAATTCGGTTATCTTTTTGTGATGCTGGGGCAAAGCCAAACATCCACGTGATGCTAGGATGCCAGGGAAGGGAGATATACATATCTCCCCACAGAAACCAAATAACGGTACCATGTTTGGACTCGTAACTTCTAGCCAGAACCCAGGCGGATCCATTGGTCCCAGAACTATCTCCCTGTGACCTGCCTGCCTGGAGCTATGAACCCTAAAGGGTTTTGTGGGTCAGTTGCTGCCAGCCCAGCAGGGACGAGGGTGGACCCCTCCCAAAGGCCTGGAGGTGAGTGACTGGCTACAGATTAAAAGGCTTGTGCCAGCAAGCGGGCGTGTCTTTTTCTAAAAGGGGGTCACATTGTGCAAATGTGTTTGGCGAGACCTGGAAACCGCTGACATCACTGCCCCCACGTGACTGCAACCAAGTACTATTCCACCATCATAACCCCAAAGAACTTTCATCTACCCGGTAACTGACTTTTGCTCTGCTTAACCATGTTGTACCTATATCACCTGTATCTGTAACCTCAGACCGCTGTATATATCCCCTGTGTATATTGTGTCATCTAGTGTGCCCTTAAGGCGATCAAATATATAATTTAATCTTGTGCTGTCTTGTATCTCGATCACGAATCCCCGCGTCAGTGTTTCGGCCTAGTTATAAGCTACCGCAGGTTGGTTTCTCACCCTATATAATCCCATTAGCGGGCCGGGCTTATATCAAACGAGAAGCTGGTTGCAGATTACCCGAGCTGAGAAGGCGCTGTTTCACGGTGGCAGTGAAAAGGCTCTCTCAGCTTGTTGCCTCTCTGTGCCCGCGTGGACAGGAGGTATCTGTCTAAACTGTACCAAGTTGACCTTACCTGCTCCTCTGGACGGCGTAACTTCACACTTTGGTAACCAGTGACCATACTGCTTCTCGTGAGCTCGATGTAGGTGACGCCAAGCATGCACATGGTATGGTATCCATCACACTCCCCATATCAGACCTCATATCAGACCCCATTAGACCTTCATTTCAGACCCCCCAATATCAAATGTCAGATCAGACACCCATTAGACCTCCATAGCCCCCATATCAGACCTCCATGTCAGACCTTCCCCCAATATCAGACCTCAGATAAGACACCCATTAGACTGCCCTATATCAGACCTCAGACCAGACCCCCATTAGACCTCTCAGACCCCCCAAATCAGACTTCAGTTCACACTGCTCCGCCGCTCCTCTCCTGGTCTGGTCATCTCCCAGTTCTCTTCTCAGGTCCCGAGATAGCACAGTCACCTGACTGCCTGCAGCATCAGGTCACAGTGCACTCTGTACATCCTGATGCTGTAGGCAGCCAGGACGCAGCAACACAGGCCCCAAGAAGAGCAAGCAGGGAGAGATGAGTACAGCGCTCACATAGCTTCAGTCCCCCGCCTCCTGGATACTACTGAGCGCTTCCATAATGAAAGCGCTCACTTGTATTCCCTGTAGGGCCCCCCTGGCTTAGGGGCCTGGTCACAACTGTGACCACTGCGACCCCTATAGCTACGCTAGTGCCGTGAAGGTCTGACATGCAGCAACCCCCAAAATCAGCTGTTTCTGGCAGCCACTGATGCTAGAAACTGTACAGCAGGCAGGTCTGAAAGCACAAGGCTCCATCCACTGTGTAGTGGCCGTTCCGGGTACTGCAGCTCAGCTCCTGCTCAAGTGAATGGAAGCTAAGCTGCTGTATGCTAGCACTGGAAACAACAACAAAATAAATAAAAAAACATCAAAAATTTGCCAGAACAGCCATTTTTGGGTGCCTTGCCTAACAAAAAGAGTAATATCAAGCAATCATATGCAAAGTCATATGTCCACTAAATGGTACCAATGAAAATGGTCCCTTATCCTGCAAAAGTACAAGTGCAATAGAGCAGGACACTGGTACTATGGCCAATGATACAGTGGGTCAGGATATATATATATATATATATATATATATGTTTATGAGTTGTTCGCGACGCCAATTGCAGCTTGCGCAGGTACTGCTGACTTTTGACTTTTAAAAATACCTTTATTTATAATCAGGCGGGTATAGGTATGTAAATACCGACAGTGTGCTACAGTTATCGAAATATTTTTTAATTTTTTTATATTTTTTTACATAGGGGAGTAGTGGCCCCCAAAAGGAAGAACATTCATAGTGACGGGATAGACACTCAAAGTTTAGGTAGATGGATATAAGTGTAGTCCACAAGGGCAAGGCAGAGAAACTTACCCTACAGGCCCTGAAGACTGCTAAGCCCAGGGCGACCCCCTGATGGTGGAGGTTCCCTGTCCCCGAATCTAGTGCTATCCGGTCCCTAATAAACCCTAATCAGGGAGAAAGATAATGACAATAAGGTAGAGGGTGGTTGTCCTATGGAGTGGACATCACCACCACTCTCTAAATCAAAAACAAAAGCCCCAACGCATTTCGCCTAACGGTTGTCGGGCTCATCGGGGGTAAATAAATCAGGATAAGTAAACAAAAATAATAAAGTAACGATACTTAGCTCTACAGCCAGATGTCAACACAGCGGGGGTTTTTTTTTAGGTCACCAGGGAAAAAGCAAGAGAGCTCTCTATCCCACTACAGATGCAAGTGGGAAGATGGTGGATATCCCAAAGAAAAACACCAAGTTGTTAGGGTCAAGAGCTGCAGGGCCCTTTAAGATGTTATAGCTCATGTACCAGGTGAGGAATGCCAGAGGGGGATAATGTCTCTGTGTAATGTCAACGGTGTCTCCTACCTGGGTACGGCTGGACTCCTGGATCCTGGCTCAGTTGCAATAAAATGAGTGTTGTTAATAAGAGTAATTGAGGAACTTTGATAGCAGTAAATGAGATCCAGACTGGTAATATAATCCAACTTGTCTTTACTTATTAGCAGCAGTAATCCATACAAGTTACAGCATAAGTCTTTAGGTCCCAGCAGGTATAGGCAATGTATGACAGGGATCAATATCTCTTCTGATTCTATACTATGTGCCTGGAGAATTGGGCAGGTATTTATCTTCTGCTTGGTATGGACCTGACTAGCTAAGGGAGGAATTTGGCTTCTCCTGGACTCTGGATATATACTCACAGCTTGGCTCACAGGGGATGCTTCTTCCTGGAGGCTGGAGGTGACTGCTTTTCTTGTCCACAGTCGAGGCTGCAGGGCTCGGACTGGGAAGGGTGATCTTTGACCTCAGCTGAGGCAAGATCCTGTCTGGGGATCCCTGTTTCTGGGAGCTCTTACTAACACAGCCTACCCCAAGCGGGGGTAGCTGGTACACTAAACTAACTTCCTTCTCCTCCCCATGAGACAGGACATGGGACCAGCCCACTTCTGCTCACAGAGGAGGGGGAGCTAAAACTGGAATGAACTATTCCAGTCTAGCAATACTAAACTGGCTATGGACCTGATCACACATTGCTGCCACCTGCTGGTGTACAGGGAAATTATAGCATAATATAAAACAGCCCTAGAAAATACATTAAATGACATTAATGACAACATACTTATATAGACGGGCAGTACAATTACACTTAACATGTGTAGCAGGGAAAGAGAGTTTAGTAACATACTTCGGGATGTTACACAAGCCCTTCCACAAAACCATCACCATAAAAATTAAAATACATCCTGTTCTCACCGTGTTTGCGTGGGTTTCCTCCCACACTCCTAGACGGGAACGTTGGGGACAGCGAGTGATTCTAATATCTGTAAAGCAGCGCAGCGAAATATGTCAGAGCTACAGTGGGGCAAAAAAGTATTTAGTCAGCCACCAATTGTGCAAGTTCTCCCACTTAAAAAGATGAGAGAGGCCTGTAATTTTCATCATAGGTACACTTCAACTATGAGAGACAGAATGGGGGAAAATAATACAGGAAATCACATTGTAGGATTTCTAATTAATTATAAACAAACAAGCAAGATTTCTGGTTCTCACAGACCTGTAACTTCTTCTTTTAGAGGCTCCTTTGTCCTCCACTCGTTACCTGTATTAATGGCACCTGTTTGAACTTGTTATCAGTATGACATCTAGTCCACAACCTCAAACAGTCACACTCCAAACTCCACTATGGCCAAGACCAAAGAGCTGTCGAAGGACACTAGAAGCAAAATTTTAGACCTGCACCAGGCTGGGAAGACTAAATCTGCAATAGGCAAGCAGCTTGGTGTGAAGAAATCAACTGTGGGAGCAATTATTAGAAAATGGACATACAAGACCACTGATAATCTCCCTCGATCTGGGGCTCCACACAAGATCTCACTCTGTGGGTCAAAATGATCACAAGAACGGTGAACAAAAATCCCAGAACCACACAGGGGGACCTAGTGAATGACCTGCAGAGAGCTGGGACCAAAGTAACAAGGCTACCATCATTGACTCACTACGCCGCCAGGGACTCAAATCCTGCAGTGCCAGACATGTCCCCCTGCTTAAAGGGAGTCTGTCAGCAGATTTACCCCTTTTTAACAGTTGCCATACCGCTGTAGCCGCAAAACAGATGATTAACACAGTACCTTTATATGCTTTGGTGGACTTTTAAATATGCCAAAAACGAACTTTGATGAGGGCTCGCAAGTGCCCAGGGCGGAGTCCACCGGGTTGGAGTCCAGGCAGCTCTGCCTCTTCGGCTCTTATCCCCGCCAAGCCTCCTCCTCTGCTCGCCTATCTGTTGTCTCTCCCCCTCAGCGAGATCCCGCGCCGACGCGATGACTTCCTTGGTCGGGGCATGCGCATAAGCTACTGCGATGCCGTGTCAGCAATGAGCATGGCAGTGCGCATGCCCCGGCCAAGGAAGTTATCGCATAGGCGCGGGATCTCGCTGAGGGGGAGAGACAACAGATAGGCGAGCAGAGGAGGAGGCTGGGCGGGGATAAGAGCCGAAGAGGCAGAGCTGCCTGGGCTCCAACCCGGTGGACTCCGCCCTGGGCACTTGCGAGCCCTCATCAAAGTTCGTTTTTGGCATATTTAAAAGTCCACCAAAGCATATAAAGGTACTGTGTTAATCATCTGTTTTGCGGCTACAGCGGTATGGCAACTGTTAAAAAGGGGTAAATCTGCTGACAGACTCCCTTTAAGCCAGTACATGTCCAGGCCGGTCTGAAGTTTTCTAGAGTATTTGGATAATCCAGAAGAGGATTGGGAGAATGTCATATGGTCAGATATAACCAAAGTAGAACTTTTTGGTAAAAACTCAACTCGTCGTGTTTGGAAGAGAAAGAATGCTGAGTTGCATCCAAAGAACACCATACCTACTGTGAAGCATGGGGGTGGAAACATCATGCTTTGGGGCTGTTTTACTGTCATTGATTCTCGGTGATCTCCCTCACTGCCCCAACGGTTTCATTGAACATCTGATTCACTATGGACAAGTAATTGTTCAATCGCTTCATAAGTCCAACTCCCCATCCTGTCCAGCCAGAAAACAACTCCCTTCCAGCTCTCCCTGCCCTTCTTACCTCCTTCCACACCATCAGTTTCTCCCAATCGGCTGCAACGTAAGATGTAGGGACAAGCTTCACCAGGACACATGAACCTCTTGCTTTAGGGGGAATCACCTTATAAGCGGCTAACCCGCATAGGAAATAGTACGAACCCATCAACTTCACACAAGAACTTCTGACGGTCACGGGCCTCCAGTAATAACTGAATAGAATGGGGGATCGCTCCCTCAGTCTGAACATCACACCCTTCTTTCCAGCAGATATAATCTGGTCTATGGATGTTATTAAAGAGATCGGAGGTTTCATTAGTAAGGTTGACCATTATACCTTCCTCACAACTAGAGGATCCCACAAACTTATGCCCTTTACCACATCTGCAGGCTGTCCAGCTGTCCGGAGACCTATACAGGATTAACAAGCGAGGAGCCGGAGTCAAAGCTACTATTAAACCTATAGCTGATATTACCCTTTAGGAATGTTTTGTATCCTTTTGGCCCTTTCTAGTTTGAGGTGCGTTTCCCTCCCCAAAAATTTAACTAAACAAATAAACAAAAGTGATACTCTTCATTCTTTGACGTAGTTGGGCAGCTTCTTGCAGTGACTGGTGTGGATCCAGTTGTCTCGTCCCTCGAACTTCAGAGAGGTTGGCGTCATCAGCAGCACCTGGAATGGCCCAAGATATCTCTGCTCTAGTCCTGTCCTCGGATGTTTCTTTAGCACGACCCAATCACTTGGTTGACTAGAGTGAACACTGGTTACTGAGTCTTGGTCCGGGAGAGACTCCTGAACCCGGTGATGGACATCGGGTGATAACCCATGGGGCTGCCTGGGGGCATCCCTGATAGAATAAAGGGCTACAGCGGAGCATTCAGGCCATGGATCGGCCGTGATTTTTTCTTTGCAGTCGTGATGGTTCTTGACGTGATTCCCTACTAGGTTAGAAAATTGATTGACAGTTGAGAGGTTAGAATGGTTGGTAAAAAGTTTGAAAATTGTTGTTTTCTGCACCACTTCCCCCCCTTCTCATCATCCTTAAAACCAGGACGAAGAGAAGCCGGATTCAACATGGTGCATCCTCTCAAGGTTAGATAGAGAGATGAGGAAGGGGTGAGAGAGATAGAGAGAGAGAGAGAGAGAGAGAGAGAGAAAAGACCCTGTCAGTAGTGAAGGTGGAAATGACAGTTGTGGACTCACTTACCTCGGGTACTGGTTGTGTTTCAGTAGGCCCGGATTTAGTGGATCCGGCCTGTTTCAACAAAGTAAGCCCAAATAGAGCCTCCTCTGCTTCCTGCATCGAATCCCTAACCTCAGTTTTCCCATCAGGCGAGTGTCACGGACGGTGTACAGGAAACAAGGCAAAGCAACATGTATAAATGACTCGCTGGATCCAAAAGCTAAGGAACCAAGGGAGACCCCTGCAGGAGACCTGGCACTTTCCCTGGCTGCTCAGCCTATGCAAAGATCCTAATGGTGGAGGTTTGCATATCCACGAACCTTGACTATAAAGCCCTGAGCACCCTACAATAGTGAGGGGACACGACCACCGGCTCCCTACACAAGATACGGAGGGAGTCAGGGTCACCTGGAATCCAGCAAACAGAAAATAAACGATAAAGGTACAACACTTAGCTTTGTAGCAGACAGGAGAACAAGGTCAGCATGCACACACACTCCAGGAAGAAGTATAAGCCGCCCAGAAAAGCCTTCTGGGGAGGAATTTAAAGGGAAGCAATTAGTCCAACACATGACAGCTGAGAGAGGCTAACGAGAGGAGGAACTGAATACCACAACACAGAAACTCAAGGAGGAGGTTCTGAAAGGCCTCTGTCAGAGCTTCTCAGCTGTTTGGTTGTGACAGTACCCCTCCCTCTATGAGTGGACTCCGGACACTCAGAACCCACCTTCTCAGGATGGGACTGTCACGGACGGTGTACAGGAAACAAGGCAAAGAAACATGTATAAATGACTCGCTGGATCCAAAAGCTAAGGAACCAAGGGAGACCCCTGCAGAAGACCTGGCACTTTCCCTGGCTGATCAGCCTATGCAAAGATCCTAATGGTGGAGGTTTGCATATCCACGAACCTTGACTATAAAGCCCTGAGCACCCTACAATAGTGAGGGGACACGAACACCGGCTCCCTACACAAGATACGGAGGGAGTCAGGTCACCTGGGATCCAGCAAACAGAAAATAACAGATAAAGGTACAACACTTAGCTTTGAAGCAAACAGGAGAACAAAGTCAGCATGCACACACACTCCAGGAAGTAGTATAAGCCGCCCAGAAAAGCATTCTGGGGAGGAATTTAAAGGGAAGCAATTAGTCCAACACATGACAGCTGAGAGAGGCTAACGAGAGGAGGAACTGAATACCACAACACAGAAACTCAAGGAGGAGGTTCTGAAAGGCCTCTGTCAGAGCTTCTCAGCTGTCTGGTTGTGACAGGGACCTATGGAAAGCCCTGATGAGACGAGAGGCCTTAATGTCCGTCACTGGGACCCACATCCTCTCCTCAGGACCATACCCCTCCCAATGAACGAGGTACTGAAGAGAACCGCAGACAAGACGAGAATCCACAATCCTAGAGACCTGAAATTCAAGATTCCCATCAACCATAATCGGAGGAGGAGGCAAAGGCGAGGGTACAATGGGTTGAACATAAGGTTTCAATAAGGACTTATGAAAAACATTATGGATCTTCCAAGTCTGAGGAAGATCAAGACGGTATGCAACAGGATTGATGACAGACAGGATTTTGTAAGGCCCAATAAACCTAGGACCCAACTTCCAGGAGGGAACCTTCAATTTGATATTCTTGGTAGACAACCACACCAGATCACCAACATTCAGGTCCGGACCAAGCACACGTCTCTTATCTGCCACACGCTTATATCTCTCACTCATGCTCTTTAGATTATCCTGAATCTTTTGCCAAATAGATGACAAAGACGAGGAGAATCTGTCCTCATCAGGTAAACCAGAAGACCCCTCTCCCGAGAAAGTCCCAAACTGTGGATGAAACCCATATGCACCAAAAAATGGTGACTTATCAGAGGACTCCTGACGACGGTTATTTAAAGCAAACTCAGCAAGGGACAAAAAAGAACACCAATCCTCTTGATTCTCCGCCACAAAACAGCGCAGATATGTCTCCAGATTCTGATTGACGCGCTCTGTCTGGCCATTCGACTGCGGGTGGAAAGCAGAAGAGAATGACAACCGAACCCCCAAGCGAGAACAGAAAGCCTTCCAGAATCTGGAAACAAACTGCGTGCCCCTATCAGAGACTATGTCTGAAGGAATACCGTGCAATTTGACAATGTGATCAACAAATGCCTGCGCCAGCGTCTTAGCATTGGGCAAACCAGGAAAAGGGATGAAATGCACCATTTTGCTAAAACGGTCCACCACCACCAGAATCACAGTCTTCCCCGAGGAACGAGGCAGGTCCGTTATGAAGTCCATGGACAGATGTGTCCAAGGACGGGAAGGAATGGGTAAGGGAAGGAGAGGACCTGATGGCCGTGAATGAGGGACTTTGGCACGAGCGCAAGTCTCGCAGGCTGCCACAAAACCCTCAACCGACTTACGAAGCGCAGGCCACCAGAATCTCCGAGCGATGAGATCCAGTGTGGCTCTTACCCCCGGGTGCCCAGCAAGGACCGTATCGTGGTGTTCTTTAAAAATCTTGTGTCTTAAAGCGAGAGGCACAAACAACCTCCCAGGAGGACAAAGATCAGGAGCCTCTGACTGGGCTGCCTGCACCTCTGCCTCCAATTCAGGAAAAAGAGCAGAGACCACCACACCTTCAGCCAAAATGGGACCCGGGTCTTCAAAATTCCCGCCTCCCGGAAAACAACGTGACAGGGCATCTGCCTTCACATTCTTAACTCCAGGGCGGAACGTGACAACAAAATTAAACCTAGAAAAGAACAAAGACCATCTGGCCTGTCTCGGGTTCAGACGCTTGGCTGACTCCAAGTAGGCCAGATTTTTATGGTCAGTAAATACGGTAATAGGGTGTCTGGCTCCCTCTAGCCAATGGCGCCATTCCTCAAAAGCCAACTTGATGGCCAACAATTCCCTATCTCCCACATCGTAATTTCTCTCTGCGGAGGAGAGTTTTCTTGAGAAAAAGGCACACGGTCGCCAATTGGCAGGAGAGGAACCCTGAGACAAGACCGCCCCCACACCCACCTCAGAAGCATCAACCTCAACTATGAAGGGTAAAGAAACATCAGGTTGCACCAAGATGGGAGCGGAAGCAAAACTCTCCTTGATATCAGAAAAAGCCTTACGCGCCTCTACTGACCAAGAAGAAAAATCTACCCCCTTTCTGGTCATATCAGTGAGTGGTTTAACAATAGAAGAATAATTCAAAATGAACTTCCTGTAATAATTGGCAAAGCCCAAAAAACGCATCAGCGCCTTCTGATTCTCAGGAAGCTCCCACTCAAGCACAGCGCGGACCTTCTCGGGGTCCATGCGAAAACCAGAAGCGGAGAGAAGAAACCCCAGAAATTGAATTTCTGGAACCGCAAACACACATTTTTCCAGTTTCGCATATAATTTATTCTCCCGCAGGATGAGCAAGACCTGACGTAAATGTTCCTTATGAGTTTTGAAATCGGGAGAAAAAATCAAAATGTCATCCAAATACACCAATACAAATTTTCCCATCAAATGATAAAAAATGCTGTTCACGAAATGCTGAAAAACGGCTGGGGCATTCATCAAACCAAAAGGCATAACCAAATTTTCAAAATGGCCCTCAGGGGTATTGAAGGCCGTCTTCCATTCGTCCCCTTCTCTGACCCTGACCAGGTTGTATGCCCCTCTTAAATCTAATTTGGAAAAGACTTTAGCCCCAACAACCTGGTTAAATAGGTCCGGGATCAGAGGAAGCGGATAAGGGTCACGAATTGTGATATTGTTCAGCTCCCTGAAATCCAGACAAGGTCTTAAAGAACCATCTTTTTTCTTAACAAAGAAAAAACCAGCGGCAACAGGTGACTTCGAGGGTCGTATGTGTCCCTTTCTCAGACTCTCAGAGATATAAGCACGCATAGCGATCCTCTCAGGTTGGGAAAGATTGTATAAACGAGATTTAGGCAGCTTGGCGTCTGGGATGAGATTAATAGGGCAATCGTACTCCCTGTGCGGGGGCAAATCCTGAACTCCACTCTCAGAGAAGACATCCGAAAATTCAGAGAGAAAAGATGGTACAGTCTTAGTAGCAACCTCAGAAACAGATGTCATGAGGCAATTCTCTCTGCAAAAGTCACTCCAACCATTTATTTGCCTCGCTTGCCAATCAATGGTGGGGTTATGCTTAGTGAGCCAGGGCAGCCCCAACACCAGAGGGGTAGGTAAACCGCTAAGGACGAAACATGACACATCCTCAACATGAGCATCACTCACAATTAAACGGATATTGTGAACTATGCCCTTTAATGATTTTTGAGAAAGTGGAGCGGAATCGATAGCAAAAACAG
Source organism: Bufo gargarizans (assembly GCF_014858855.1). NCBI lineage: Eukaryota > Metazoa > Chordata > Amphibia > Anura > Bufonidae > Bufo > Bufo gargarizans. Next base: position 374,339,017 of record NC_058080.1, on the reverse strand, counting down.
GAATATCCTTTCCCAAAGTGCGCACCTGGAAACCATGAGTTATCGCAAATTGATTATCAATGAGATTGACCGCTGCTCCACTATCCACAAAAATCTCACAAAAAATGTTCTTGCTCTCTAGCGCCACCCTAGCCGGCAGGACAAAACGGGAACTACAAGCAAATGGAAAACCTTCAATTTCCGCCTCAACCCTGCCAATAGTAACAGACGGAACATTTTTAAAAGATTTTTTCCTGTTTGTTTCTTTATTACTCCCAGAAAACTGCCTGAATCTCCTAGAGGGACAAATATTTGCCAAATGATTTATACCTCCACAACAAAAACAAACCCTCCCATGCGAGCTGAATCTTCTATTGTCAGAAGCAATCAACCCCAGCTGCATGGGCTCCTGCTCAGAAGGGGCTGACGGCGACTGAGACCCCTGCGCACAGAACGGGACCGCTGCACTGTCCTGGGACTGAGTATGACAGGAAGGGGACATCTCTCCTCTCTCTCTAAGACGCCTGTCAATACGAACGGCCTGAGACATAGCAGAGTCCAAAGAAATAGGCCTCTCATGAAAGGCAAATGCATCTTTCAATCCCTCTGAAAGACCATGGCAAAATTGACTTCGGAGTGCAGCATCATTCCAACCAGTATCAACTGCCCATCTCCGAAATTCTGAGCAGTATATTTCTGCGGATTGTTTACCCTGGCATAATAGACGTAGTTTAGACTCAGCCAGAGCAATACGATCCGGATCATCATATATCTGACCCAGGGCTAAAAAGAATTCATCCACTGAACGGAGAGGCCGTGCCCCCTCCGGCAGCGAAAAGGCCCAGGACTGAGCGTTACCTCTGAGCAGCGATATAATGATCCCCACCCTCCGTTCCTCATCACCAGAGGAGTGGGGAAGAAGGCGAAAATGGAGTTTGCAAGCCTCTCTAAAACGCACAAAATTCTCACTACCCCCGGAGAACGTATCCGGGAGCGAGATCTTAGGCTCAGAACAAACTCCATGAACGCAAGCTGAACCGGTCACTTGAAGCTGAGAAAAAGTCTTACGGAGATCAGCTACCTCCAATGAAAGACCCTGGAAGCGTTCAGCCAAAAGTGAAACCGGATCCATGCTTGAGACGGTTATGGCGGCTTATAATGTCACGGACGGTGTACAGGAAACAAGGCAAAGCAACATGTATAAATGACTCGCTGGATCCAAAAGCTAAGGAACCAAGGGAGACCCCTGCAGGAGACCTGGCACTTTCCCTGGCTGCTCAGCCTATGCAAAGATCCTAATGGTGGAGGTTTGCATATCCACGAACCTTGACTATAAAGCCCTGAGCACCCTACAATAGTGAGGGGACACGACCACCGGCTCCCTACACAAGATACGGAGGGAGTCAGGGTCACCTGGAATCCAGCAAACAGAAAATAAACGATAAAGGTACAACACTTAGCTTTGTAGCAGACAGGAGAACAAGGTCAGCATGCACACACACTCCAGGAAGAAGTATAAGCCGTCCAGAAAAGCCTTCTGGGGAGGAATTTAAAGGGAAGCAATTAGTCCAACACATGACAGCTGAGAGAGGCTAACGAGAGGAGGAACTGAATACCACAACACAGAAACTCAAGGAGGAGGTTCTGAAAGGCCTCTGTCAGAGCTTTTCAGCTGTCTGGTTGTGACAGCGAGGTGTACAGAAACCACATTCTGTACGCCCTGCTTAATTACCACAATTGACTTTTGCAGCCACCATTGCGCTACCTCCAACATTTTTGCCAACTGGAGCCTGGGCCTGAATACATTTTTTCCATCTCCATACATCAACAATACCTTCCAGAGCGATACTCCAATTAGTTCCCTTGGACTACCTACTCCATTCTTTAAGGGGCTTTGTGGCCTTCACCCCATAACTAGATCTCATGTACTGAGCAGCCATCTGACCCCACGAGGAGACTATTTCCCCCCCCCCAGAATATGAATCTGCCACAACCCATCCTTGGTTAACCAAGCCGTTACCAGTGTTGCCTGTGTAACACCCCAGAGTTGTGTTACTAAACGCCTCTACCCAGATACTATCTTCTAAGAGCCTGTATATTGTCATATGATATGATTTTGCTCATGTCTTCACAAATGTGCATGTAAAATCATGTTAAATACAATTGTTCCTTGTAATTTTCCAGGTTTACCAGCAGGTGGCAGCAATGCATTGGCCAGGCATTAGTCTCAGTTTAGTGTATCTAGGCTGGAATGGATTATTCCAGCTTAGTTCCCCCTCTGTGGAGGTGTGCACTGTTCCCACATCCTGCAGCATGGATGGAGAAGGAAGTTAGACTCAGTGTGCCAGCCACCCCTGTTGGGGAAGGCTGTGTGATAACTTTCAGGAGATCCCCTGCATAGGGTAGACAGCAAGGATCTTGTCTCGGCTGAGACCTGATCATATACCCAGCCTCAGCAACTTCAGCCTCAGCTGGATGAAAAGAAAGCGGAAAGCCACAGACAACCTCCAGAGTTCCAGGAAGAAAGCATCCCCTGAGAAATTATCTGTGAGTTAAATCCAGAGACCTAGGAGAAGCCATTCCTCCTCAGCTAGTCTGTCCCCACAAAGCAGAAGGTACAGAAAAGTGCAGAATATTAATTCCTGCCACAGTTACAGAGCTACCAAGCAGACGTCTTATCCTGCAAACTCCCCACATATCAAGCAGAATCATTTATCCCTGCCAATGGTTGTCAAAACCTGCTGGGACCAGAGACCAAAGCTGTATACTGCTTGGATACAAGTTATCTTCACTAAAGAAACGTTTGAACTTCATCTAAAGGTCTGGACATCATTTCTGCTACAAAATTCCTCTATTACTCCTACTATCACTACACTCAGATTTATTGCAAGTGAGCCAGGAGTCCAGCCGTACCCAAGTAGGAGGCACCGTTGACACAATTATCACCACCCTATAGAGACATTATAGGCCATTACACCACTCTGGTATTCCTAATCTGGGACGTGCATTATAACACCTTGGAAGGGCCCTGGGGTAGTACCCTGCTCATGCTGCAATTGGCATCACAAACAAATATAGACTATTATCCATCCATATCCCGGCCCACTGCATAAGTGGCGTCAGCGTACCCGTCCCTGTTCACTTACCTGCGTCCAGGGACACGCTTTTGACCGTACGCGGAGGGTACCGCCCGGCTCCTTCTTACAGTACGTCTGTCCGACCCCGACTTTTACACAGCCTATGTCAGACAGCCAGAAATCTTGTGCACTGAGAGGGGCCTGTTGCTACTCTCAATGCAATTTCTACTCCCACAGGGCCTTTAGGCCAGAGCTCCTTTTGCTGGATTCCCAGTATGCCTCCTAAATGGCTATACACAAAGCTGAGCTATGCCTATGTTTGGCCAGCTAAGGCTACTCAACAAATGAGACCCGCTTTTCTCCAGCTCAATTTAGCTCCTCCAGTCAATCTCCTGCTGATAAAGTAAAAAAGAAATACGGGGCTAACCTCTGGTTGTTAAAGAGAGAAGAGTCCTGGAGTGGAGAACAGTCTCTTGGAAAAGAGAAATAGAAGGAAAAAAGTGTGCTAAGATCGAATAAAGAACTGCAGAAAAAGGCAAATATAAAACTTGCCTCACTATACAAAGGTAAATCTTTTAATTAATCAAAGAAATACCCAAACAAAAATAGACAAAAATGACAATGAAAATAAAACCGAAAAAGATGCCAAAATATAAAAAAGGAAAAAACTGAAAAAAAAACCTTGATTATAACTAGAGTTGAGCGAACCCGAACTGTAAAGTTCAGGTTCATACCGAACTTTAGGGTTTTTGGCACCCGGACCCGAACCCGAACAGTTACGTAAAAGTTCGGGTTCGGTGTTCGGCGATTTTTATGGCGCTTTTTGAAAGGCTGCAAAGCAGCCAATCAACAAGCGTCATACTACTTGCCCCAAAAGGCCATCACAGCCATGCCTACTATTGGCATGGCTGTGATTGGCCAACTGCAGCATGTGACCCAGCCTCTATTTAACCGCCTCCGGACTGCATAACGCACGGATGCGTCCGGGAGGCGGTCGATTCATTCCTCCTGGACGCATCCGTGCGTCATCTCGCGAGACGCGAGATTTCGGACTGAGCCGGCCCGCGCATGAGCATCGCGGGCCGGCAAAAGTACAAGCACTATTTCGTCACCAGCCTGCCAGCCAATGATCGTGGCTGGCAGGCTGGCGATTTTTAAAATCACAAATCAGAAGCCATTTAACACATTATATTTGTAAATATAATGTGTTAAATGGCTTCCCTGCTCCTCTGCTGGTCCTTTTGGTCGGTTGGTCTCCGCAGAGTAGCAGGCATCACAGTGAGTAGCACCAAACACCACACATAGCCCCAGATCACCCCCCTGCACCCCAATTAACCCCTTGATCACCCCTCTTGCCCCTGTCAATCACTAGTGAAAGGGAAAAAAGTGATCAGTGTAAACTGTCACTTTTTTTTTTTTCACTGGTATTGACTGTTAGATTTTAGGGATAGTTTAGGCCCCTTGGTTAGGTAGTTTAGAGATCGGTTAGCGCCCAGCCCACCGCACTGCAGTCACTTATTCGCTGATTAGCGTATCGCTAATCAGCTTTTGTACTTTTATAGTATCTGTAAGTGATCAAAACTGATCACAGTCAGATCTATAATAGTATTAGTGTCACCTTAGCTCGCCCTCCACCCAAAACGCAGTGTTTGCCCGATCAGGCCTGATCGGTCGTCCACACGTGCGTTCATCCACGCCCGCCCCGCCGCAGTGACAAAAAATTATTATTTTTTGATCACTGCACAATCACTTTACAAGCGCTGCGGCGATAAAAAAATCAGTTTTGATATTTTTTATCAACCGCAGCGGCCTCCGGTACTTCGCTAGCCTCCCATTTGTAAGACAGGCTTGCTTTTTTTCTTGGGTAGTCTCAGGAAATACCCCTAAATTTAGTAGCCCAAATGTCAAACAGGGGGTATTCTTCTGAAGAGGCCTACAGGCTTCTGACCCAGTCGGATGAGGAATGTGAACCCTCATCTGATGAATCTAGCGGGTCAGAATATGAACCTGTAGAAAGCAGTGGCAGTCTGACTCAAAGTTCGGACAAGGAGGTTGAGGTCCCTGATAGCACCAGGCGTACCCGGCCCCGTGTCGCTAGACCACATGTTGCGCAGGATCCGCTTCAAGGTCAGCAGAGTGGGGCTGGCGCTGTCGGATTATGTGGTGAGGCATACACCAGCAGCGCAGCCCATCCTGGACCTAGTACCAGCACTGCCGTACAACATGGTGAAGTGGCGAGCAGGGCAGTTGAAGCTGGTACGGTGGCACGTGCAGTAGTGACCCCGTCTCAGCCACCGCACAGACAGGCCCGTAGAGCCCCTAGAATCCCTGAGGTGCTGGCAAACCTTGATTGGCAGTCCCCAACTTCAGCCGCACCTGTAGTGCCCCCTTTCACCGCCCAGTCTGGAGTTCGGGTTAAGACAGCTCAGATCGGTTTGGCCCTGGGATTTTTTGAGCTGTTCTTGACTGCGGAGCTCTTGGACTTAGTTGTGGCAGAAACAGATCGGTATGCCAAACAATTTATATCCGCCAACCCGGGAAGTTTTTTTGCGCAGCCTTTCCAGTGGAAACCAGTCCAAGTTTCCGAAATTATAATTTTTCTGGGCCTTCTCCTCAACATGTGTCTAACCAAAAAGTATGAATTGCGGTCATATTGGTCCACGAACCCAATTCATCACATGCCCATGTTCTCTGCTGCTATGTCCAGGACACGATTTGAGACCATCCTGCGTTTCCTGCACTTTAGCGACAACACCACCTCCCGTCCCAGAGGCCACCCAGCTTTTGACACAAAATTCGGCCCCTCATAGACCACTTCAACCAGAAATTTGCAGATTTGTATACCCCTGAGCAAAACATCTGCGTAGACGAGTCCTTAATAAATTTTACTGGGCGCCTTGGCTTCAAACAATACATCCCAAGCAAGCGCGCCCGGTATGGGGTCAAATTGTATAAGCTCTGTGAAAGGGCCACAGGCTATACCCACAAATTTCGGATCTATGAGGGAAAAGATCAGACCCTGGAGCCGGTCGGTTGCCCTGACTACCTGGGGAGCAGTGGGAAGACTGGGACTTGGTGTCACCCTTATTTGGCAAGGGGTACCATCTTTATGTGGACAATTTCTACACAAGTGTGGCCCTCTTCAGGCATTTGTTTCTAGAACAGATTGGCGCCTGTGGCACCGCGCGAACTAGTCGCGCGGACTTCCCCCAACGGCTCGTTACCACCCGTCTTGCAAGGGGGGAGAGGGCTGCCTTGTGTAACCAAGAACTGCTCGCGGTGAAGTGGAGAGACAAGCGTGACGTTTACATGCTCTCCTCCATTCACGCAGACGAGCAACCCGTGTCATTGAAAAGCCCCTCTCAGTCCACGACTATAACCTTCACATGGGACGGGTGGACTTCAATGACCAGATGTTGGCTCCCTATTTAGTTTCCCGACGCACCAGACGCTGGTATAAGAAGGTGTCTGTATATTTAATTCAATTGGCTCTGTATAATAGTTTTGCTCTCTACAGTAAAGCTGGGAGAACAGGATCCTTCCTCAAATTTCAGGAAGAGATCATTGAGAACCTCCTGTATCCAGGAGGTTCCGTGGCCCCATCCACCAGTGTAGTTAGCCGTCTACACGAGCGACATTTCCCCAATGTCGTTGCTGGTACCTCAACCCAACCGTCACCCCGAAAAAGATGTCGTGTCTGTAGCAGGAGTGCAATAAGGCGCGACACCCGCTATTTCTGTCCTGACTGCCCTGACCACCCTGCTCTATGCTTAGGGGAGTGTTTCCGGAAGTACCACACACAGGTACACCTAGCATAGGGATTGCATCTCAGAGGACAGGAACACAGGGCTATTAGGGCCCATTCACACACAGCTGCTGCAAACCTCTCCTTTCACCTGGGACAAAGTGCATAATGCACTTCGCCACATCTTTGGGCGATTTGCGCTTTGCACATTGTCCCATGGGGAAGGAGAGGTTTGTCCTATAAGGTAAAAAAAACCAAGCAAAAAAAAAAACCACCAGTAAGCAAAAAAGTTAACGTTCAGTTCCAAAAGTTAAATAAAGTTTATATGTTCTGTTCAAAGGTTATTATAAAGTTAATAAAAATTTATTGCGTTGCGGCCTGGTTTTTTCTTTTTTGTTTTGTTTTTTTACCTTCCAGGTGGACCAACCAATCGACTGATGTGTATTCTGACAGAAGCATTGCGCTGCTGTCAGATTACACGCAAGTCGGTGTATGCGGCGCTGCAAGACGAGATTTCTCCTCTGCAGTAAAAGATACGTTTGCCGAGGCATATGAGCTGAGGAGGCGGCGGTGTTCATATGCTTTGGCAAACACTTTGAATATAAAAAAAATCAAAAAAATCCCGGCAATGATTTATTCATCTACATCGATTGATGTGAATGGAGAAATCTGGTTTGCCAGGGCATACGAGCTAAGTGGGTATGGATGTTGGGCGGATCTCCTATGTCCTGGCAGACGCCTTTCCCCTCCTTTTTTTTTTTGGCAGAGATTTTTTCATCCACATTGATCGATGTGAATGAAGAAATCTGTGCCGTTCATTTTTTTATTTCAGCCCAGAGGCTGAACGGAAAAAAAAAATCTCATTACCTGTATGCTCAATATAAGGAGAATAGCAGAAACTCCTAATGCTGGCCATACATGTAATGATTGCGGAGACCCTCAAATGCCAGGGCAGTACAAACACCCCACAAATGATCCCATTTTGGAAAGAAGACACCCCAAGGTATTCGCTGAGGGGCATATTGAGTCCATGAAAGACTGAAATTTTTGTCCCAAGTTAGCGGAAAGTGAGACTTTGTAACATAGTAACATAGTAACATAGTACTTAAGGCCGAAAACAGACATTTGTCCACCCAGTTCGGCCTGTCATCCTGCAAAGTTGATCCAGAGGAAGGCAAAAAAACCCTGTGAGGTAGAAGCCAATTTTCCTCACTTTAGGGGAATAAAAATTCCTTCCCGACTCCAATCAGGCATCAGAATAACTCCCTGGATCAACGATCTCTCTCTAGTAGCTATAGCCTGTAATATTATTACACTCCAGAAATACATCCAGGCCCCTCTTGAATTCCTTTATTGTACTCGCCATCACCACCTCCTCAGGCAGAGAGTTCCATAGTCTCACTGCTCTTACCGTAAAGAATCCTCTTCTATGTTTGTGTACAAACCTTCTTTCCTCCAGACGCAGAGGATGTCCCCTCGTCACAGTCACCGTCCTGGGAATGAACAGATGATGGGATAGATCTCTGTACTGACCCCTGATATATTTATACATATTAATTAGATCTCCCCTCAGTCGTCTTTTTTCTAAAGTGAATAACCCTAATTTTGATAATCTTTCAGGGTACTGTAGTTGACCCATTCCAGTTATTACTTTAGTTGCCCTCCTCTGGACCCTCTCCAGCTCTGCTATGTCTGCTTTGTTCACAGGAGCCCAGAACTGTACACAGTACTCCATGTGTGGTCTGACTAATGATTTGTAAAGTGGTAGGACTATGTTCTCATCACGGGCATCTATGCCCCTTTTGATGCAACCCATTATCTTATTGGCCTTGGCAGCAGCTGCCTGACACTGTTTTTTGCATCTTAGTTGGCTGTTTATTAAAATTCCTAGATCTTTTTCCATGTCAGTGTTACCGAGTGTTTTACCATTTAGTATGTACAGGTGACTTGCAGTATTCCTTCCCATGTGCATAACTTTACATTTGTCAGTGTTAAACCTCATCTGCCACTTATCTGCCAAAGCCTCCAGTCTATCCAGATTGCTCTGTAGTAGTATACTGTCCTCATCAGTGTAAATTACTTTACACAGTTTAGTGTCATCTGCGAAAATTGATATTTTGCTATGCAAGCCTTCTACAAGGTCACTAATAAATATATTGAAGAGAATAGGGCCCAATACTGACCCCTGAGGTACTCCACTAGTGACAGTGACCCAATCTGAGTATTTACCATTAATAACCACCCTCTGTTTTCTATCATTGAGCCAGTTACTTACCCACTTACAGACGTTTTCTCCCAGTCCGAGCATTCTCATTTTATATACTAACCTTTTATGTGGTACAGTGTCAAATGCTTTGGAGAAGTTAAGATACACGACATCCATTGATTCGCCGCTGTCAAGTCTAGAACTTCCCTTCTCATAGAAACTGATTAAATTTGTTTGACATGATCGATCCCTCACGAAGCCATGCTGATATGCCGTTATTTGCTTATTTCCATTAAGATTGTGAGAAAAAAACAAAAGAAAAAACAAAAAATTGGTCAAGTGCCAACTTTGTACAAAAAAATGGGAAAAGTTGTCTTTTGCCGAGATATTTCTCTCACCCAGCATGGGTATATGTAAAATGACACCCCAAAACACATTCCCCAACTTCTCCTGAGTACGGCGATACCACATGTGTGACACTTTTTTGCAGCCTAGGTGGGCAAATGGGCCCAAATTCCAAAGAGCACCTTTCGTATTTCACAGGGCATTTTTTACAGATTTTGATTTCAAACTACTTCTTACGCATATGGGCCCCTAAAATGTCAGGGCAGTATAACTACCCCACAAGTGACCCCATTTTGGAAAGAAGACACCCCAAGGTATTTCATGATGGGAATAGTGAGTTCATGGAAGTTTTTATTTTTTGTCACAAGTTAGTGGAATATGAGACTTTGTAAGGAAAAAAAATAAATAAAAAATCATCATTTTCCGCTAACTTGTGACAAAAAAATAAAAAGTTCTATGAACTCACTATGGCCATCAGCGAATACTTTAGGGTGTCTACTTTCCGAAATGGGGTCATTTGTGGGGTTTTTCCACTGTCTGGGCATTGTAGAACCTCAGGAAACATGACAGGTCAGAGCTGCTTCAAAAAGCGGAAATTCACATTTTTGCACCATAGTTTGTAAATGCTATAACTTTTACCCAAACCATATTTTTTTTTACCCAAACATTTTTTTTTTATCAAAGACATGTAGAACAATAAATTTAGCAAAAAATTTATATATGGATGTCGTTTAAAAAAAAAAATTACAACTGAAAGTGAAAAATTTCATTTTTTTGCAAAAATTTCGTTAAATTTTGATTAATAACAAAAAAAGTTAAAATGTCAGCAGCAATGAAATACCACCAAATGAAAGCTCTATTAGTGAGAAGAAAAGGAGGTAAAATTCATTTAGGTGGTAAGTTGCATGACCAAGCAATAAACTGTGAAAGTAGTGTAGTGCAGAAGTGTAAAAAGTGGTCTGGTCATTAAGGGTGTTTCAGCTAGCGGGGCTGAAGTGGTTAAGCTGGAGTCACGTAGCGCCGCAGGTCACTCTGCTCTGATCAGTGTAGGGAGAGGCTGCAGCTGCTGTGAGGGAGAGATCAGGGAGAAATCTTATCAAGAACTGGTTTATCTACTCAGAGATCTACAGAAAAAGTGTTTTGTGGGTGCAGTGCACAATTTTTAAAGCCTGCCCTGAGCCAACTACTGCTGAAAACAAACTTTTTTTTTTCAGTTAGTCAATATCAATACATGATCGGCAGCCATTTTATGCATCTGCACATATATACTGCACATCTGGGATTAGACAAGCATAAGTCACTGTCACATTTAGGACAGAAATACAGCTTTTTGGTTACTGGGGTGAAAAAACCCTCTGATATAGTGCATATCTGTGATTACACGTGCATAAGTGAGTGTCACATTTAGGCCACAAATACCGCTGTCATATAGAGTAAAAATAAATAAAAAATAGAGTGCAATACCCTACATCAGGGTTTTTATTGCCGGTTAATTATTTTTAACATACTTAACCACTTTTTACTTTGCTTTGTAAACGCTAACTATGAGGCAAACATCTAATAACGGACGCAGTCATGGTCGTGGTGATGGTGTTGGTGTAGCCTCTGGTGCAGGGAGAGGACGTGGCCGTTCTGCCACAGGTACACGTCCTACTGAACCTACTACCTCAGGTCCCAGTAGCCGCTAGAATCTACAGCGATATATGGTGGGGCCCAATGCCGTTCTAAGGATGGTAAGGCCTAAGCAGGTACAGGCGCTAGTCAATTGGGTGGCTGACAGTGGATCCAGCACGTTCACATTATCTCCCACCCAGTCTTCTGCAGAAAGCGCACAGGTGGCGCCTGAAACCCATGCCCATCAGTCTGTCACATCACCCCCGTGCATATCGGGGAACCTGTCTGAGCCTCAAGTCATGCAGCAGTCTCTTATGCTGTTTGAAGACTCTGCTGGCAGGGTTTCCCAAGGGCATCCACCTAGCCCTTCCCCAGCGGTGGAAGACATAGAATGCACTGACGCACAATCACTTATGTTTCCTGATGAGGACATGGGAATACCACCTCAGCAAGTCTCTAAAGATGAAGAAACACAGTTGCTAACTGCTGTGTCTTTCAGCAGTGTGCAGACCAAAAAGGAGGTCAGGGAGGAGGATTGGGTGGAAGACAATGCAGGGGACGATAAAGTCCTAGACCCAACATGGAATGAAGGTCGTGCCACTGATTTTCAGAGTTCGGAGGAAGAGGCAGTGGTGAGACCGAGCCAACAGCGTAGCAAAAGCGGGAGCAGGGTGCAAAAACAGTGCAGCCATTGCCAAAACAGTTCGCCTGCTACTGGCCACCGTCAACAGGGACCGAGCACGCCAAAGGCAGCTTCAAGGAGTTCCCTGGCATGGCACTTCTTAAAAAAATGTGCTGACGACAAGACCCGAGTGGTTTGCACGCTGTGCCATCAGAGCCTAAAGCGAGGCATTAATGTTCTGAACCTTAGCACAACCTGCATGACCAGGCATCTACATGCGAGACATGAGCTGCAGTGGAGTAGGCACCTTCAAAACCAAGAAAGGGCTCAGGCTCCCCCTGCTCCCTCTTCTGCTGCTGCCGCCTCGGCCTCTTCTGCTGCTGCCTTGACCTCTTCCTCTGCCTCTGGAGGAACGTTGGCACCTGCCGCCCAGCAAACAGAGGATGTGCCACCAACAACACCATCTCCGTCACCAAGCACCTCCACCGTGTCACACGGAAGCGTTCAGCTCTCCATCTCACAAACCTTTGAGAGAAAGTGTAAATTCCCACCAAGCCACCCTCGATCCCTGGCCCTGAATGCCAGCATTTCTAAACTACTGGCCTATGAAATGCTGTCATTCAGGCTGGTGGACACAGACAGCTTGAAACAGCTCATGTTGCTTGCTGTCCCACAGTACGTCGTTCCCAGCCACCACTACTTCTCCAGGAGAGCCCTCCCTGCACAACCAAGTATGCGATAATGGGCAAAATCTCGTTGCAGCTCTGGGACTAGCCGGTTTGACGCACATCCCTTGCCTGGCGCATGTGCTGAATTTGGTGGTGCAGAAATTCATTCACAACTACCCCGACATGTCAGAGCTGCTGCATAAAGTGCGGGCCGTCTGTGCGCGCTTCCGGCGTTCTCATCCTGCTGCCGCTTGGCTGTCTGCTCTACAGCGTAACTTCGGCCTTCCCGCTCACCGCCTCATATGCAACGTGCCCACCAGGTGGAACTCCACCTTGCACATGCTGGACAGACTGTGCGAGCAGCAGCAGGCCATAGTGGAGTTTCAGCTGCAGCACGCACAGGTGAGTCGCACTGCGGAACAGCACCGCATTTACCACCAATGACTGGGCCTCCATGCGAGACCTGTGTGCCCTGTTGCGCTGTTTCGAGTGCTCCACTAACATGGCCAGTGGCGATGATGCCGTTATCAGCGTTACAATACCACTTCTATGTCTCCTTGAGAAAACACTCGATGGAAGAGGATGTGGCTGAGGACGAGGAGGAGGAAGAGGGGTCATCTCTAACACTTTCAGGCCAGTCTTTTAGAAGTGGCTCAGAAAGAGGATTTTTGCAACAGCAGAGGCCAGGTACAAATTTGGCCAGCCAAGGCCCACTACTGGAGGACGAGGAGGACGAGGAGGTGGAGGAGGATGAGGATGAAGCATGTTCACAGTGGGGTGGCATCCAACGCAGCTTGGGCCCATCACTGGTGCGTGGCTGGGGGGATACGGAGGACGCAGACGATACGCCTCCCACAGAGGACAGCTTGTCCTTACCTCTGGGCAGCCTGGCACACATGAGCGACAACATGCTGCAGTGCCTGCGCAATGACTGCAGAGTTGCCCACATTTTAACGTGTGCTGACTACTGGGTGGCCACTCTGCTGGATCCACGTTACAAAGACAATGTGCCGTCCTTAATTACCTCACTGGTGCGTGATCGGAAGATGCGTGACTACAGGCGCACGCTGGTAGGCGCGCTCCTGAGAGCATTCCCGACTGACGCTGGGGGACAAGTGGAAGCACAAGGCGAAGCAGGGGAGGAGGAAGAGGTCGCCAACGCAGCTGTGTCAGCGCCAGCACCTCAGAAGGCACGGTTAGCATGGCTGACATGTGGAAAAGCTTTGTCACCTCGCCGCAACAACCGGCCCCAACTGCTGATATGGAGCGCGTTAGCAGGAGGCAGCATTTGAACAACGTGGTGGAACAGTATCTGTGCACACGACTACACGTACTGACTGATGGTTCTGCCCCATTCAACTTCTGGGTCTCCAAATTGTCCACATGGCCAGAGCTTGCCCTGTATGCCTTGGAGGTGCTGGCCTGCCCTGCAGCCAGTGTACTCTCTGAACGTGTATTCAGCACGGCAGGAGGCGTCATTACAGACAGACGCAGCCGCCTGTCCACAGCCAACGTGGACAAGCTCACGTTCATTAAAATGAACCAGGCATGGATCCCACAAGACTCGTCTGTACCTTGTGCAGAATAGACAGTTCTAACAGCCTCAACCATCCATCCCTGTACTCAAGTGCATTTATTCCTTTTTTTTTATATATGTCCCAATATTTTGCATAGTAAAACAGCGCTAGAGGGGTTAAAAAAAAAATATATATAATTTAACTCACCTTAGTCCACTTGATCGCGAAGCCGGCTTCTCCTTCTGTCTCCTCTGCGCTGAACAGAACCTGGGGTGAGCATTAAATAGAGGTTAAGGACCTTTGATGACGCCACTCCGGTCATCACATGGTCTTTTACCATGGTGAATCACCATGGTAAAAGATCATGTGACGTACCATGTGATGACCGGAGTGACGTCATCAAAGGTCCTTAACCTCTATTTAATGCTCACCCCAGTCCCTAGGTCCTGTTCAGCGCAGAGGAGACACAAGGAGATGCCGGCTTTGCAATCAAGTGGACTAAGGTGAGTTAAATTTTTTTTTATTTTTTTTTAACCCCTCTAGCGCTGGGTTAATACAATCTTCAGAACATCAATCCCAAGCCCGAACTTCTGTGAAGAAGTTCGGGTTTGGGTACCAAACATGCGCGATTTTTCTCACGCGAGTGCAACGCATGACAATGTTTTGCACTCGCGCAGAAAAATCGCGCATTTTCCCGCGACGCACACGCCTCTTATCCGGGCCAAAAATATGACGCCCGTGTGAAAGAGGCCTTAGGCTACAGTATATGGTGTAACATTACACCCTACCCCCCACTCTCAACCTTGATGTTACTGTGGCTATGAACTTCTAATTGTGACAGATCTATGCAAATCATGTATCGGACCTATTGGACCATTGATTTTTATGATTTTTGGATATATAAATTTTAAGCATTTATTTTATGATGGAATGGTCTATTGTGGTGAAACTACAAGTGCCAGCATATATTATTACTGTATTACTTTTAATACAATAGATTTATAATAAGTAGAGCATAGTTTTGTTGAAAAAAAAACCAATGATATATATATATATTTTTTTTTTTATAATATATTTAAAATGGGTAAATAAATACTCAATTTTTCAACCAAAAATTTGTATATGTCATTGTGCTAGAAATATTGTATGGGGGAGCAACAGTGGTCGAGCTTCTGAAACCTGTGGATGAGCAGCTGTTGTGACACCACAAGTCTCAGCATTCCCTGAAACCATAACGCATGCTGAAATAAATGGACGTGCTGGATACTAAGCAATCTCTGGCTGTAACTTGTAACTCTAGATAGGCTGCAATTTTATTAATGATGTATGCTGGCACTTGTAGTTCCATCACAAAAGACCACTACATCATAGTGATAACAGATAACCTGTAGTTTTGGATAGGGTGCATTTTTTATCAATGATTTATGCTTGCACTTGTAACTCCTCTGTGCATTACCGGATTTGAGAAAGTTGAAATCGCAATGCGATTTCAACTTAGGGCTTCTGCCGACTTCCGTGCTCATGGAGCGTCCCCATCACCATGGGAACGGCTCCATGCTAGAATGTACTGTCGGATTTGAGAAAGTTGAAATCGCATATACAAACCCCTGCTTTGCCTGGGTGACAGGGGCCTAAATCTCTCAAAATCCTCTGTTCTATTGCTGGGTGACATGAACCCCCTTTTGCTGTGAATGAACCCCTGCTCTGCATTGCTGACAGGGAACTATATTTAGTGAAAACATCTGTTACTGATCGGAAGATGCGCGACTACAAGCGCATGCTGCTGATGGCATTCCCACCTGACAGCGGGGGCACAGTGGAAGCACAAGGCGAAGGCAGAGGAGGAGGAAGAGGTCGCCAACGCAGCTGGGGCACCGCCAGCACCTGAGAAGCCAGGATTAGCATGGCCCAAATGTGGAAAAGCTTTGTCAGCCTTGGAGGTGCTGACCTGCCCTGCAGCCAGTGTATAGTGTGAACGTGTGTTTAGCATGGCAGAGAGCATTATCACAGGCCGCAGCCAATGTGGACAAGCTTACGTTTATTAAAATGAACCAGGCATGGATCCCACAGGACTTGTCCGTACCTTGTGCAAAATAGACATTTATACCAGCCTTAACCATCCATTCTTGTACTCAAGTGCAGTTATTCTTTGTTTTATTTTGTTATATGTCACAATATTTAAAATACCCCAATTTAAAAATAAAAAATAACACAAATCAGTGTTGGCTACCTATTCCTCCTTCACCGCCGCTTCCACCTACACCGCCAGGTCAACCTACACCCATCCACCGCCTCCTCAACCTTCTACTCCTAGATCCAGATTGTTATTTTCTATTTTTCTGTATTTTATGTTATTTTAAGTCATTTCCCTATCCACATTTGTTTGCAGAACAGTTGTCATGCTCTTAAGCACATTTTGATGCCTTTTGCCGCCCTCTAGCCCTTTCCAGGACTATTTTAGAGCCATTTTAGTTGACTTCAATGGGGTTCGGGGTCAAGTTCAGGTCAAGTTCGGGTCCCGAACCCGAACTTTTTTTTCAAGTTCGGCCGAACCTGAACATCCAGGTGTCCGCTCAACTCTAATTATAACAATAAAAACCTAAAAATAAAAATGGGTTAGTAAAAGAAAACCTGTAAAAAGGAAGAGAAAAAACAACAACGTAGCCTTCTCAAGAAACAAAAACACCCAAACAATAACATGAAAGAAAAAAAACACCACTGAAGCACATTCTCTACCCAAAAAAACTTCAGTTTCAGGAAGTCTTGCTAGATACATTGAGATTCAGTAAAAAGTACATTTTAACTTAAAACCGAAACTCAAATACAAAAAACTCAAAAACATTTGGAACACGTACAGTTGTATAGGACTGAATTAACACATCAATGTCTTGGAGGGTTCGCCTGGAACCGTAAACACTGGCAGGATAATTTCTTCCCACCCAGTCATTGAGCCCCAAACAAACTTCAGATTCATTTTACCAAAGAAGCAGGATTTAACATTACACAGTCCCCAAAACTGGTGTCCAGGGGAATGGAAAAGTCAATTTAAATTAGGTCTTAGAGTTCCTCCAGTTTTTTTTTTAAATACAAACAGTAAAATGGTTTTCAAAGACCTCAAAAACATCTCTTAATTTCCCCTTCTCTGGCACACAAAATTAGAAACTGCTGAATTGCAGGAACCGATCTCTTTCCTCTCTGAGCTTCACATTTTCACATTTTAACCGTTCATATTGGGATTTAAAATCCGCTTCATTGATCCATGACCTTGGCTGTCCCTGGGTTCTCTGCCTTTGCAAAGAAGCATGTCTGGGACCATTACCCCACCTTGCTGAATAAGCCACTTTACTTCTAGGTGTGGTTCTGGGGTACTTAACATACCCGTGTCTGTTGCTATTAGCGACATCACAATATCTTGCAAAACAACGAATAGCTTGTCTCCCTGCACAAAACCTTCTCTGGGCACATGGTGATCTGCCTTGCTGCACAACATTAACCATCCTAGCATGAGTAGATGCCACACTACTATCTGTATTGAGTCCTCTTACCACGGACTCATCTGAGGTATCGTCTGCCATTGTGTTAATACTTCCAACTCCAGGGTCAGACAAATTGTCCATCTCCATCCCCAAGTCGGTTCCACTATCTGAACCGCAGTCCTCAGACTTCTCCATACTTACTGCCCATACATTGCCTCTAACTCCAGACACATTACTCTCTAACGGTTGTTTCACTGACTCTGGCTGCACTAAGCACTGAGAATGTTCAACTTCTGTCCTCCTGCAAAGAGCAGACAATTCCCTTACAGCATCCTGTGCGTGCGTCAGGCTTTCAGACAACCATTCATTCTCCTTGCGCAGCTCAGTATTACACCCCACAGTACATTCATAATTAGCGCTAGCTTCAGCTGCCTGCTGGACAAGAGTTCTCAATTTACCAATTTCCACTTTTAAATCTTCCACTTCTCCTTCCAAACTCAGCTTCAGCCTACAAGACTCCTGATATTTATCCGCTATCCACCCAGCAGCAAAAATCAGAGCATACTTGCCTTTCTGTTTGCGCCATCTTCTGGTACCGATCAGGTTTGCTACACAATTCTGAGCCTGCAGCCATGGATCAGTAGATCCATGCATAGCTTGAAGAATGGCCGCCGAGTCCTTCGACTTTGCAACTCCTTTAAACTTGCTTTCCATTGTACAGGAATACAAACACCACAATGGTTGTGACAAAAAAAAAAGCAAAACACTGGTACCGATATCTAGGAGTTGTCCCAATACTTTTGGCACAGAACCTTTCTACACTGTAGTACCCGTATTAACTATGCCAAACAATTCTACAATTCAGTGTAACAGCCACAGAGATACAAACATTAAGCAGAATCATCAACTATAGGACAATTTCACCGCTAAACTGCCACTAATGCTCACACAAAGATTCCCCTATCAGACTGGTCACTGAGCTATACCATAACCGAAAACTCAACTGATATCCAGCACAAAACTTACCAAAACAAAATCAAACTGTACATAGAAAGGTTACAAAAAGGTTACAAAAAGACAAAATAACTATTCTGGACAAAACTGACATTTGAGGCAGAAACAAACAAATCGCTTTTCATAGACACCAAAACTAAAAGCTAAAAGTGAGCCAGCTAAAACTAAAATGAATTCCTTGTTAAAACCTGCAGCACCAAACTCACCAAGATGTCTGCTAAAGCCACATGGTCTTCACACAAAGGAAATCAAAGATGGCCGACAAAACCACATGGCTTGACACACAAAGGAAGACAAGATGGCCGACAAAACCACATTGCTTCACATACAAATGAAGACAAGATGGTGTCTACAAAATCCAGCAATAGAAAAACCAAATTAAACAAAACAGTTTATTTATTCCCTGTGCCCCACCCCCGAAAGCAGAGCAAACCTCCACTCTGGGGGTGACTTACAGGCTAACAGTATAAAAATCCTCGCCTTCTCTGCTTCTCTCTCTTGACGCAGAGAAGGCGTTCGACAGAGTTCACTGGGGATACCTGGAGAAGGTGCTGTGCTCCTTCGGTTTTAGAGGTCCTTATCTATCAGCATTAATGTCACTCTATTCAAATCCATCTGCATCAGTACTCTCATCTGGCTTCCTCTCACGGAGGTTTGAAATAACAAATGGCACCCGACAAGGATGCCCCCTTTCTCCAATGATATTCGCTCTAGTAGTGGAACCATTAGCTGAAACAATCCGGAATAACCCCCTAATTCAGGGTATTCAAATAGGCCAAACATCACACAAAATAGGCCTCTTTGCGGATGATATCCTACTCATTTGCAAAAATCCATCAGACTCTCTCCCAGCAATAACCAAAGTACTTAATAACTTTAGCCAGGTATCATACTATAAAATGAATCAATCTAAATCCTCCATCCTTAGTTTGGGCCTCTCCTTGAAAACACAATTGCGCCTAAAAACAGATTATTCCTTCAAATGGGAACCCATGGCTATTCAATATCTAGGAATTAAACTTAGTTATCCAGCAAGCAACTTATTCGACTCCAACTACTCCAACCTTATATCAGACATTAAAAAAGAATTAGCCAGCTTTAGAAGTGGGGGGGGGGGGGGGAGGGGGTCTCCTGGTTTGGGAAAATTGCAGCTATAAAAATGTTGATAATTCCTAAAATACTTTATCTATTCAGAAATGTACCAATTAGCCTGCCAAACTCCTTCCTCCAAAAGCTTCAATCTACTTTATTAGGCTTTATATGGGATAATAAACCTCCCAGAATTAAATCAGAGATCCTTTATAAAGAATTAAAAATGGGAGGGACAGGTTGCCCGTCTATTAGTTATTACTATAATGCTGTAATATTAGGCCAGCTTAAATCACTTTGGCAAGGGAACACCTCAAAACATTGGGTAGCCATGGAAATGCGAGCGTTAGGTAAATCCAGTGTATCCACAAGATTTAAAGCATCTTGCCTATTCCACACACAAATAACCTCCTCACATCCAACTATAGGAGCAATAATGGACTCCTGGTGGAAAACTGTAGTCCCACGCAACCTATTTTCCTTGGTAACCTCTCATGAGGATATAGATATTCTTGAAGCCCATATTCCAAATATTAACTTATCCACTTGGAAAGACAAAGGAATTAAGAGAATCTCAGATCTAACCGAAGATAATAAGTGTCTTAGCTTCCAGAACCTACAGAGGAAATTTAACCTAACAGACTCAGAGATTTTCCCATATTTACAAATCAGACATGCTATTAGTAAAATCCTATGGCCTGAGGAACCACATGATAATCCATTAAAAAAATGGCTAACTTCCTCTCTAACATCTAATAATAGAAAAGGGATAGCCCACTGCTACCGGATCCTCATACAATCAGGTCCTGATCCTATATCTACATATAAAACCAAATGGGAAACCATATTCAATACTTCCATATCAGATAACAATTGGTTAGAAGCTTACGCAATTATTCCTAAAATATCTAGATGCTCTAGCCATATAGAAATTTCCAGGAAAATATTCTATCAATGGTACTTAGTTCCAACTAGAATTGCTCTGTTTGGGGATACAGCAGACACGTGTTGGAGGTGTCAGGAGAGGGGTACATTTCTGCATATATGGTGGGGATGCCCGAAGATTCAGGTATTTTGGAGGAAGATAGGCAAACTCATATCCTGTGTATGTGGCTTCCCAGTCATACTGGATGCCCCCCTAGCCCTCCTAAATCTGAACCCGAACCAATTTTCGGTTTTCCACCAAACCGTAGTGTTTCACATACTCACGGTAGCTAGGGAACAAATTGTTAGAAGATGGAAATCCTCGAATATCCCGCCAGTGGCTAGAGTAATACAAGGAGTGAACAATTGCTGTTGGTGGTACGAATCTATGATTGCTTCCTCCTTAGGCACTAGTATAGCGTTCAGAAATAGATGGGATGTGTGGCTGTCATGTAAGCATAACACAGTGGATATTTAATAACCTAGATTTAAGACTCACTTATATACCTGAAATTCACCAACATATAAACATCTACCTACATTAACAGGATCTCATGAAAAGTGTAATGTACCGACAAGTATTACATACTGGTTATTAGTATTATTATGTGTGTGTTTTTCTTTTTTCTTCTTTTGTTTTTGCTTTTTCTTTTTCCTTTAACTCAAATCTACTCATCCTCAGTCAACATGTGATTATTTCCATATGTTATTGAACTAAAAGTATAAACATGTAAAGGCATTTTTACTGTAATTACCTTTATGTCATGAAAAAAAAAAAAAAAAAGACAAAGAAGTCTATGTATAATCATATATAAAACTCTGATACATATATTTGTCTGAAATAAAATAATAAGGTAATAAAAAAATTAAAAAAATCCTCTCTAAATGCTGTCTCTCCTGTGCAAACACTAAAACAAATAGCTGCCTCTACAAACCAAAATCACCTCTTACAAAATCACAGTAACATAAAAGTTAAGAAGTTACAACAAAAAAACACAATACCCTGTAATGGTCGGCACACACATCACAATCTCACCATACAATCTCTGTACAATCAACTCAGATCCACCAAAAACTACACAATGGAAAAGCACTTACCTCGTCCTTACACAAAGAGAGCAAAAACGTTCTTTTACCAAGCAGACAAAATTACAGTTTACTTTCCCTCCCCTTTTACCTGCTGTGCAGAGGAAAAAACTGTTGGATCCTTGTTGTACCTAGCTCGCCATTTGTTGGAGAAATTCGCTTGCATCAGACGCACATATCCATACTGCGCTAAAAGTGCGCCGAAGTACGCCAACCACAAAGAATTTCCCCCATGCTTAAAAGCACATGTATCAAGCTCTTTTGTGTAAGGAAAGGTAACCAGGGGCGTAGCTATAGGGGGTGCAGAGGTAGCAGTCGCTACTGGGCCCAGGAGCCTGAGGGGCCCTAAAGACCCTTGTACCACATGAGAAGACACCTGTTTTATAGAAGGTGCATGCTGGTCAAGTTACACCTCTGGCTGGAGGGAAGGTGTTAGGTCAAGAATTTGGCATGGTGGGGAGTGCAGTTTCAATTTTTGCCACAGGCAGCAGGAAGGCAATGTGCTTCCCTGCCCCTGGTCACAAAGCAATGAGGGATGGGGGCCCAAGCTAAACTCTTGCACCAGGGTCCATAAGCCTTTAGCTACGCCCCTGAAGGTAACCCTCAAGCGGAGTCAGACAAAGGTGTTTTCACCCTGAGTTTCTTTTGAGCACCCCTCCTCCTGCCCAGTCTCTTCATTTTATAGCCACCAAAGGTGTAACAATAGAAAGGGGCAGGCTCGTCACGCGACCGCTTCCTTCATGTAACAAACATACAGGAAGATGAGAAACCACCATAACTTAAAATAACATAACCAGCTAACAAAACACATGTATACAATAATCTCTCATTACCTCATTACCTTGCTCAGTGATCAATGCCAGATAAAGTCACTATGATCCTCATGCGTGCTTATTTACAGGACAACGTCATTATCTCCAGCGGCTGATCAGGCGCACTAGAGACAACAAGCGCACGTTCCTTTCATATATTGTTCTCTTAACAAATGCATCCAATGAAGTGAGGTGAGGCGATTGCCTCAGGCAGCACCAGGTAGGGACAAGAGGGGGGCAGCAGAAGGACCATGGGCAATGAGCACTTCCATTGTGGAAACACTCATCTCTACATTATTGCCGATAAATCCGCGTCTTGCGTGGGGGCCCTAGCCGGCGTCCATACATTCACCAATAAAAAACACTGCTCTGCACAACACATCAATTTTTCTCCCCTGGCCCACAGCCCAGCGCATAGCACATGCGTCCGGCAGCTGTGTCTCCACATCTGTTAAAACCACCCTAAATTAGGGCATTTTAGATACACTCTGGTATTCCAGATCAATGTACCCCCCCCCCCCCCACCCCCAGGGGTTAATATCCATGCGTGGCTGAGAGACTGAACACTGACACAGAAGTTGGTCAAAGCAATCTCTAACTTTATTACATGGGCTAAGCGTATATACATCTTCAGAAGAGGGCAGTCCTCTCTGAGGCTAAAACATTGTTTCATTGGTCAAAAAGGAAAAAGTGATAAGAGAAACAGAGATAACACTTCAACATCTGCGCAGTGAGTGTCATGGTCTTACCTCCTTGCTGTTCCCTTCGTTTGACATGTGCTGGCGGCCATCTTGGTTTCTGGGTTTTCTTGTAGCCTCCCACCCTGCGGCTCCTCCTTCCCACTGGGAGGAGCTGGATGCCTAGCTCATATATATAGGAGGTCTGTGGCTTCAGTTCCTTGCTTGGTCCTCCTGTGTTCACATGCTTCCAAGACTGCTGCTGCTTCTGGTTCCTGATCCTGGCCTCGTCTGACTACCCCGTTGGTTCCTGATTCCGGCTTCGTCTGACTACCCCGTTGGTTCCTGTTCCTGGCTTCGTCTGACTACCCTTCTGGTTCCTGACCTCTGTCTCCGCAAGACCCTGCTTCGGTTTAGCCATCCGTTCGGACTTTGCTACGGCTTGCTCTTCAATAAAACCTTCTTATTTTCCACTTATCTCTTGTTGTACGTCTGGTTCATGGTTCCATGACATTAGGACCAAGCCATGAATTCTGACGGTACAGGGCCACCCTCGCTACCTACGCTGGTTGCCAGACTTGATCAGCAGGATCACCTGTTGGGTCGGTTCGCTGTGGCGTTGCAAACCCTGCTTGAACGCACGGCTCATTTAGCTTCCGTTGCCGATGGGTCGGTTGTCGCTCCTGGGCCCGCTCCTACTGCCGCTCCGGTTGTTGCGCCAGAGTCTACCCTGACACCTGTTGCTGCGCCTGTGGTGTTTCAGGGTATGACCGGTTCTGCCCCCCTTCCACAGCGCTTTGGGGGAGAGCCAACTCAGTGCCGAGGTTTCCTTAACCAGGTGGGCATTTACTTCGAGTTGCTGCCACATGCCTTTCCTACTGAGAGATCAAGGGTGGGCTTCTTGATCTCGCTGCTCTCGGACAAGGCCTTGGCCTGGGCCAGCCCTTTATGGGAGAACAACAATCCGGTGGTTGCCGAGTTTTCCGGTTTTGTTGCTTCTCTTCGGAAGGTATTCGATGTGCCGGCTCGTGCTGCCTCTGCTGCGAAGCTCCTTATGTCCATCAGACAGGGTTCACGATCCGTAGCTGAATACGCCATTGAGTTTCGTACCCTGGCAGCAGAGGTGGGCTGGAATAATGAGGCTCTGGTCGCTGCTTTCTCTCATGGTCTCTCGGATGCCTTGAAGGATGAGGTTGCAGCTAAGGACCTACCAGTGGAGCTCGAGTCTCTTATTTCTTTCCTGATTTTGATTGACACCAGACTCAGGGAGAGACCTTCCTTTAAGGAGAGCCTGCGGAGGTCTCCTAACAGATTGGCGCCTACGTTTGCTGTCCCACCCGTGCCTCCCTCTCCTCCCACGCCTCCTGGGGATGACTTGTCTGGGGGTGAACCCATGCAGCGGGGGTTTGCTCGCCTGTCTGAGGGGGAGAGGGTACTCCGGAGACGCGAGGGCCGATGCATGTACTGTGGTCTCGGTGGGCATTTTCGGTTGGCATGTCCGAACCGTCCGGGAGAACGCTCGCACCTGAGGTCCTGTCGGGGGCAGATCTTGGGTGGAGTCTCCTCGTCCCCGGTTTCCCGTGTTGACAAACCACTGATCACGGTTGTCCTCTCCTGGGTCGGGGGCTCGGTGACGACCCAGGCGTTGGTGGACTCTGGTGCTGGTGGTTTGTTCATTGATAGAGTGTTCGTTGCCGCCAATTCCATTCCTCTGCAGCCTCGAGGTTCCCCACTGGCTCTTGAGGCGATAGACGGCAGACCCCTTCTGCCGCCACACGTGACTCATGAGACCCTTCCAGTGGGGATGGCCATTGGTGCCGTTCACAGAGAGTCGGTCTGTCTCCAGGTTATTTCGTCTCCGCACTACTCGGTGGTCTTGGGGTACCCCTGGCTCCAGAAGCATAATCCGACTTTCGATTGGAGATCGGTCGAGATCCTCTCGTGGTCACCGCAGTGTGGGGCTAGTTGCATCCATGGGCCTGTCAAGTTGCTGTGTACTTCCTCGGACTCTCTGTTGCCTCCTGAATACGAAGAGTACCGGGATGTATTCGATAAGGTGCGCGCGGTTGCCCTACCTCCGCACCGCCCATACGATTGTGCCATAGAGTTACAATCCGGTGCCGTTCCTCCTCGTGGCAAAGTCTATCCACTGTCGGTAGCGGAGAATGAGGCCATGGAGGAGTACGTGAGGGAGGCGCTTTCACGCGGACACATTCGCAAATCCTCGTCCCCGGCAGGGGCTGGATTTTTCTTTGTGAAAAAGAAGGGCGGCGAGTTGAGGCCTTGCATCGATTACAGGGGTCTCAATCGCATCACGATCAAGAACGCTTACCCGATACCCTTGATTTCCGAGCTGTTCGATCGCCTCAAAGGGGCCACGGTCTTTACCAAACTCGACCTGAGGGCGGCATATAACCTGGTAAGGATCAAGGCGGGCGATGAGTGGAAGACCGCGTTTAACACCAGGACCGGTCATTATGAATCCTTGGTTATGCCCTTTGGGTTGTGCAATGCGCCCGCAGTCTTCCAGGAATTCATCAACGATGTTTTCCGTGACCTGTTGCAGCAGTGTGTGGTGGTCTATTTGGATGACATCTTGGTATATTCTGCATCCATGGAGGCCCACATTCTGGATGTCAGACGAGTGTTGCAACGCTTACGAGAGAACAAGCTGTTCGGTAAGCTTGAAAAATGCGAATTTCACCGATCCCAGGTAACCTTCTTAGGTTACATCATTTCCGCTGAGGGGTTCTCCATGGATCCTGAGAAGGTTTCGGCTGTCTTACAGTGGCCCCAGCCCAGTGGGCTTCGTGCCCTGCAGCGCTTTTTGGGCTTCGCCAATTATTATCGGAAGTTCATCAGGGACTTTTCCATGCTAGCCAAGCCTCTCACGGATCTGACCAGGAAGGGCAGTAATCCTCAGGTCTGGCCGCTCGAGGCCATCCGAGCTTTTGAGGCTCTAAAGTCCGCCTTTGTGTCGGCTCCGATTCTGTCGCATCCCAACCCTGGGTTGCCTTTTGTCCTCGAGGTGGACGCGTCTGAGACGGGAGTAGGCGCCCTCCTGTCTCAGCGTAGAACACCAGAGGGTCCTCTGCTTCCTTGTGGGTTTTACTCCCGGAAACTGTCTTCCGCGGAGTGCAACTATCAGATTGGTGACAGGGAGTTATTGGCCATCGTGCAGGCCCTTAAAGAATGGAGGCACTTGCTTGAGGGCTCGGTGGTTCCGGTTCTCATCCTGACGGACCACAAGAATCTGACCTACCTCTCTGAGGCCAAGAGATTGACACCACGTCAGGCCAGATGGGCTCTGTTCTTGTCACGTTTTAATTACGTGGTCTCCTACCTACCCGGCTCCAAGAACATCAGAGCGGATGCCTTATCACGGCAGTACTCCGAGCTGTCCGGGGAGGAGTCGATTCCGACTACGGTCATACCCCCGAATCAGATCCTGGCCGCTATTCGCACCAGCCTGACTTCTCCTCTGGGTGAGCAGATTTTGGCGGCTCAATCTGGTGCTCCCTCTGGGAGACCCAACGGCAGATGTTTTGTGCCTGAGGAGTTGCGCACTCGGTTGTTGCGAACCTACCATAACTCCAAGGCCGCGGGGCACCCTGGAAAGAATCAGCTGTCCTGGGCGGTTTCACGTCTGTTCTGGTGGCCTTCTCTACGTTCCGACATCGCCGCATATGTAGCGGCATGCTCCGTTTGTGCCCAGAGTAAGTCCCCTCGGCACCTTCCGTTGGGCCTTTTGCAACCCATAGCCACCGGGGAGCGTCCATGGTCACACCTGGGGATGGATTTCATTGTGGACCTCCCTGCATCCCGAGGCCATACGGTCATTCTCATGATTGTGGATCGGTTTTCCAAAATGTGCCACTGTGTTCCTCTCAAGAAGTTACCCTCTGCACAAGAGTTGGCCTCGATTTTTGCCAGGGAGGTCTTCCGGTTGCACGGTTTGCCCAAGGAGATTGTGTCGGATCGGGGGAGTCAGTTTGTGTCCAGGTTCTGGCGCGCCTTTTGCTCCCAGTTGGGGATTCATCTCTCTTTCTCCTCGGCCTACCACCCTCAGTCCAATGGGGCCGCAGAACGATCCAATCAGGCCTTGGAGCAATTCCTTCGTTGCTATGTCTCCGATCACCAAGACAATTGGGTTGACCTCCTGCCTTGGGCTGAGTTTGCCAGGAACACGGCGGTGAACTCTTCCTCTGGGACGTCTCCCTTCATGGCCAATTATGGGTTCCAACCTGCCGTGTTACCGGAGGTATTCTCTCCCCAGGATATTCCGGCTGTGGAGGATCACCTTTCCGTCCTACGTGCTTCTTGGGTACAGATCCAGAGGTCCCTTGAGGTCTCTGCGCAGCGCCAGAAACTCCAGGCTGATCGCAGACGAGCGCCCGCTCCTTCCTACCAGGTCGGAGACCGCGTATGGTTGTCCACCCGCAACCTCAACCTTCGAGTGCCCACTCCCAAGCTGGCGCCTCGCTTTGTTGGTCCCTTCCGAGTGCTTCGCAGGGTAAACCCGGTAGCCTATGCCCTTGCGCTTCCTCCTGGCATGCGGATCTCCAACGTGTTTCATGTCTCCCTGTTGAAGCCACTGGTGTGTAATCGTTTCACTTCCTCGATTCCTCGGCCTCGTCCGGTCCAAGTGGGCAATCGTGAGGAGTATGAGGTGAGCAATATCCTGGACTCACGCCTGGTCCGCGGCCGGGTGCAGTTTTTGGTCCATTGGCGTGGTTATGGTCCAGAGGAGCGTTCCTGGGTTCCCTCCGCAGATGTCCATGCTCCTGTCTTGCTCCGAGCCTTCCACGCACGCTTCCCTCAGAAACCGTTCCTTACTCCGCGGAGGAGGGGCCCTTGAGGGGGAGGTACTGTCATGGTCTTACCTCCTTGCTGTTCCCTTCGTTTGACATGTGCTGGCGGCCATCTTGGTTTCTGGGTTTTCTTGTAGCCTCCCACCCTGCGGCTCCTCCTTCCCACTGGGAGGAGCTGGATGCCTAGCTCATATATATAGGAGGTCTGTGGCTTCAGTTCCTTGCTTGGTCCTCCTGTGTTCACATGCTTCCAAGACTGCTGCTGCTTCTGGTTCCTGATCCTGGCCTCGTCTGACTACCCCGTTGGTTCCTGATTCCGGCTTCGTCTGACTACCCCGTTGGTTCCTGTTCCTGGCTTCGTCTGACTACCCTTCTGGTTCCTGACCTCTGTCTCCGCAAGACCCTGCTTCGGTTTAGCCATCCGTTCGGACTTTGCTACGGCTTGCTCTTCAATAAAACCTTCTTATTTTCCACTTATCTCTTGTTGTACGTCTGGTTCATGGTTCCATGACAGTGAGTACCACTTTGGAATGTGAACTAATGTAAACATCTGGTTACCATTGCCATTTTGTAATGGAGTTTATTCGAACAAGAATACTGCCTACGTCATATGAGACACTTCAAAGAGGTGCTTCTCTATAGGCAGTGAATAATATATACATATCATCAAGCCATATGATTGGCTTACGTATTCCACTACACTCTATGGGACACCTGTAGAAAGATGAGAAATCAGACACTTCCCACAGCACAGCTCTTTGCCCCCCTCTCTCTCCTCTCCAGTCTTGAAACAAAGAGGGGGGTGGGAGGCACTTGGAAGTAGAAAAAGTTAACTCATTATAATCCTAGCTATACAAAATATAGAATAAAATTCACACATCTTTAACACATCCACAGGAAGATATCCACTCCAATGGTTTACCCTGACACTGAGAGACATGATGGCAATACACAATATATTAAAAACACATCCTAATAAAATGTCCACAACAGATTCTAGTGTATTATACTGTACCCTGGTTTTCCCAGTAGATAAATGATCCTTGGGAAGCACAGTCCTCATCCCTGACCACCAGGACCAGGCAGCGCTCTGTCAGTACATGGCGGCCTCCCCTCCCCGCCACGCTGCTCCGCTGTGTACTGGGGCTTATTCTGACACTAAGCCTGGGTTAACATCCTATTTTTGCCATCCATTTAATGCATACCAAAAATGTATGCGTTACCAGATGCCTCAGACCGATGCCGTACAGTGGCGTCCGTTCACCATACAATCCTCAGACTGATGCCGCACAGTGGCGTCCGTTCACCATACAGTTCCATGGTAGAAAAAACATATACCTTAGCGTATGCATTTTTTTGCTAGATACAAAAACATGGCGTGCTGCACATTTGTATACATCAAACTGATAGGAAAAACGTGATGTAAACCACTGGGGGGGGGGCGTACAAAAATTTGCTGTGGGGCCCAGTCAGTTCTAGCTACATCACTGCACATCTCCTTCTCTCCTCCAGGTCCGGCCCAGCAGTGACGTCATGACGTGTGTCTCACTGCTGTAGCGGGCCTGAGGAGAGAAGGAGCGCACGGAGCTGCGGTTAGTGAATGACGGGACCGCCGGCTCCCCTGCGCTCCAGCAATGATAGGTATGTGAGGGGGCCACTGGGGGGGGGGTCATTACACTGTGAGGGCCTCATACACAGGATAATGACCCCCAGTATCCCCCATTTAGTATAATGATCCCAATGACCCTCCATTCAGTACAATGACCCCCAGTGACCCCTCCATACAGTATAACCCCCAGTGTGGGGGCCACTGGGGGTCATTATTCTGAATGGGGGGGGGGGGTGACTGGGGATTATTATTCTGAATGGAGGACCACTGTGGGGTCATTATACTGTGTGTGGGGCCACTGGGGGTCATTATACTGTGTTTGGGGGCATTGGGGGGTCATTATACTGTGTGTGGGGCCACTGGGGGTCATTATACTGTGTTTGGGGGCATTGGGGGGTCATTATACTGTGTGAAGGGCCACTAGTGGTCATTATACTGTATAGGGGAAACTGATGGTCATTATACCGTGTGGGAGCCACAGAGGGACATGTGAATATACAAAAAAAAAGGGGGCCCACTGGGATTTATTGCCCAAGGGCCCACATGAACCTGGAGCCGGCCCTGCCTCCAGTCACATAATCACAAGTTCTTTTCTGTCAGGTGAATGCCTAATTTTTGGGGCCCGTACTCCCGTGGCTTAAAATAAAATTTTTCTAGGCTCCAGCAGGGCACATTTTTGAGAGTCTCCCTTTAAGACGCATAAAAATAACCCCTGATTAAAATACATATTTTTTGTGGGTGTTTTTTCCAATGATCCCCCTCTGGTATGTCACTGTCCATGTTGTGGGACTATTTGTGAACTTCTAGTAAGTATTTAGTGGCTGCAAATATGACAACAATGAGGCCCACCGCAAACGCGCAGTTCGCGAACCATCCCGGACAATGTTCGTCCATCACTATTAGAGATACTCCTCAACAGTGTAGTTTTCAGTATATACCCAGGGATCAGGAAGCTGATTAGGAAAATATAGTGGCGACTAAGGGCTCCAATATTCTTCTGTTAAAAAGTGTATTTTGAGGGAATGGACACAATCCATCGATGCCTCGGCTCTCCACAATGATAGGCCATGGCTGGAGTCCTGCCTCGTTGGAAGACGAAGGGCCACAAAACAAAGATGGAGAAGTGGATCATTCGAGTGCTGGACCATCCTTGGCCTGGGGACCCTGTCTTAGAGATGTGTGTGGGGACTGTCAAGTGGTTCTCTTTGGAGAGGGGTTTTGGCTTCCTGCTGGACAATGAGACAAAGAATGGGATTCTCCTCAGTCGTAGGTCCATGAAGAGGCCATTTATTAGATAATTTTGTACTCCGCACACCTGGATCCAGTGTGGGTGCCTGTGAGAGTGGTTTAGACAATATAAGTTAAATCCACGGCACTCCAAAAGTTTTTTGCAAAATAAAGTTTCACATTTTAATTTTCAGTATACAGAATATCGTTCATGTACATCCAGTGCAATTCATAGTGCAATTCATTTACAATTAGTAGTATGTGCCATATCAGAAAATTCCCGAACGTTTCGGTCTGTACGACCTTCTTCAGCGGGCTCTGTAGGCAGGGTCAGGAGGCTGGCGCCAGCCTCCTGACCCTGCCTACAGAGCCCGCTGAAGAAGGTCGTACAGACCGAAACGTTCGGGAATTTTCTGATATGGCACATACTTACTAATTGTAAATGAATTGCACTGGATGTACATGAACGATATTCTGTATACTGAAAATTAAAATGTGAAACTTTATTTTGCAAAAAACTTTTGGAGTGCCGTGGATTTAACTTATATTAACATGAAGAGGCCATAACTGCCATCACCCCACTAAAGTCTTTACAAAAGAGGACCAAGTGGAGTTCACTCACATCTGGCCAAGCCGATGGTTGCAGCCTGACCAGAAGATCAACAGGTTCCATCAGGTTGTCCAAGATCAGAACAACATAGCTGTCTTCTTCCAAAAACAGCACCACACATGCCCACAGGTTGTGTGTGGTATTGCAGCTCCTTATCCTCTTTAATAATGTTCCTGAGCTGTAATTCCTGACACAGAGCAGTTTTAGCCATGTTTTTCTAATCCTGTACAACCCCTCTAATAAAAACGTTGGTATAATCCATATCATGTGTACGGACAGATGTCTAGATTGTATCACCATTAGGCCTCTTTCACACGAGCGTGACGGATTGGCTCCGGATGCGTTCAGTGAAACTCGCACCATTTTGCAAGCAAGTTTAGTCAGTTTTGTCTGCAATTGCATTCAGTTGTTCAGTTTTTTCCACGCGGGTGCAATGCGTTTTGATGCATTTTTCATGCGCGTGATAAAAAACTGAAGGTTTACAAACAACATCTCTTAGCGACCATCAGTAAAAAATGCATAGCCTCCGCACTTGCTTACAGATGCAATGCGATTTTAACGCAGCCCCATTCTATGGGGCCAGCGTTGCGTGAAAAACGCAGAATATAGAACATGCTGCGTTTTTCACACAACGCAGAACTGATGCGTGAAAAAAAACCGCTCATGTACACAAACACATTGAAATGAATAGGCCAGGATTCAGTGCGGGTGCTGTGCGTTCATGTCACGCATTGCACCCGCGTGGAAAACTCGCTCGTGTGAAAGGGGCCTTACTATATACAGTTCAAAATTGTGTAAATTGAAATTGGCTCCTTCCTCTTTAAATTGTTGCGTGACATTCTTTACATAGTGATACAACAGACATGTTAAGGGTGTAACATAAGGTGCAATGTGACCTCAGCCCAAGGCCAGAAGATCTCCGCACTCAGAGGAGGAAAGAGTCACAGATTTATAGTGGGCTCTCCAGGAGAATGTCAGGAGACGAAAGAGATGGTCCACCACCTCCAACTTATGAGGACCTCTATGAATCTGGCCAGCAGTACGAAGTATATTGTATCTACAATGAGGCCTTTCAGAGGGATTATTCACTACCACCTGACCAGCATAATGCTAGTGATAAGCCAACCAGTCTCTCAGTGGAACACCTACCATTTCAAGACTTACCCCCTCCTCCAGATTTCTGTGAACTGCCACCACCATACTCACCAAAAGATCCTTCACCACAAGAAGATCTTTCACCAAAAGCCGAACCTCCAGCAGTAGAAGATCCTCCACCACCAGAAGATCCTCCACTACCAACACCAACCAGTGTAATATCTGCCCGAGAAAACAACATTGTATCATCTCAGCCTTCTTCAACTACACCCTACTTGCATCGACGTAGAGAATGCCCCAATGAAATAACCTACACATTGAGAGAATTCATCTTCTGCCCGCCTCTTGCAATCATTCCTCTGATCTATCTTTTGTTGGTAAGTTACAATCTATCTATCTATCTATCTATCTATCTATCTATCTATCTCATATCTATAATCTATAAAATAAACATGTTATTGTCTTTCTCGTGTTTCCAGAAAACAGATTCGCCTGTGGTCCACCCCATGGATTTGATACAAATGTTTTTCGGATTTTACTTCTTTTTAATATGTTTGACGCTCCCTGTTTATTTGATCAATGCTGGGAACAGTACAGCGTCTGCTGGATCCTCCTCAGACACTCATTGGCATCCTTAGGAAAACAAAGAATTCTGGAATAAGATCTTTCTTTGCAGAGAATTTAGGACCCCATAGTGAAGTTTATTATAAACCCCCCCCCCCCCCCATCAGCCCTAGGCAGATTTGTGATAATGAACTGACTACCAATAGAGGCAGCTCAGTGCATAGCAATTCATAGTGTTATCATTGAACTCGATGGAAGCTGTAAAATATCTATGCACTGAGCTCCCTCTAGTGGGGAAGCTAGAGGGAAGCTAGAGGGAAATGCAGCAGACATTTGAGTGTAACACGAAAAGCATGATTCTTGCATTGATTTGGCGGGTTATGTTTTTGGTTTTATTGTATAATGTAAAGATGGTGGCGGAAATCCTTAGTTAATGGCTCCGGGTGGAAAGGGCCAACACCTGTCAAAAAATCTCAAGTGCGGAGGAGGAGGAGGACGCCACCATCCTGCAGTCCTGCCAACTGTTCAAGAAATTGCCAAGTTTCAATAAAGATGAAAAAGTTATCCTGCGATTGTGACTCCGTTTTCTTTTCTTTTTTTTTCTTTTTTTAAATGTAACCTCCACTTTGCTTTCATTTCAGAAAAAAAAAAAAAAAGAATTAACAAACTGCTTACTGCCAAAAATCTGTAAAAAAAATATATGTTGGCAAGTTTATTTATTTAAAAAAATGATGTCAATATAAATCAAATGTACGATGAATGTCCGTGATTAGCTAAGGGTAGGTTCACATCTGCCGTTTTGAATTCCGTTATTGTTTTCCGTTACAACGCGGTCTAGCAGAAAATAACAGAATTCATAAGACGGAATTCAAAACGGAAACCTTTAGAGGCATTCCATTTTAATCCATCCTAATAGGGGTCTATGGGAAAACATGACGGAACGTTTGGATTCCATTATACAGGACGGAAAAGAAAGTCCTGTCGAACGAATTCCGTTATTTTCTGTTATAACCCTCAGACCCCCATGATGACATCTCGTAGTCACCACTAGAGATGAGCGAATTTCTTGAAAATTTTATTCGGCTGATTCGCTGAATTTCACAAAATGTTTTGCTTCGTAACGAATAACTTCGCCACGAAGCGCATTTTTTGGGTAAGTAGCAGGTGCAATGACAGGGAGCTGCAATAGCACCCGCCCCCGTCATTGTACCCCTCAGATGCCGAGTTCATACATGATCGCGGCATCTGTGTGTAAAAACAGTGTAAAATTAACATTAAGAAAAAAACATTACATCAAACTTACCGCGTCCATTTGCTCGTGACTAATGCGGTGCCGGAGTGATGATCTAATCTCGCACCGCACAGGATTTCGGCCGAGATCTTCAAGCAAGATGGAGGCTGGCGGCCCTTCGCATGAAAATGGACGCAGAAAGTTTGATGTAATGTTTATTTTTTTATGTTAATATTACACTGTACACTCGGATGCCGCGGTCATGTATGAACTCGGCATCTGAGGGGTACAATGACGGGCACTGCGCTATTGCAGCTCCCTGTCATTGCACCCGCTACTTACAAAAAAATGTGCTTCGTGTCAAAGTTATTCGCTATTCGCTGACACGAAGCACGAGGAAATTCGGTTTCTAGGCGAATTGAATAATTCCTGAAATTCGAATCGAATTTCACTTTGTGGGATTCGATTTGCTCATCTCTAGTCACCGCTTGTCTCTGCAGATTTTGCCGAGAAGATGTCTTCAGCGTCGCACTTTACCAACACATTCCACCCTGCATACTAACACAGACTCGTCTTACTGCCACATGCTGTGCCCTGAATATAACAGCAGCATTAGTGCCACACACTCTGTGCCATCTGTAAATAGTGCCACACACTCTGTGCCCTCTGCATATGGTGCCACCTGCTCTGTTCCTTCTGTATATAGTGCCACATGGTCTGTGCCCCCAGGGCACTCTCTATTGCAGGGAACACCAGCCAGATAGAAGTTGAGGTGCCCTTGAGGGCAGTGGGTGTTTAGGGTGCTTTGACGGCTAGGCCCCTGTTTTCGTGACGCAAGCACCAATCATCCAGTTGTGTCCAGGTACCTTTAAGTTCCTCCTGGTCACTAGTACTTGTGAAGTCCCTTGGCTAGACTCAGCTCTAATCTTCACTAGACTTTCTTTATATATTCGTACATAGACTCACTAGTTTGTTCTGGGCTGCTGTGACTACTTGGTCTGTCGTCTCCAGGCTTGATCAGGGCCCAGAGGAAAGAAAGGCAGCTAGATCTTGGACTGAGCCTGCTCTGCTCCTCCATACACTTGCTTCTCCTCTCTGTTTCCTTTCTACATACTTCCTCTCACTCCTTCAACATGAACTAACTTTATTAGCACACCCCAACTATATATAATATGTGGCGCCAGCACCATCTAGGGATGAATAGATGTAACGACACTGCCAGCCTGATATTAGGAAATACAATACATTAAATACATATGCAGAAATTTGAGGGGACCGCCACGATTATTATCTGAAGGTAGGGTTGCAGTGCCCTCCATCATTATTATCTGGTAGTAGGGTTTCAGGGGGCTCATGAATGGTGGAGGGCAACGATGGTGGTGGAGTGGGGGGCTGCTCAGCAGCCAAGGAGAAGCTGGCTTGAGCGCCCATGTTCAGTCCCGCTCCAAGTTCCCGTGAGCATAAGGGCTGCCGGGAAGTGCGACTCGAAGTGAGAGGAAGGGGTGGGGATACAGAAGAGAGCTGCTTAGGCCGCTCCCTTCCACCACCAGGGCTATGGATAGGACCGAGACCTGAATGGGGAAGAAGACTGGGAGCTATTCGGGCGGGGGGGACTGTGTCTTAAATGCGTGGGGATTCAGGTGTGACGTGCGGACTGCCGGCCCCCCTCACAGCTGGCAGTGCTGCCGCAACGCTCCGTGCCGCCGAAGGCGGAGATGGAGTCAAGCTGAGAGGGGAGCGAAAGGCTGGTAATAAAAGCCGACAACCCCCCCCCCCCCCCCAGATGCAAAACGCTGATGCTGCTGGTGAGTAGAACCTGCCAACAACGTTTCTCCAGCCAATAGACCGGCCGGAAGGAGAAAGGCGGGTTAAACAACCTAAAGGGCGGAGCTAAACCACCCCAGAACCATGGAGGCAAATGACACCACTCCCTCTCAACCATATGTGATTAGATAAATAAAAACACTGACAACATTTTTCTTAGTGGAATAGAAATGGCCGAAGTGCTTTATTAAGGGTAACCAAAATTAAAACCAATAAATAATTTAATTAATTAATTAATAATTAAAACCATAAACCATAGCAATAAATACCAATTTCAAACCATCCATATAGACCAAGATCCACTCAGCATCAGCTGAGCGATACAGCCCCACAAGCCACACCTAGCATAGGCGATGCCCCCCAAAGCACCTCAGCCATTTCTCAATTATATTCTGAAGACCCAAATTTAATACATCAATTCCTACATCAGAAAGATGAACGAGTCCCTCCAGGTCTATATGTCTATAACTAAACCCGCCCACTAGAGGAAGAAATTTCTCTAATGCCCTATTGACCCGCTTGCGGATTTTTTCAAGAAAAATACCTTCCTTACCTGACCATACTAAACGAGGGACTATTTAAGAAAAAACTAAAGTAGTATATGGAAGCATACATTGCAACAAAGACAAATCCCTCTTCATAAGCCATAATAATTCACAAGTTTTCAATCTCCCTATGTCATTACCACCCAGGTGAAGCACAAGAAGATTGGGAACCGGCCATTTTAATAACAGTTTACGGACTTCTGACAATACACCCTTCCAACCCAACCCTCTAACACCCCACCAAAACACATGCAGGTCAGCCGAATCAAAGGTTAAGTTCTCAGAATATATTCTCTTCTCAGCTCGCTTCTGAGCCCAAAAAATAAAGGAGTGGCCCACAATCCAGACCACAATATGACTACCTGTGAAAATAGAAAAATATTCAGACTGGTAATATTAAATCTGGCCTAACATATAACTTAACCCGATGAGAGTCCCACCGCCCAATTCTCTTAATAATTGACTCATCCAACCCAACCCGCGCCGCCTCTGTAGCCGCGCCGATCCTGAAGGAATGGGAAGATATCTTACAAGAACCAAGATTCAATACAAACAAACATTTCTTTAATACGGAACTAAATTGGAATCTAGTGAGCGGAGAGCAATCCTTATGCACTAAAAACGGACCACTCAAAGCCGAGCGAACCACCAGCCAAGACCTTACTGCCCCAACCGGACATAAATCAGAACCTTCCCAAGCATTTAATCTAATAAATCTACCTCTCCCATATTGATCAGTTTTTGACCTCCTGAGAAAAATTTCAACTACATTACCCTTCAAGGAAACATCAGAGAAGTCCAAACCAGAACAAACTCTACGGCTGACCGCACCTAACTCGCTGATCCTTAAGGCCGCAAAAAATGCTAAAACGAAAGCAGTGCGGAAAAGTACAGACTCAAAACTATCAAAGCACACCCTAGGCAGTGTATTACATAGCGCCCCTAACAATGGGATAGAAATTGGCCTCCTACTATCTACGTTCGGCAGGCCCCTCCTATATCCTTTAAGCATCTGTTTAACCTGAAAGTGAGATGACAAAGGCTGGCTACCATACAATTTCTGAAAAAAGGAAACCCCTGACACTATCCTAGTGACTGACGAAGGGGCCAAATTCCTTTTAAACAAACTAGCAACAAAAAGTAACCCATAACTTAAATCATCCCCATTAACACTGACCACAACTGAATTAACAAAATTCAACCAATCCTGCCATGCAGCAGCATACGCCACCCATGTTCTTGGGGCCAAAGAATGTTTAATAGAATCACATATTAGTCCCATATCAAATCCCATAGATGACGAGGGCACGGACTCCCTTCCATCTCCGCTTCTGGAGCTAGTTCCCGAAACTTCAAAAACTGAAAACGAGATAAACATTAGATGAACCTACCACATACTTAGCTTTAATCCATATATTATACTGCATACAAAAAAGAACTAAATGTCTTAACAATTTAACTACTACATCACATTTTGAAGAAAGAATATTAATAGCAAAACAAACCCCTTTATTATCTGAATGTAATAATATCCTTTTATTCTTAAAATAACAACCCCATAACACCACTGCTACAATCACTGGAAAAAGTTCCAACAGTACAATATTTCTTGTCAGACCATTGAGCACCCATGATGACGGCCACTTCTCTGCGGACCATTTACCATTCCAAAATGCCCCATAGCCACGGCTTCCAGCTGCGTCCATAAACAGGCCCAAGGCATCAGATTCAACAAATTCTTCCTGCCAACAACTAGCAACAAATTCAAGCCAAATAGACATATCCTCCTTCAAACATTTTGTCAATCTAATATGAGAAGTTGAAGACACTAAACCCCTAGTAGAAAAATAAAGACGTCTACAAAAAACCCTGCCTATAGGAATAACTCTACTAGCAAAATTCAAATACCCTAACAAAGATTGCATTTCTTTCAAACTACATTTTTTTCTACCCAACAATGAAACTAATAAGGACCTAATTTTGACTATCTTCCCAGCCGGCAGCCTAAAAACCATATTCTCAGCATAAATAACTATCCCCAAAAATTCCAAACATACACAAGGAAGAACTGTTTTCTCTGCTGCTACAGGAATGCCAAAACAAGAACAAATATCTAAAAATCTATCCAACAAATCCGAACAGAGGTTAGAATCAGGAAAACCAATAAACAAGAAATCATCTAGGTAGTGTAAACCCCCCCTTCTAATATCAAACTCAACAACCCACTAAATAAATGACGAAAAAGCCTCAAAATAATAGCAAGACAAAGAAAACCCCATTGGGAGACATTTATTAAAATAAAAATAACCATCAAAATGAAAACCTAATGAATTAAAACCTGATGGCAAAACTGGCAATAAACGAAAAGCGGACTTAATGTCCGCCTTTGCTAATAGAGCTCCCTTACCAAAAGACCGTAACAACGCCAATGCATTATCAAAGGAAGCATAGACCACTGAGACCTTTGACTTTTCCACCATGTCGTTCAAAGAGCTTTTTTCAGGATACGACAGGTGATGGATAATCCTAAAATCCCCAGGCTCCTTCTTTGGCACAACGCCCAAAGGAGAAAGCCTAAAGTTCTCAAAAGGAGGCTCTAAAAAAGGACCAGCGATTCTATCCAAATCAAGCTCTTTCTGCAACTTATTCCTAACTACCCCTTTATGTAGAGATACTGATTTCAGATTCTCCACCCAGCAGCCACCAACACCCAAGAACTGTGGCACCTCAAAACCATACTGAAACCCTTTAAAAAGCAACTCAGCTTTCTGACGATCTGGATAATGGACGAGCCACGGTCGCATTTCTGCTAACCTCACAGGACTCGATGCTTTTTGAAACAAGCTCCCTGGTATTTGGTTGCTGCTTGCCGGACTGTGAGTTCCTTTTGAAACAGCGAGACATGGGGTGGGTCCCACCACAAAACGAACACTCATGCTTAAAACGACAGTTACTTAACCATTTACAAGTGGCCGCGTTAAAGGCAAAACACACCCCTTTTCTCATAGTGGTTTGTGAAGGATTAGATGACTTAACTGGAGCTGTTTTCTGGGGCAACATCAAATTCACCCACAGACCAATATCCTTCACCCCCCATTTAAGAGACGGGTGCACCGCTAGCTTTTGACGGAATGTCTCGTCATACTGGAACCACGCCATTCCGCCAAAATTCCGGTATGCCTCTATAATTATGTCCAGATGCTGAAAAAGACCTGAACAAAGCTCAGGATGCTTCTCCCCCAGAACTGCAGAATAAATACAAAAGGCCTGTAGCCAATTATTAAAAGACCTGGGGAGAAAACGCTTCCTTTCCTCATCCACTCTATCTTCCTTTTTAACAACCTGATCTTTTGCAGACGGCAATAATGAGATTAACTCCACATATTCCAACCGCCACACATGTTCTTTTATATTACTACTCAGATGAAAACCCAGCGGTGAAACCTCACAAGCTAGCTCTTCCTTAAAACAAGTTTCCTTTACTCCAGCACCTTTTCAATATTAGGTAAAACACTGCCACAATCGACCCCAGGCAACTTAGCCTGATCAGACTTAGAGCTCCAGACATCTGAAGTTGAATTAACCTTTTGCCTGCCAGTGACTTCCACTAGCAGCTTAACCAAACCAGCTACCAATGCTGAATCAGACATAGACAACACATTAAGCATCTCACCAACAGGGCGTCCCTCCTGGACTGGACCAGAGGCTGCAGCTGACTGTTGTGGGGATCTTCTTAAGGGGCCTGGAGACAGCTCAACCACAGGAGGTGGGAGCCTCTCAACAGGGGGCCCTACATCTTCCTGCAGAAAACCCTGAGAAGCACAAGCCTGTGCTGGTAGACTTCCACTGGCCGCTTGCTAATGACGTCTTCCAGGACTCGCCGCCTGCAGATGACGTTTCTCTGGGAAAGTCGCTTGTTGATGACGCTGCCCCCTGCTGGCACCGGAACTTGCTGCACCGAGCGGAATGCCACTCTATCCTCTTGACTCACCGCTCTTGGAGGACCTCTGGCTCCTGCCGGAGGCCACACTATCAGCCCTGCTGCTGCGCCGGCGCCCTGCTTCTGGAGGGGGAGGAGTATAAGCGCTCCTAGCTTTGCGGGCTCTTTTGCGAGGCAGCGCAGACAACTCCTCCTTCCGGCATCGGGCGACTGATGGCTCTTCCTCTCGCAGCTCCGGAACGGGTCCTCTTCCTTCTGGCTCCTTCCCCTCCTCAAAAATTATATTAACAGTAGTGGGTAGCTTATTTAAGTTAAAACTTAACGTTTAATAAAGTATTTGAGATAAAATTATAGGCCCTTTAATATCAAACACAAGGTTTTTGTAGCCACTGGTCACACTATTCTCCTAATAGATGGCGGAGGTGGGAGAGGACCGTATATAGGGACAGTAAAAAAGGGTTGTTGACAGGCAGGATGAAGGGTACGTGAGTACTTAGATGGAAAGATACAGTGCTGGGACGAAGCCCTACACAACCCTGTCAGTCTTTCTTGATCACCCTAGCTGATACTGACCCTATTGTCACCCTCCCTAAATGTGGACTTAGGGCTTTGCCCTAAAGACAGAAAACAGTCCTATTGGTGAAGGGCCTAATGGGTTGCAAAGAGGACATATAGACTGGTTTAATATGTGCAATGAGTGGGGTCCGATATAGATGTCCTATAAATATAGGGCACCCATGACACCACACTCGGTTTTAGGCTCCTTTCACACTAGCGTTCGCTGGTCCGCTCGTGAGCTCCGTTTGAAGGAGCTCACGAGCGGACCCGAACGCAGCCGTCCAGCCCTGATGCAGTCTGAATGGAGCGGATCCGGTGCATCAGGTGTCCGCCTGGCCGTGCGGAGGCGTGCGGATCTGTGCGGATCCGTCCAGACTTACAATGTAAGTCAATGGGGACGGATCCGTTTGAAGATGCCACAATATGGCTCAATCTTCAGGCGGATCCGTCCCCCATTGACTTTACATTGAAAGTCTGGACGGATCCGTCCGAGGCTATTTTCACACTTAGTTTTTTTTTTTGCTAATATAATGCAGACGGATCCGTTCTGAACGGTGCCTCCGTCTGCATTATTACGATCGGATCCGTTCAGAACGGATCCGATCGAACGCTAGTGTGAAAGTAGCCTTACTCGCACACATATCCATCCATGTAAGTATATATGTTAGTTTGTGTATATATATTCGTTTTTATGTATCAACAGTTGCGTGTTCTAGACAACATAAACATACACATACATACACTAACAAAAAATCACAGTGTCCCGACGCGTTTCCTCAGTGATATCAGATTCATCAGGGGACAAAAAAAAGAGACAAAGACACAGAGTTGCAGGAGTTCCCTTTTGTTCAAGGTACATATCTCCAGTCACAAAGGTGGAGTCACAAGGCATATATTATAGTATGTAAAGACAGGTCAGAAAGAGCATGATGTTTGCTCAGAGGACCCTAGATCATACAACCAGTGGGTGGTAATGAAGGGTGAAATAAGGAAAACCTTTCAAAGACCAAAATGTATGGTTTGGTTAACCTCTTAATCACATAGCATGGGGTAATGTCTAGTTAAACAAACACTCAAATGTGCATGGCTAGATTAAATCTGAGTTATTGTCCGTGTACAAAAATCTCACAGCCCGGACCAATACCCAGGAAAGATCCCATGCATTTAATGCCCTAGTGAAGCTCCAGTCCAAAAGCAATAGTGTTTCAACCAAAGGTCAGGTCACAAAACAAATCACATTGATTCACAAGTGTCTACTTGTTGTACATTGTAGCAGACCTCCCAATGATAATAGTAACACCGGAGATAGACGAGGTCTCTGCAATGTCTTATACTCAATGATGCTGGATCCCTTTAATGTGCAGGTATCTCAGCACTGTCAACTTATCTGTCCAGTCCTAGATGCCGACTGTTTCCAGACAACGATGGGCGGAGAGTAGAGTTGAGCGAACACCTGGATGTTCGGGTTCGAGAAGTTCGGCCGAACATCCCGGAAATGTCTTCGTCCCGAACTTCGTCCCGAACCCGAACCCCATTGAAGTCAATGGGGACCCGAACTTTTCGGCACTAAAACGGCTGTAAAACAGCCCAGGAAAGGGCTAGAGGGCTGCAAAAGGCAGCAACATGTAGGTAAATCCCCTGCAAACAAATGTGGATAGGGAAATGAATTAAAATAAAAATTAAATAAATAAAAATTAACCAAAATCAATTGGAGAGAGGTTCCATAGCAGAGAATCTGGCTTCCCGTCACCCACCACTGGAACAGTCCATTCTCAGATATTTAGGCCCCGGCACCCAGGCAGAGGAGAGAGGTCCCGTAACAGACAATCTGGCTTCATGTCAGCAGAGAATCAGTCTTCATGTCATAGCAGAGAATCAGGCTTCACGTCAGCCACCACTGCAACAGTCCATTGTCATAAATTTAGGCCCAGCACCCAGGCAGAGGAGAGAGGTCCCGTAACAGAGGATCTGGCTTCATGTCAGCAGAGAATCAGTCTGCATGTCATAGCAGAGAATGAGGCTTCACGTCACCCACCACTGCAACAGTCCATTGGCATATATTTAGGCCTAGCACACAGGCAGAGCAGAGAGGTCCCGTAACAGACAATCTGGCTTCATGTCAGCAGAGAATCAGTCTGCATGTCATAGCAGAGAATGAGGCTTCACGTCACCCACCACTGCAACAGTCCATTGGCATATATTTAGGCCTAGCACACAGGCAGAGCAGAGAGGTCCCGTAACAGACAATCTGGCTTCATGTCAGCAGAGAATCAGTCTGCATGTCATAGCAGAGAATGAGGCTTCACGTCACCCACCACTGCAACAGTCCATTGGCATATATTTAGGCCTAGCACACAGGCAGAGCAGAGAGGTCCCGTAACAGACAATCTGGCTTCATGTCAGCAGAGAATCAGTCTGCATGTCATAGCAGAGAATGAGGCTTCACGTCACCCACCACTGCAACAGTCCATTTTCATAAATTTAGGCCCAGCACCCAGGCAGAGGAGAGAGGTCCCGTAACAGAGGATCTGGCTTCATGTCAGCAGAGAATCAGTCTGCATGTCATAGCAGAGAATCAGGCTTCACGTCAGCCACCACTGCAACAGTCCATTGTCATAAATTTAGGCCCAGCACCCAGGCAGAGGAGAGAGGTCCCGTAACAGACAATCTGGCTTCATGTCAGCAGAGAATTAGTCTGCATGTCATAGCAGAGAATGAGGCTTCACGTCAGCCACCACTGCAACAGTCCATTGGCATATATTTAGGCCTAGCACACAGGCAGAGGAGAGGTTCATTCAACTTTGGGTAGCCTCGCAATATAATGGTAAAATGAAAATAAAAATAGGATTGAATGAGGAAGTGCCCTGGAGTCCAATAATATATGGTTATGGGGAGGTAGTTAATGTCTAATCTGGACAAGGGACGGACAGGTCCTGTGGGATCCATGCCTGGTTCATTTTTATGAACGTCAGCTTGTCCACATTGGCTGTAGACAGGCGGCTGCGTTTGTCTGTAATGACGCCCCCTGCCGTGCTGAATACACGTTCAGACAAAACGCTGGCTGCCGGGCAGGCCAGCACCTCCAAGGCATAAAAGGCTAGCTCTGGCCACGTGGACAATTTAGAGACCCAGAAGTTGAATGGGGCCGAACCATCAGTCAGTACGTGGAGGGGTGTGCACACGTACTGTTCCACCATGTTAGTGAAATGTTGCCTCCTGCTAACACGTTGCGTATCAGGTGGTGGTGCAGTTAGCTGTGGCGTGTTGACAAAAGTTTTCCACATCTCTGCCATGCTAACCCTGCCCTCAGAGGAGCTGGCCGTGACACAGCTGCCTTGGCGACCTCTTGCTCCTCCTCTTCCTTGGCCTTGGGCTTCCACTTGTTCCCCTGTGACATTTGGGAATGCTCTCAGTAGCGCGTCTACCAACGTGCGCTTGTACTCGCGCATCTTCCTATCACGCTCCAGTGCAGGAAGTAAGGTGGGCACATTGTCTTTGTAGCGTGGATCCAGCAGGGTGGCAACCCAGTAGTCCGCACAGGTTAAAATGTGGGCAACTCTGCTGTCGTTGCGCAGGCACTGCAGCATGTAGTCGCTCATGTGTGCCAGGCTGCCCAGGGGTAAGGACAAGCTGTCCTCTGTGGGAGGCGTATCGTCATCGTCCTGCCTTTCCCCCCAGCCACGCACCAGTGATGGACCCGAGCTGCGTTGGGTGCCACCCCGCTGTGACCATGCTTCATCCTCATCCTCCTCCACCTCCTCCTCATCCTCGTCCTCCTCGTCCTCCAGTAGTGGGCCCTGGCTGGCCACATTTGTACCTGGCCTCTGCTGTTGCCAAAAACCTCCCTCTGAGTCACTTCGAAGAGACTGGCCTGAAAGTGCTAAAAATGACCCCTCTTCCTCCTCCTCCTCCTCCTCCTGGGCCACCTCCTCTTCCATCATCGCCCTAAGTGTTTTCTCAAGGAGACATAGAAG
This sequence comes from Bufo gargarizans, assembly GCF_014858855.1. Classification (NCBI taxonomy): domain Eukaryota; kingdom Metazoa; phylum Chordata; class Amphibia; order Anura; family Bufonidae; genus Bufo; species Bufo gargarizans. The sequence goes on along the minus strand of NC_058080.1, from coordinate 374,294,178 downwards.
TGGTATTGTAACGCTGATAACGGTGTCATCGCCACTGGCCATGTTGGTGGAGTACTCGAAACAGCGCAACAGGGCACACAGGTCTCGCATGGAGGCCCAGTCATTGGTGGTGAAGTGGTGCTGTTCTGTAGTGCGACTGACCCGTGCGTGCTGCAGCTGAAACTCCACTATGGCCTGCTGCTGCTCGCACAGTCTGTCCAGCATGTGCAAGGTGGAGTTCCACCTGGTGGGCACGTCGCATATGAGGCGGTGAGCGGGAAGGCCGAAGTTACGCTGTAGCGCAGACAGGCGAGCAGCAGCAGGATGTGAACGCCGGAAGCGCGAACAGACGGCCCGCACTTTATGCAGCAGCTCTGACATGTCGGGGTAGTTGTGAATGAACTTCTGCACCACCAAATTCAGCACATGCGCCAAGCAAGGGATGTGCGTCAAATTGGCTAGTCCCAGAGCTGCAACGAGATTTCGCCCATTATCACACACCACCAGGCCGGGCTTGAGGCTCACCGGCAGCAACCACTCGTCGGTCTGTTGTTCAATACCCCGCCACAACTCCTGTGCGGTGTGGGGCCTGTCCCCCAAACATATGAGTTTCAGAATGGCCTGCTGACGTTTACCCCGGGCTGTGCTGAAGTTGGTGGTGAAGGTGTGTGGCTGACTGGATGAGCAGGTGGAAGAAGAGGAGGAGGAAGCCGAGAAGGAGGAGGTGGCAACAGGAGGCAAAGAATGTTGCCCTGCGATCCTTGGCGGCGGAAGGACGTGCGCCAAACAGCTCTCCGCCTGGGGCCCAGCTGCCACTACATTTACCCAGTGTGCAGTTAGGGAGATATAGCGTCCCTGGCCGTGCTTACTGGTCCACGTATCTGTGGTTAGGTGGACCTTGCTACAGATGGCGTTGCGCAGTGCACACTTGATTTTATCGGATACTTGGTTGTGCAGGGAAGGCACGGCTCTCTTGGAGAAGTAGTGCCGGCTGGGAACAACATACTGTGGGACAGCAAGCGACATGAGCTGTTTGAAGCTGTCTGTGTCCACCAGCCTGAATGACAGCATTTCATAGGCCAGTAGTTTAGAAATGCTGGCATTCAGGGCCAGGGATCGAGGGTGGCTAGGTGGGAATTTACGCTTTCTATCAAATGTTTGTGAGATGGAGAGCTGAACGCTGGCGTGTGACATGGTTGAGACGCTTGGTGACGGAGGTGGTGGTGGTGGTGTTGGTGGTACATCCCCTGTTTGCTGGGCGGCAGGTGCCAACGTTCCTCCAGAGGCGGAGGAAGAGGCCGAGGCGGCAGCAGCAGAATAGGCCGAGGCGGCAGCAGCAGAAGAGGTAGCAGGGGGAGCCTGAGTGACTTCCTTGGTTTTAAGGTGTTTACTCCACTGCAGTTCATGCTTTGCATGCAGGTGCCTGGTCATGCAGGTTGTGCTCAGGTTCAGAACGTTAATGCCTCGCTTCAGGCTCTGATGGCACAGCGTGCAAACCACTCGGGTCTTGTCGTCAGCACATTGTTTGAAGAAGTGCCATGCCAGGGAACTCCTTGAAGCTGCCTTTGGGGTGCTCGGTCCCAGATGGCTGCGGTCAGTAGCAGGCGGAGTCTCTTGGCGGCGGGTGTTCTGCTTTTGCCCACTGCTCCCTCTTTTGCTACGCTGTTGGCTCGGTCTCACCACTGCCTCTTCCTCCGAACTGTGAAAGTCAGTGGCACGACCTTCATTCCATGTGGGGTCTAGGACCTCATCGTCCCCTGCATCGTCTTCCACCCAGTCTTGATCCCTGACCTCCTGTTCAGTCTGCACACTGCAGAAAGACGCAGCAGTTGGCACCTGTGTTTCGTCATCATCAGAGACATGCTGAGGTGGTATTCCCATGTCCTCATCATCAGGAAACATAAGTGGTTGTGCGTCAGTGCATTCTATGTCTTTCACCGCTGGGGAAGGGCTAGGTGGATGCCCTTGGGAAACCCTGCCAGCGGAGTCTTCAAACAGCATAAGAGACTGCTGCATAACTTGAGGCTGAGACAGTTTCCCTGGTATGCATGGGGGTGATGTGACAGACTGATGGGGTTGGTTTTCAGGCGCCATCTGTGCGCTTTCTGCAGAAGACTGGGTGGGAGATAATGTGAACGTGCTGGATCCACTGTCGGCCACCCAATTGACTAATGCCTGTACATGCTCAGGCCTTACCATCCTTAGAACGGCATTGGGCCCCACCATATATCGCTGTAAATTCTGGCGGCTACTGGGACCTGAGGTAGTTGGTACACTAGGACGTGTGGATGTGGCAGAACGGCCACGTCCTCTCCCAGCACCAGAGGGTCCACTAACACCACCACGACCATGTCCACGTCCGCGTCCCTTACTAGATGTTTTTCTCATTGTTATGGTTCACCACAACAACAAATATATTATTTGGCCCAATGTATTGTATTCAAATTCAGCGGAATATAAATTTGAGGCCTAGTATTTAGGCGCTGGGTGACCGGTATGGATTTAGTGACAGAATTAGACTTGGAAATGCACAGAAGCGTGTGTGTGAAGTTATTCTGAATGACCCTATGTGCACCTTGAATATTATATACCCTTTTAGGGATAGATTTCAAATAGCTCTGATATAGCAGGAACCACTAAATTATGAAATTGCTAAATTGGGAATTGTACTTCAACCCAGAACAAAAAATGTGCTTTGACGGACACTAAATAACTTTCCCAGCCACAACAGGACAGCGGTAACGAGAGATTTAGCGGGATATAAATTTGAGGCCTAGTATTTAGGCGCTGGGTGACCGGTATGGATTTAGTGACAGAATTAGACTTGGAAATGCACAGAAGCGTGTGTGTGAAGTTATTCTGAATGACCCTATGTGCACCTTGAATATTATATACCCTTTTAGGGATAGATTTCAAATAGCTCTGATATAGCAGGAACCACTAAATTATGAAATTGCTAAATTGGGAATTGTACTTCAACCCAGAACAAAAAATGTGCTTTGACGGACACTAAATAACTTTCCCAGCTACAACAGGACAGCGGTAACGAGAGATTTAGCGGGATATAAATTTGAGGCCTAGTATTTAGGCGCTGGGTGACCGGTATGGATTTAGTGACAGAATTAGACTTGGAAATGCACAGAAGCGTGTGTGTGAAGTTATTCTGAATGACCCTATGTGCACCTTGAATATTATATACCCTTTTAGGGATAGATTTCAAATAGCTCTGATATAGCAGGAACCACTAAATTATGAAATTGCTAAATTGGGAATTGTACTTCAACCCAGAACAAAAAATGTGCTTTGACGGACACTAAATAACTTTCCCAGCTACAACAGGACAGCGGTAACGAGAGATTTAGCGGGATATAAATTTGAGGCCTAGTATTTAGGCGCTGGGTGACCGGTATGGATTTATTGACAGAATTAGACTTGGAAATGCACAGAAGCGTGTGTGTGAAGTTATTCTGAATGACCCTATGTGCACCTTGAATATTATATACCCTTTTAGGGATAGATTTCAAATAGCTCTGATATAGCAGGAACCACTAAATTATGAAATTGCTAAATTGGGAATTGTACTTCAACCCAGAACAAAAAATGTGCTTTGACGGACACTAAATAACTTTCCCAGCTACAACAGGACAGCGGTAACGAGAGATTTAGCGGGATATAAATTTGAGGCCTAGTATTTAGGCGCTGGGTGACCGGTATGGATTTAGTGACAGAATTAGACTGGGATATGGCCAAAAAATAACCACACTATTGCTGGTTAAATGCACTTGGTGACGGGCGCAGCTTGCCCCTGATGTAGTATATGGCCAAAAAATGAACAGACTATTGCTGGTTAAATGCACTTGGTGTCACAGCTTGACCAACCACACTACTGAGGGTTAAATGCACTTGGTGACGGGCGCAGCTTGCCCCTGATGTAGTATATGGCCAAAAAATGAACAGACTATTGCTGGTTAAATGCACTTGGTGTGACAGCTTCACCCTGATGTAGGCTTTAGCCAAAAAACAACCACACCATTGAGGGTTAAATGCACTTGGTGACAGGCGCAGCTTGCCCCTGATTTAGTATATGGCCAAAAAATGAACAGACTATTGCTGGTTAAATGCACTTGGTGTGACAGCTTCACCCTGATGTAGGCTTTAGCCAAAAAACAACCACACCATTGAGGGTTAAATGCACTTGGTGACAGGCGCAGCTTGCCCCTGATTTAGTATATGGCCAAAAAATGAACAGACTATTGCTGGTTAAATGCACTTGGTGTGACAGCTTCACCCTGATGTAGGCTTTAGCCAAAAAACAACCACACCATTGAGGGTTAAATGCACTTGGTCGCAGCTTGGATGCACTTGGTCGCAGCACCGCACAAGACACAAAATGGCCGCCGATCACCCCATAAAAAAGTGACTGACAAACGGTCTGGGCAGCCTAAAAACAGTGAGTGAGCATTTGAGTATCAGCAGCTCAATGATGCACAGCTGCAGATCGATCGATTAATCAAGTGAAGTCCTTTGGAGGAGTTAATCTGCCTAATCTCGCCCTACTGTCGCATCCGCAACCTCTCCCTACGCTAATCAGAGCAGAGTGACGGGCGGCGCTATGTGACTCCAGCTTAAATAGAGGCTGGGTCACATGGTGCTCTGGCCAATCACAGCCATGCCAATAGTAGGCATGGCTGTGACGGCCTCTTGGGGCAAGTAGTATGACGCTTGTTGATTGGCTGCTTTGCAGCCTTTCAAAAAGCGCCAAGAAAGCGTCACAAAAGCGCCAAGAAAGCGACGAACACCGAACCCGAACCCGGACTTTTACGAAAATGTCCGGGTTCGGGTCCGTGTCACGGACACCCCAAAATTCGGTACGAACCCGAACTATACAGTTCGAGTTCGCTCATCCCTAGCGGAGAGTGCTCCCCGGCGTCCCGCGTGTAGCAGTGGCAATAGCACAATGTTCGCGGGTCATTTAAATAGCCGTATGGTGCCGCCCCAATCGCACACCCTTTCACCGTCACGCAGCGTCATCACCGCGTCATGTGTCAGCTGTCTAAACTCTCGTCACATGACTGATCTTCTTCCTGAGACGCATAATGTAGAGGCTTGTTTACCGTTGCCAGGAGACCCTCGGAATATTCGGTCATCACAGAAGAGCCGTAATCCGATAGATTCAGTTCACCCAGCATATATACACAAACTAACATATATACTTACATGGATGGATATGTGTGCGAGTAAAACCGAGTGTGGTGTCATGGGTGCCCTATATTTATAGGACATCTATATCGGACCCCACTCATTGCACATATTAAACCAGTCTATATGTCCTCTTTGCAACCCATTAGGCCCTTCACCAATAGGACCGTTTTCTGTCTTTAGGGCAAAGCTGGGCAGTCCACATTTAGGGAGGGTGACAATAGGGTCAGTATCAGCTAGGGTGATCAAGAAAGACTGACAGGGTTGTGTAGGGCTTCGTCCCAGCACTGTATCTTTCCATCTAAGTACTCACGTACCCTTCATCCTGCCTGTCAACAACCCTTTTTTACTGTCCCTATATACGGTCCTCTCCCACCTCCGCCATCTATTAGGAGAATAGTGTGACCAGTGGCTACAAAAACCTTGTGTTTGATATTAAAGGGCCTATAATTTTATCTCAAATACTTTATTAAACGTTAAGTTTTAACTTAAATAAGCTACCCACTACTGTTAATATAATTTTCCTGGATCCATAGGGTCTAGCGTATCAGATATTACCATTGTTTGACCGACTATAATCGGTTGTGTTATTATTGCTCCTTCCCCTCCTCAGCAGATAACTGGAGCAGCGGCGACGTCGTCCTCAGTGGCGATGGCGGTAGCAGAAGAGACGGCGGCATCAACAGGCAGGTCTTCAGCCATTCCTCCCCGCCGGCAGACTCCGCTCTCACAATCAGCTGACGCAGCAAATCCTCCATCCTGGTCCGGCGCTGTCCAGATCCGCGACAACTGCCCTGAGGTAGCAGCGAACCTGGAAATATAAAGGGGACAAATTTCCCGCCTTGCGGGCAAGAACAAATCACAGAGCTGGAAATCTCCCCCAGCAACAGGATAACAACCAATCAGCAGCTCCGCTTCAGTTGCCATCCAGAAACTCAAATTTAAACAGAACCAGCTCTAACCGGATTCATCTTCTTGAGGTAAATTCACCTGAAAAATAAGGCGGGAAGGGGAAGAAAAAGGGGGAGGGGGGGTAGAGAACACAAACTGCCTAATAATCTTGCCATAAAATATGGGGTCAATGCCCCCATGTGTCCCCCAAGCTAATCGCTCTGGTGGGCCCTTACAGGAGGATGCCGAGGCAAATAAATGTAACCCCCATCCTGCCACCTCCACAATAAAAGTCCAGGAAAGCATAGAAAAGGGTGAGGGGAGGTAAAATAGACCCCCTTCTGCCCCTCCTTCACCCAACAGGAATTGGGGGGAGGGAAGTTGTTAAACCGAGAGGCAAAGGGATCTATCCCATCCAATGAGGGTATAAGGAGGGGAGAGGCAAACAAAAACAAGCAGGGGGGATAACCAACGGAGGGATCCACCCGCAGTCCAACATAACCCTCCCTACACGGTCCGGTGCTCTCCAAAGGTGTGATGTTACAGGTCACATTTTGCTGATGGTCATGTGGTAAGAGATAAAATAGATGCAGTGGATATATAGAGTATATACAGCAGTGTACTGATATGTGCTGTACTAGGTGTAAATTACACATTGTATTTCAAATATCAGTACACTGCTGTATGTACTATATATATGTACAAACTGCATCTATTCTACCGCGTACCTCACATATCAGTACACTGCTGTATATACTATATATATGTACATAGTGCATCTATTTACCATGTATCTCACATATCAGTACACTGCTGTATATACTATATATATGTACACACTGCATCTATTCTACCGCGTACCTCACATATCAGTACACTGCTGTATATACTATATATATGTACATAGTGCATCTATTTACCATGTATCTCACATATCAGTACACTGCTGTATATACTATATATATGTACACACTGCATCTATTCTACCGCGTACCTCACATATCAGTACACTGCTGTATATACTATATATATATATGTACATAGTGCATCTATTTACCATGTATCTCACATATCAGTACACTGCTGTATATACTATATATATGTACATAGTGCATCTATTTACCATGTATCTCACATATCAGTACACTGCTGTATATACTATATATATGTACATAGTGCATCTATTTACCATGTTTCTCACATATCAGTACACTGCTGTATATACTATATATATGTACACACTGCATCTATTCTACCGCGTACCTCACATATCAGTACACTGCTGTATATACTATATATATGTACATAGTGCATCTATTTACCATGTATCTCACATATCAGTACACTGCTGTATATACTATATATATGTACATAGTGCATCTATTTACCATGTATCTCACATATCAGTACACTGCTGTATATACTATATATATGTACATAGTGCATCTATTTACCATGTTTCTCACATATCAGTACACTGCTGTATATACTATATATGTACACACTGCATCTATTCTACCGCGTACCTCACATATCAGTACACTGCTGTATATACTATATATGTACATAGTGCATCTATTTACCATGTATCTCACATATCAGTACACTGCTGTATATACTATATATGTACATAGTGCATCTATTTACCATGTTTCTCACATATCAGTACACTGCTGTATATACTATATATATGTACATAGTGCATCTATTTACCATGTTTCTCACATATCAGTACACTGCTGTATATACTATATATATGTACATAATGCATCTATTTACCATGTTTCTCACATATCAGTACACTACGTGCAGAATTATTAGGCAAATTAGTATTTTGACCACATCATCCTCTTTATGCATGTTGTCTTACTCCAAGCTGTATAGGCTCGAAAGCCTACTACCAATTAAGCATATTAGGTGATGTGCATCTCTGTAATGAGAAGGGGTGTGGTCTAATGACATCAACACCCTATATCAGGTGTGCATAATTATTAGGCAACTTCCTTTCCTTTGGCAAAATGGGTCAAAAGAAGGACTTGACAGGCTCAGAAAAGTCAAAAATAGTGAGATATCTTGCAGAGGGATGCAGCACTCTAAAAATTGCAAAGCTTCTGAAGCGTGATCATCGAACAATCAAGCGTTTCATTCAAAATAGTCAACAGGGTCGCAAGAAGCGTGTGGAAAAACCAAGGCGCAAAATAACTGCCCATGAACTGAGAAAAGTCAAGCGTGCAGCTGCCAAGATGCCACTTGCCACCAGTTTGGCCATATTTCAGAGCTGCAACATCACTGGAGTGCCCAAAAGCACAAGGTGTGCAATACTCAGAGACATGGCCAAGGTAAGAAAGGCTGAAAGACGACCACCACTGAACAAGACACACAAGCTGAAACGTCAAGACTGGGCCAAGAAATATCTCAAGACTGATTTTTCTAAGGTTTTATGGACTGATGAAATGAGAGTGATTTGGGCCAGATGTCTGGATTGGTAAAGGGCAGAGAGCTCCAGTCCGACTCAGACGCCAGCAAGGTGGAGGTGGAGTATTGGTTTGGGCTGGTATCATCAAAGATGAGCTTGTGGGGCCTTTTTAAGGTGAGGATGGAGTCAAGCTCAACTCCCACTGCCAGTTTCTGGAAGACACCTTCTTCAAGCAGTGGTACAGGAAGAAGTCTGCAAGGTAAGAAAAACATGATTTTCATGCAGGACAATGCTCCATCACACGCGTCCAAGTACTCCACAGCGTGGCTGGCAAGAAAGGGTATAAAAGAAGAAAATCTAATGACATGGCCTCCTTGTTCACCTGATCTGAACCCCATTGAGAACCCCATTGAGAACCTGTGGTCCATCATCAAATGTGAGATTTACAAGGAGGGAAAACAGTACACCTCTCTGAACAGTGTCTGGGAGGCTGTGGTTGCTGCTGCACGCAATGTTGATGGTGAACAGATCAAAACACTGACAGAACCCATGTATGGCAGGCTTTTGAGTGTCCTTGCAAAGAAAGGTGGCTATATTGGTCACTGATTTGTTTTTGTTTTGTTTTTGAATTGAATTGTTGTTGAGATGTTATATTAGTTTCACTGGTAAAAATAAATAATTGAAATGGGTATATATTTGTTTTTTGTTAAGTTGCCTAATAATTATCCACAGTAATAGTCACCTGCACACACAGATATCCCCCTAAAATAGCTAAAACTAAAAACAAACTAAAAACTACTTCCAAAAATATTCAGCTTTGATATTAATGAGTTTTTTGGGTTCATTGAGAACATGGTTGTTGTTCAATAATAAAATGAATCCTCAAAAATACAACTTGCCTAATAATTCTGCACTCCCTGTAAACTGCTGTATATACTATACTAGCAAAAGGACCCGGCTTCGCTCGGGTATATTTAATTTATTTCATTTAATGTTTGTGTATGTCGTTAAAAGATATCAACACTATCCACTATAACAGTGACATCTACAGCACCCCACCCCTTAACACTGACCCCCCAAGGTGCCCCATCCCTTAAAATTGGACCCCCACAGCAGCCCACCCCCTTAACTTTGACCTTTACAGCACCCTTCCCCTTTAACAGTGACTTTCAGAGCATACCACCCCCTTGACAATGACCTCCACAGGGACCCGCCCCCTTAACACTGGCCGTTACTGGATCGAGGGCGTGTCCTTTTGAACAGCTCACTCTAAGACAGCAGCACTGTACTGTCTGAGTGTGATCTGCTGGGAGAAAGTCACCATCCCTCCCAGCCCTGCAGCTGACTGAAGTTGATTTTTAACTTCATTTTTTTCAATCTGCCGGCTGAGGAGTGGGAGGGAGGGGGCTTGGCCTAACCAAATCAGGGGTGTGTCCTTTTGAACAGCTCACTCTAATACAGCAGCACTGTTCTGTCTGCATGTGAGCTACAGGGAGAAAGTCACTCTCACTCCCACACCTGCAGCTTACAGAAGATGATTTTTACCTTCTTTTTTTTCAATCCCTGTCGGCTCAAAGGGGCATGGCCTAACTTGATCAGGGGCGTGGCTTAGTGGGACTTGGGGGTTTTAAATCTTTTGAGGGTGGGCACGTTGTGGCAGGAGGCGTGTCTAGGCTCCTTCCTGCAAGAGTGACGCCCCTCTGGGCACCTTACTGGCTATTTTGAGGATAAAAACATTTATTTCTGGAACAAAGGCGCATCTGAAAATAAGGTACTAAGTGCTATTAGGCCATGGCTTTACTTCAATAGCGATTATCCTGCTGACAGATTTCCTTTAAAGCTCATTTATAGCAGTGAAGAAAAATGGCTGGGTTGTTATGGTAACCTGAAGTAAAACTGTATGTGGAGGCCGAAGGGCCTGAGAGCTTCTATTGGCTGATAAGGGTCATGTGACCAAGCTTCTATTGGCTAATGTATGTTTTTGGGAATATCTCAGGAACGGTACGTCCTAGAGAGCTGAGACCTGTTCTAAAACCTTCCCGGACACCTGATGTACCTGTGTGCCAAATTTCGCGATTGTAAATGCGACGGTGCAGGATCCTTTAGCGGACATACACACACATACACACATACACACACACACACACACACACACTCACTCAGCTTTATATACTATATATCTGTACATATTGCATCTATTATCCCTCACATATCATTACACTGCTGTATATACTATATACGGGGGGGGGGGGGGCTGGCAGCCTTAGTCCTGGTGGGGCAAATCCAGTCAAGTGGCCCATTGCACCACCGAATCAGCTCACCATCCATGCCCACCTTTTCCTTGTTTTATAACGGATATTGATATTATGAAGCAAGCCAAATATGATACAATGTGAGTTAACATAATTTAATTGTAATAGCAAAAAATGATGTTTAACAAAAAATAAAATCTACAGTTTTAACAAATGAACAATGTATGGACACAATACACTTTTTGAAAAAAATACAGAAGCCAGAGAAAGAAATATCTGTATAAAACTTTTAAACTAAATATTTGATAGCAAAGACCTCATCAAGGAAGAACTTTGATGAATAATCTCCAATAGATCTGGAAACTGGACCTGTTCCAGAAGATCTCTCTCCACTGTCATGAGCATTAGAGCATCAAGCAGTTCTTGGCTCGCAGTCAGGTCTTGATGAGTTTTAGCTTGCTGAATGCTCTCTCACATGACACTTGTGTAAAAGAAAGGGTCAACAGGTGCTCATAGGTGATAGAAAGATTTTCATAAGCTGCAGAATAAAGGTTGTATTATAACAACAACCTGTGACAGCACAGAAAGCACTGCTTGCAAGAACCGCACTTTGATTCCTTTTGTACCTCACCTAGTTTGTCAGTAGGTGGAATCCAGTCATTAATCTCCTCATCATCATCATCATCAAGAATTATTTCCACTTTATGTGTCTCATCTTCAGAAAGACATCCCGTAAGACTTGGAAATAAGTTGGCAAAACGTATTAATTCAGTTTTGAGAGAACATTCGTTTACTTTGGCTAACTTAGAAATTCTCTCTAGTGTCCCTCCATCTAGAACTTTGGGATATGTCCTAATTTTCTGAAAAGTGCGAGGATCCAAGTAGTGGGAATCCATGACCAATTGCTTATTTTCTGAAAATCTCTCTGTCATGCTTTTTATGATTTGGTCCAGAATTGGTCTGAGCACACTAGCTCGAAAACATTGCATTTTATCTTCAGGTCGTTCATCATGTGAAGATTCTCCAGCCAAGCGTTTTTTTTTCGTGCCACTCTTCGAACTGGAAGCATAGTCTCGACTTCCAAGGAGTTGAGAACATAACTTTTTTTTAATAGATTATAAAAAAAAGATTATAGCACTTATATTAGCTAATTTGCTCTACATTAGTTTTTTTCAAATATTCGCTATATTGCTATATGTTCTTGTTTTAGAATATTCCGAATATTCCCAAAAATAATATATTCGTTATAGTGCTCTATATTCATTTTTTAGAATAGTCGTCATTTTTCCCATCTAAAGTCACGATTCCTTCCTGCTTATGTTGCTTGTGGGCCAATGAGTCATTGGCCCACAAGCAAGAAGCAGGGAGGAATCATGTTTTTACTCGGCAATTTAAAAAGTTGCGATAAAAATTTGCATTTCAAAAATTCGCATATTCTCATATTGCGCGATCATTAGTTTGATGATTTTTCGAGTAAAAAAAAATTTTGGGGAATATAACGAATATTCGATTTCGCGAATATTCGACGAATATTCTACAAAATATTTGCAAAATGTCGCAAATTCGAATATGACCCCTGCCGCTCATCACTACTCACCTCATCTTCGACGGACACAACTGGCATGCTTGAAGGAGCACTTGGGCCGGCAGAAACCTCATCAACAGGAATTCTTGGATGCATACCACCAGCCTAAAACTTTAAATTTCAAAAAAAAAAGTTCTGGATGTCACCAAGAAACTCCAGGAACTCCATGCATGGTAACAATGAAAAAAAATAAAACTCCTGCAAAGAAAGGATATACAATTCATACTTACCTTACATGTAAGATTTTATGAGATTTCAAAAAGTTAAATATATATCTTAAAAAAAGTAGAACTGATCACTATGGAAAGTCAAGTATGCACACTCCTTGATAATCTATCATGAATCTTATGAAACGTAAAACTTCATCATGCACATGCAAACAGACTACTGTATATACTCGAGAAATTTTAGTCGTAAACTTCATTTTAAAACACAGATTCGCGGCTCCATGATAGTTTAGATAGAATTTTGTTCACATTGAACGTGGGGCAATATTGAGTTACCGGTAGTGCTAGTGTACCCCATTAATTTCTATGGGGCCTGCGTTACGTGAAAAACGCACAAAATAGAGCATGCTGTGATTTTCACGCAACACATAAGTGATGCGTGAAAATCACCGCTCATGTGAACAGCCCCATAGAAATGAATGGGTCGGGATTCAGTGTGGGTGCAATGCGTTCACCTCACGCATTGCACCCGCGTGGAATACTCGCCCCGTGTGAAAGGGGCCTAAATGATGTTTTACTCTCCATATTTATCAATATGAAACCAATTGTAAGATTTACTGATCACCAAAATATGACAATGAGTTACATAAAACCAGCAAACATTTACTAATGTAGTGATTTTATTTTGGCCCTCTGGATCAGAAATTACAACAGCTATGATACCAAATAGCAGATTGCTGCGGAGCAGGTTGGTCATGGGCCAGTACAGGAAGGGCCGGTTTTAGACAAAATGTGGCCCTGGACAAAATCAAAAGTGGGGCTCCAAATCTTGTAATAATGTACTAACAACACAATGACATTCTGCTGATTCCGGCCCGCCCTTACAGATTTACACCCCATAAAGCTACTCACACAGACCTGCACCCTCATGGCCTCAGAATACGACACATTCCCCCTCCCATCACAGCAATGAGTTCCCCTCACTCACGGCATCTAGGAGTGCTAAAAACCAGAAGAGCGGGATTCTTCTTCAGGTGAGCTTTCGCCCAGAGGAGATTGGGGAAAGCACCCTGTTCTATAAATAAGCAACAGCCTCTAGGGAAGCCGCCCGTGTGCCTTCCGCAATTTGCAGAACAGAACGGGCGGCCCATTGTAGAAATGCCTATTCTTGTACCGCAAAATGGACAAGAATAGGACATGTTCTATTTTTTTGCGGGGCCACGGAACGGAGCAACGGATGCGGAAAGAACACGAAGTGCTGTCCGCTTCTTTTGCGGCCCCATTGAAGTGAATGGGTCAGCACCCGAGCTGCAAAAACTGCGGCTCGGATGCGGACCCGAACAATGGTCGTGTGCATGAGGCCTAATGGAGCAATTTACATCTGATGATTGTAAGTTGTGGTCCACTTGGGGGACTTAACAAAAAAAAAAGTAAAAATTTATATCAACCCCTATTTGCAAAAAATAAAAATAAACTCTACCTCTAGTGATGAGCGGCAGGGGCAATATTCGAATTTGCGATATTTTGCGAATATTTGGTAGAATATTTGTCATATATTCACGAATTTGAGATTATATTCTTGATTGCGAAAATCAGCAATGTATTATTCGCATAATGTGCGCGAAATACCGGCGTAGGTTATTTATGCTACATTTTTCAAGCTGGTATATGTTTCCTGAGACTGGAGAAAATGGTTGGCACGGCAGAACATTAGAATAGCTTTGAATGCAGATAGAGAGCTCTAATATATTTGCGCTTGCGAATTTTCGGCAATTAATTATGCGCATGTTTTTTCGCAATAAGTGCAACTTGTGACATCACAGCACTATGTCTGTAGCATGTATGTATGGACAGCAGAACCTATCACACTACCTAACACCCTGCACTGGAACCAGCTACACTATAGACCAAGGGTACTCAACTGGCGGACCGCGGTCCAAATACGGACCGCGGCCGCCAGTTGACCGGACCCCGGCCATTCTTCAGAGCGCTCCTTCTTCTGCACACTGTATCGTGCAGGAGGAGGAGCTTACGGGCGCACTTCCTCCTGTCCCACTCCGAGCGCTGAGCGCAGTGAGACATGTAGCGCTCCTCCTCTCCTGCACACTCTGGTACGTGCAGGATGAGGAGGAGCTTACCGGCGCACTTCTTCCTTCCCAGGGGCGCAGTGAGAGACGGCTCCCTCCACATGCAGGCACCAGCGCTTTCATCCGGCACCTGCAGGTGGAGGGAGCTTTCTCCCTCCGTGCGCTCACAGGTCCCTCCTCCCCTGCAGCAGCGGCAGCACATAAGGGAGCTTCAAGCTCCAAAGGACACTTACGTGCTGCTGGAGAGGGGAGGGACATCACCGCTGCCACCAATGAAATAAATGTCCCATTTGGGAAGGAAGGGGGGGCGTGGAGAGGGCTACAGAGAGGCGGGAACACGTCACTGACTGCAGGAAAGGACTCCAGTCAGTGTCGTGTTCCCATCTCTCCTGGGCCATCTTCTTTAGGTAACCTGATTAAATAAAGTGATTAAGCCCCATCAAACCATGATAGTTTTGTTCCGCATCCAATTCCCATTATTGGGGGATTGGATGCGGACCCCTTAGTTTCAATGGAGCGGAAAAAGAGGCAGACAGCACACAGTGTGCTGTCTGCATCTCTTGTGGCCCCATTGTAATTAAGGGGCCGCATCCTATTAATGGGAATTGGATGCGGAACAAAACTATCATATGTCTGTTCTGTGGCTTGGGTTGCCACCCGGCCAGTAGTTCACCAGCCAGGCTGCTATTTTAGTTCCCTTGCCGGTGCCAGAATTTTCCTGTAAGGACTGTTAGGATACTTTCACACTTGCGGCAGGACGGATCCGACAGGCTGTTCACCCTGTCAGATCCGTCCTGCCACTATTTCGCCGGACTGCCACTCCCCATTGACTATAGCGGGAGTGGAGCTACGGCACAGCATGGCACGTACTTTTAGTCTGGCGGCCTCTCACCGAGCTGCGCCGCAGCTCTGCCCCCATCCCCATTATAGTCGATGGGCACAGAGCAGCGGCATGGCGAAGTAGTGGCAAGATGGATCTGACGCGGTGAGCAGCCTGTCGGATCCGTCCTGCTGCAAGTGTGAAAGTATCCTTACTAATGAGCGCTTCCATCAAGGAACACCCATTAGTACAGCCTTTACCTCCACCGCTACTTGTGCTAGTAAAAATAAAAATAAAATTACGGTACCTCCACCTCCATTTGCTCACGCTGTGGAGAACACTCCCTGCTGACTTGAAGCTCAGGACAGGACCTACAAGACATCATCACGTTGGAGCACCGGTCCTGAGCTTGCAGTCAGCAGCGAATGTTCACCGCAGCCAGGTGAATGCAAATTTTTATTTTTTTTTGCAAAAGCAGAGAAGGGGGGCACTAATAGGGGCATTACTCTTACTGGGGGCATTATTCTTACTGGGGCACTAATGTGGCCATTACTAATTCTGGGACTTACCCGGGCGCTCCAATGTAACGTCAGAGCGCCCCACGCGCATGGATCACATGATCGCATGGCATCTTTACTGTTGGCGTTCAGCTCGGACCTTCACCTGACTGCAGACCCAGGTATGTGGACCTTTAATAAAACTAGTTGAGTACCCCTGCTATAGACTATCTAACCTACACTGACTATCTCCCCCTAACTGTCTGAATTATATAAGTTAACAGTCTAATGTAATAGCACAAAGCACTGAGCACAGCAATGACACTGCTGTCTCTTTTATAACTGCAATAAACTGCGGAAAATGGCTGCTGGGGAGGCTCTTATATAGTAAGGGGGAGGCAACTTTCCTATTGGTTGCTAGGGATGTTGCTAAGCTCTGACAAAGCCTTCTCATTGGCCCACAAGCAAGAAGAAGGGAAGGATGATCACCTGATGTGTTAAAAAACAAAACAAACAAATATTCGTCATTATGAATATATAGCACTATATTCTAAATATTCACGGAATGCCGATATTCACGATAAAAATTTGTAATACGAATATTCGCGCTCAACACTATTTATCTCCCAATAAAACTGAATAAAAAGTGATCAAGTCATACAAACCCCAAAATGCTACTGTCAAAAACGACAGATTGTCCCGCAAAAAATGAGCCCCCACACATCTTCGTAGACATAACTATAAAAAATTTATGAGGGTCAGAATATCACAACCTAAAGAAAATAATGAGTCCTGATGAGGCGGGGCTTGCTGCAGTGAGCGGGCCTATAGAGGTCCTGAGCGGGGGGGGCTGCTAGGGTTGCCACATTTTCCAACAAAAAATACTGGTTACACAAGTTCATTTCCTTGCTTGCTCATCTCAATGTTTCTGAGGTTTCTGGAGGTCCAAGATCACACTGGAAGACGATGGGTCCTTCTCCTAGATATATAGTCGCGGGGCGGGGAGGTGCCATCTGCAGAAATTTCCACTGCTCTTTACATTCTCACCTGGAAAATGTCTCCAGAATACACATGGAATCCTAAAATCAACAGAAGATCTGTCTGCCCATGGACATTTAAAGGGGCCTTGACCCCCTGAGATGAGAGCCATCTGTACAAGGCACTTTCAATGCTGACCGATGGGTACAACGCAACGCACAAGCTGGCAAATGATTTTAGCCCCGCCTCCCTGACTTCTTAGATAAGGATGACTTCCTGTTCCTTCGGACATGAAGTCATGTGACCTTTCTTTGGATTACACAAGAGGGGGGCCTATGTGAAATAATAAGGATCATAATAGGGGCAATAAGATCTTCCAGCTCAGAACGCCATAAGTTTCAGTTAATGTAAAGTTTAAGTAATGCCTATTGAAAACCTGAATGAAAAGCTCCATTCTTTACACTCCAGGCACCACAGCCTTTTCGGTGAGGAGTGTCGGGAGTCTATGGAACGAGTGAGGGGCAGTAACGTTTTAAAACTTAAAGTTTAATTAGGACTGTTTTAAGAAAAAGCCCCTACCAGACAAACAAGACAAACAACAATTAACAGTATGGGACCCACATCAGTGAGTCACCATCGTACGAATCCGCTGGTAATTATACAGAGGTGCGGAGCCGAACGACAAAGCAACACCATATGCAGTCTTTTGGACCGCAGACTAATAAAGATGCCAGAGGCAAATAATAGGGTGGATCTTACCGGTGGTGCCAGTTGGGACCCTGTAGTCCAAAACCCTGGAGGATGAGGGGCTTCTCGGATCCGAAAAACGCGTCCTCTTTCCAATTTCACCTGGTGCCAGGGGCTGCAGGGAGAATCTATCCCTGTTTTTGCCCTACTTGGCCTGTAAATCCCTAGGTGCCTCCTAACACGGGGTCCTATCCCCGCAAGGGGTGGCCTCGTCCGGAACCTAACCCTAATAAATGAACCCTAAATGGCCCTATAGGGACAGCATGGATTGGCCCCAAGGGTGATGGTAGCTAGTAGGGTGAAAAATAATCTAAGTTCTGATGGATTTATTCTGCGACCCTACGCGTTTCATCTAATGAAGAATAAATCAAAACTATAAAGAGTACCTCCACTTCATAAAGATAGAATGGAGACCCCCTGACTCATCAGGGGACAGGGGTCATGGGTGGAGGATAAGGTCTATACCCTTAACCTATTGTGATAGATAATGGGAGAGGGTAAGCCAAAAAGGATTGCGCAGACCTGACTAGACCAGTGTGGTCCCAAATCAGTCCGGATACCTGTGGATGATGTAATAACAGAACAAAACCCATTCAGATATTGAACCCACCAAAAGCTGATATATTTGTGGCATAAGGATAAGGAGGTGTACTTACTATTAAGGTCATGGAAGCCGCGTGGCCAGTGCCATGAGAAGCGGGAGTATGGTTTGACGCCCGCCTGTTGTATCGGCGTCTGTCTGCGCTACTAAAGGCGCCAGTAAGTTTATATGGAAGGGGGTATCATGTGGTGCGCCTGCGCGAGGAGTGCGGCCGCCGTCATGTGACTAAAGCATGTGTCAGCTGACGTCGCGATCCGCCTCCTAACCGGCGCATGCGCACATATGGGATGTGCAGCTCGGATGCCGCAGCTGCTGTGACGTAATGGTAGGCGTCACTGTCAGAGAGGTCCTACCAGCCCGGGCGCGGCGTCGGCTGTATAGTGGAATAAGGTGGGAGGAGTGACCATATAGTGCGGGCGACTCCTACTACTACACCTATGAGTGTTGGTGGTGATTGAAGAAATCACTTTCAAAATGGGACCTATGGGGGGGGGGGCATTAAGTGACAGGCGTACCCACTAGGGCCCAGACTGGGTTTAGTGGCCACCCAAAGCATAAAGACAATTGGGACAAGATGACCGGCCCCGTGGAAAGGTGTCGTCATCAGAACGATTTAGTCAACCAAGGTGTAATGATCACGTTAGAACAAATGAGCGTCCACCCGCTCTAAATAAAATGAATGATTAGGAGACATAATGGTATTAGTGGCACTATTGAGTGCTTGAATGCGTGGACAGTGCGCTCGAGGGACCGTTAGACATTTACTGTCCTGATGATACAGTAAGGAAACCCCTGCTGTTAACAGACAGTAGCGTACATATACATATATTTGTGTAAGGGGCTTACGGTAGTACAGTGAAGAGCCCTGGGAAAGCAGGGAATGAGTGCAGTCGGTTGTGGTGTGCCGAAACCGAGGATGAGGTAGGCCTGAGAAAGAAGAGGGCAAAAATGGAAATAACCAGTTTATTGTAACCAATTGATGTATCAATGGCTTAACCCGACATGTTTTGGAAAGCCACTCCTAACTCTTGTGTTGGATTGGGAATGTATTGCGCGTAAGCGGATGACTCCCAGCGCCCCAATCCCCTGATGACATGAGTGAGGATGTTGGCACTGGAGGCCGTGGACGTGGCTCCAATGCGAAAGGAGTGCCCTGAGTAGTCGGCTGCGTTGAGGCCTAGTTGTGTGAGGGATGACCCGGCATGGGTCATGAAGGTGGTGGTGGTGAGTACCGAACCATGTAGTTGAAGTAGCGGTTGAGAGGGTAGAACTTGTGACGCTGATTGTGAGCATCCAGGACCCTGACTGGACACCATCTGTTGTGCGTGGGGTAATGAAATGTTGACGGGTAAGTGCTGACTATTCTTGGAGTGAGGTAAGGACAGGATGTAGTGAACCATGTGTTTTGACAAGTGGGAGACAAGAAGACAAGGTGAGGTTCGGGTCGTGGAGGCTGTAGTGAATTTCCAGGAACTCAGGAATCCGTAGATGGCCAAGTAAATTGCCGTTTTGATGATGGAGTTGGTATCTGTTTCAAAAGGCGTGGCGTCCAGTAAGTCGGATAATGCTTTGAAGATATGATTGATTATGGGTAGCCTCTGGGCTGGACGTGCGGGTTCCGTTTCCTGAATACCTCTGAGTATGGATTTGATCTGGTGCGAGGACATGAAGCTGATGTTATTGGGGTGTGTGATTAGCATATGATGTTGAAATGCCAGTGAGATATAGTTTGATGGTGTTGTATGACATGATTTTGAGGTGGCAAAAAGAAGCCAACCCCGGAAGAGACGTCATGACAACAAGGGTGCGTGATGTTGTGTTCCAACAGGACCTGTTGAATAGTGTGAACGCTCTGTCGTGTGTTCTATGTGTATCGTCTGATAGTGCTAAGCGGGACAAAGACTGGCTATGCCGCATGATGCCTTCTAATCCAGAATGAGCTGTTTGAAATGATGGAGTGATGGAGGCCGTGGGTGACGCTGATGGGAGAGCTTGATGAAATGCCTGAAATTTGACGCGAGACAGACTGTCAGCTGCCGTATTGCCCACCCCCGGGACATGGAAACAATGTAAGAAGAAATTATTGCAAGCGGCCAACCAAGGAAGTCTCCGCAGAAACCTCACGATTGTGAGAGATTTGGAACGATCCTGTTGATGAACTGGCAGGTCGTATGGTTGTCTGAATAGCACCGGACCGACATGTTTGCCCCTGAATGACCCCACGCTACGGCAGCCCCCCCGATGGGGTAGAACTTGAAAAGCGCTGAGGCAGCGGAGAATCCCTCCAAACCCCGGACCGCAGGAGGCCAGCTGCCCCACAGACAATCGTTCCCAAAAATGGCCGCGAAGCCTGTGGTAGGTGCAGGAGCCGTGATATAAATGAGCGACCCTGAGGTGGATGCGCATGGCAAAGATCAGGGAGCCCAACAGGGACTGCAGTTCTTTGCGGTTGCCGGTGCTGAGTTGAAGGTAGTTGTCTATGTGGGCGAGAATGTCCTGGATCTTCCCGGATGGCAAACTGGCTTGCATTGAGGCTGGCCTGGGTACCCAGGAAAGGTGATGACCGTGTCTGGCCCTTCTGTCTTCTTGGTGGCGATGGGTACCCCAGGTTCCTCCTCCGGTATTATGTGCGCCGGGCTGACTTCTTGGTCCTCCAGGCTAACGGTCGACGTGATCACTGGCAATCCGGCCGGCGCCGGTGACGCTGCCGGTGGTGGCCCTGCCAAGGAGAGGGTCGCGGTGACTGATTCCAGCCTCTCCAACCTGGCGTTGACTTTAGACATGGATGACATTTAGGGAGGACAGCATGGTATGTATATCCCCTGTGCTGGACTAGCTAGGTCCTTCCCCTGCCTCCCTGTTATCGATTGGCGTGCGCAGCAGCCGGAAAAGCTCTGCTTCCCTCGCCGTGGCGGGGAAGGGAACATGCCGTCACCTTAACTCCGTCGTTATGCGCGGGATTGTCCAGGATCTGATGGGTGCTGGACTGGCTAGACCGTCTCCCTGGGTAGCAGTGACGGATCTAGCAGGGGTGCCAGGTAGGGAGAAGTTCTCTATCCCTTCCAGAGACATGGTAAAACAAAACAGTTGATTAGCTTGGGGAAACACAGGATCGTGCTGGCAAGCTAGCTAGGCCGGATGGCGAAAAATTATACTTGCATGGTGACAGATGAGGCCCTGCTAATTTGCCAAGCGGCTTGAGAGGCTCTACCTATGATTTGGCGCGAGGGGTTAATGAGGCCACTTGTGGTAGTGGCAGGAGCGTTGGCCTCTCGGTGACTGTAAGACAGGACTAGGGGAAGGGAGTGACAGGTGAGGCCCTCTCTATGCAACACGCGAGGCGGCTTACTAATGAGGTGGCGCGTTGGGCGGGTGCCTCTGTACGTTTGAGGCGGGGTGTCGGCCTCGCGGGACCACTAACTGCTGGCGAAGCCAAGAAGGGGGTAATCTAGTGGGATGATGGTGCCCCTAAAGCCAGCACGCTGACCCTAACGGGATTATTCGAAATGTAAGGAAGACTTTTGTTAATGAGCAGGTGAACATACCTGGTGGTAAGAAAAAATTCTCTGGATACATGGTAGTGCAAAATACAATATAGGTTGACCGCCTGAAAAAAAGGGGGAGGGTAGACATAAGATAGTGTGATGAAATGTGACAATGTACATGGTACATATGCATGACCCGGACGATCATGACGGTTGTTCATGAAATGATAGCTTGCGCCTGGTGTGAGAAGAGACCAGCGCGTGGCGCGTGGCGCATGGCCATGCACAAGTGGGAATGTGCGTTTTGCAATCCAATGGAACGTATTGGTCTGTGTCCTTTAATTAGCTTTTTTTTTTTTTTCTATTGTGTGGGGCTGCTGGGGTGATGTTTGACTTTGGAGGGGCGTGCTGGAAGGCCCCCCTGCAACCTGCGCAGGAGGGGCCCCCTGTGTGACCGGAGCCCCCTGAGCTCAGCCGACCAGCCGGGCCGGACCGTCCGACGGCGCCCCCCCGTATCAGATGCGGCGCGCACGGCCGCCGGGACACCGCGCATGCGCAGACCAGGCACCAGGACGCGGCCGCGCGCCATCGGCCGCGCTGCAGGAGGAGCGGCAAAACAGGCAGGAGGCGGTTTGGGAGGGGATGTTTGGGAGGGGATGTCTGTGCAGCGGTCAGCCCAGAGGAGGTTGCAATGAATAGGGGGTGTGCCGGTTGCACCGCCGCTGGCCCCTGCAGCTGTGCACGTGAATACGGGGGGGGGCATGAACGTTGCTGGCGAAGTTGTGTGAATCATGTGGATCATGCGTGGAAGTTTATGTGATTGTTTATGAAGAGTAACATCTTAGAGCATATAAGAATGAAATGCCATTCATTTCTGTTACCATCCGTCCGGAGTCCCACCACGGCCGCCGGGACACCGCGCATGCGCCGACGGAATCGCCGCGCATGCGCAGAACCCCGGCCGCGCATGAGCAGACCCGGCACCAGGACGCGGCTGGGCGCCATCGGCCGTGCGGCAGGAGGAGCGGCAAAACAGGCAGGAGGCGGTGGGGAGGGGATGTCTGTGCAGCGGTAAGCCCAGTGGAGGTTGAAATGAATAGGGGGTGTGCCGGGTGCCCGCAGCTGGCCCCTGTGCTGTGCACATGAATACGAGGAGGAGGGGGGGGAGGGCATGAATGTTGGATGTTGAGGGGTGAAATGAAATAACCAGAAATGGGGAATGGGGCTGGAACCAGCAGGGTGCTGACCGGAGTGTCGGTCCTGTGGGGAGACGCCAGAATAGGCATGAGAGCAATGAGCTGCCGGTGATTGCTGCGAGAAGCCGTGACATGGGTGCAGCGTGTGTGAAAAGAACAACAGAACTGGGGGATTTAATCCAGGAACCATTGGCCGCATGCTGCCAGAGCTGTTGCCCGGAATGGTGGTGCGGTTTGTGAACAAATGCGCATGAACAGGTGCGACAGAAATGAAAGCTGGTGACTTTGTATGAAAACCGTGACATTGGTGCGCATTGATGAATGAGATGAACCGGTACAGGGGCAACCGTGAGGCCCTGCTGTACCGTATGAAATAACTCATACGCATTTGTGCTCCTGCAGCCGTGCACATGAACATGAGGAGGGGGGGGGCATGAATGTGGATGATTGTGGGGTGATATGGACTGAAAAGGAAATGGGGAACGAGCCTGGAAACCACAGGGGTGCTGACCGCAGTGTTGCCTGTGGGAAGATTGCTTGAACGAGACATGACAAAATGAGATGCTGGTGACTGTGAGGAAGCCGTGACATTAGCGCAGCGTCTATGAAATGAAATGAAACAGAAATGGGGGATTAGGCCAGAAACCATGCCGCATGCTGCAGAGGTGTTGACCGGAATGGTAGTACGGTGTGGACAAATTGCGCATGAACAAGGCGTGACAGAAATGAATACTGGTGACTTGTATGAGAAACCGTGACATTGGTGCAGCGTATGATGAAATGAAATGAACCGGTACAGGGGCAACCGTGAGGCCCCGGCTGTACCGTATGGATGACTCAGAAACCACTGCCTGCAGCCGCAGGGGTGTTGTCCGGAGTGGTGATACGGTGTAGGTAAATTTATGCCTGAAAAAGACATGACAGAAATGAAATGCTGGTGACCTGGGCGAGAAAGCTGCGACATTAGTGCAGCGTTTGGTGAAATGAAATTAACAGAAATAGGGGATTGCCCAGGAAACGACTGCATGCTGCCGCAGGGGTGCTGACCGGAATAGTGGTACGGTGTAGACAAATTGTGCATGAACAAGGCGTGACAGAAATGAAATACTGGTGACTTGTATGAGAAAACAGTGACATGGTGCAGCGTTTGGTGAAATGAATTGAACCGGTACAGGGGACAACCGTGAGGCCCCGGCTGCACCGTATGGATTGTCCTGTCCTCGTTACCACGTGTACCCCTGGGGTGTGTATGGACTTGGCAGGCAGATAAACACCCTCCTACTACTCAGTAAATTGAGACCAGGTAATGATCTGTAGCTTTAATGAGCCGAAGTAAGTTGGTGTGAAACTGTGAACCAGTAACATAAAGAATGCAATAAGTACATGAACTGCAAATATACATATCATAGAATAGCATACAACATGTCTGATACATATCATAGAACAGCATACAACATGTCTGCAAGGGGTAGCTGACTAGGCCCTTACTTTACATCTGAACTGCTAACTAGCTGCCTACACAGAAATACACATAATGCATGTCTATAGCTAGTAATAATCACATAGGCATGAAAGAACAGCAAGAAATAATGCCTTACCGGCTATGCAGCCTATAGTAGAAGTTTAGATAATCTTGTACAGCAGAGCATGTGAAGAAAGATGGCAACTTCTAGAAGACTACTCCCCTTCTTGTAGATAAGTGAGGTCACAAAGGGGAGGAGTAACAAAGAGGCTGAACATACACAGAGAACAATATGGAAGTGGTCAGAAGATGGCGCTAATTGACAATGTTTTAATACAGGACAAACCCTATATGAATAAATTAGCACACATTTAAGTATTGATTAATATTTGATTAATTTTAAGTATTGATTAATACCACTATCAGTCATCAGGAGATAACAGGAGAATGAGTTCACACACTGGTCTAAGGAACAGCTTGGTCTCTTGTGATCTGCAGACCTTTACTTCCACTTTACGGACATTCCCATCCTCGCTTGGAAATGTCTTTGTGACAAGTCCTAGGGGCCACTCATTTCTTTGCAACTGACTGTCCTTTAGAAGAACAACATCCCCAAGTTTCAGGTTGGGCCTGACAGTTTGCCATTTGTTCCGTGGTTGTAAAGTGGATATGTACTGTTTCTTCCACCTGTCCCAAAATGTATTGGCAAGGCACTGTACTTGTCTCCATTGACGTTTATAAAGATCTTTGGTGCTGAACTCACCAGGAGGAGTACTCACTTTCCCAATCTTCTGGGTAAGGAGGGTTGCAGGAGTGAGAAGGAATGGTTCCTCTGGATCGCTCAGAACTGGAGTCAAAGGTCTAGCATTGATGATGGCTGTGACTTCAGCCATGAAGGTTACAAGGCTCTCGTGAGTGAGTGTAGCAGTTCCTACTTGTAAGAAGATGGAATCCAGGATTCTGCGGGCTATACCAATCATCCTCTCCCAAGCTCCACCCATATGAGAGGAGTGAGGTGGGTTAAAAGTCCAAGTGCAATCCTGGTCTCTCAGGTATCTCTCCACACTCTTGCCACCAATATTGGAGGAGATCTGTAGTTCTTTAGCTGCTCCAACAAAATTGGAACCTCTGTCAGAGCGAATGTGCTTTACAGGACCCCTGATTGCAATAAAACGTCTAAGAGCGTTGATAAAGCTTGAGGTATCCATCGATTCGATGACTTCAATGTGAACAGCTCTGATGGTCATACACGTGAATAAGACTGCCCAGCGTTTGCTGTTTGCTTGGCCTCCTCTAGTTTGACGTGTTGTGACCGACCAGGGTCCAAATACATCCAATCCAACGTTGGTGAAAGGAGGATCCATACTGAGTCTATCAACAGGTAGATTTGCCATCTTCTGTGTCTGTAACCTACCACGAAGTTTACGACACATGACGCATTTGAAGATAATGCTACTCACACGTCTCTTCGCCCCAACTATCCACAATCCAGCAGTATGTAGAGCTCCTTCCGTAAACAGTCTTCCTTGGTGCTTCACTTGGTTGTGATAGTATTGTACAATCAAAGTAGTAACGTGATGATTCCCAGGAATTATCAGAGGGTTTCTTTCCTTGAGCTCGAGACTTGCTTGCTTAAGACGACCTCCGACTCTCAGTAGACCGTCCTCGTCCAGGAATGGGTCAAGCTTTTTTAAAGAGCTACTTTTAGGGATAGACTTATGGTTGGTGATGCAGTCAATCTCTTTGGCAAAGACTTCATGTTGTATGGTGTGAATGATGATTTTCTTTGACTGCTGGAATTCTGTCACAGTGTAAACCTCTTGGCAGTGGTGCCAGCCTTTACACTGCCTAACATCATTACAATTGGTCTCTTTAAAGGCACGAGCTATGTGGGCTAGACAAGTAATGGCTCGTACAAGCGATTTCCAAGTAGAGAATCTTTTAAAGCGATGAGAACCAAGGGAGTCGAATGATGTCACTGTGTGAAGTGCAGACACTTTGGGACGGATCTCAATGTCCAAGTCTTCGTCCACTAGTTCGCATATGTTGTTCTGGTGAACAGCTGAACCTGGATTACGTAAAAATGCAGGACCAGTGAGCCAGGTTGTGTTTTTGAGACGGCTTGCTGCAACAGCTCTTGTAGCATGGTCTGCAGGATTATTGTCGGTAGGCACATAATGCCATTGTTCTGGACAGGTGGATTTCCTAATCCGAAGCACCCTGTTATTGACATAAACATAGAATCGTCTGGATTCATTATAGATATAACCCAAGACCACCTTGCTGTCTGTGTAGAATTCAACCTTTTTAAGATCAATGTCTATCTCAGACGTGATTAGCTCGGCCATCTCGACGGCCAAGACTGCAGCACAAAGTTCAAGTCTGGGTATAGTGTGTTCAGGTTGTGGTGCGAGTTTTGCCTTGCCCATGATAAACCCAACGTGGTATTGTCCGTTAGTGTCCATGGTTCTGAGATAAGCTACAGCAGATATAGCTTTAACCCCTTAAGGACACAGGGCGTACCGGTACGCCCTATTTCCCGAGTCCTTAAGGACCAAGGGCGTACCGGTACGTCCTGACTTAAAATCGGCATTCCGGCGCCGCGGGGGTTAATCGGAACGGGATTTCGGCTGAAATCATTCAGCCGGCATCCCGTAACAACGCAGGGGGGGGTCATTTGACCCCCCCGTATCGGCGATCGCAGAAAACCGCAGGTCAATTCAGACCTGCGGTTTTCTGCGTTTCCGGTCCATTCGGGTGTCCGGTGACCCGATGAACCGGAAAAAGACTGCGATCGGTGGCGTAATTATACACCACCAATCGCAGTCCGAGGATTTGAGGAGGCGGTGCTGGCCCTGGTGCTGAACACTGCTGTCCAGGGTGCTGATTGGTGCAGGGGAGAGAGGCGCGAGATTCAAACTTCCTGCGCTCCTCTCTCCCCTCCTCTTCCTGTTCTGCACGAGCACCCGGCAGCATCGTCCAGCACCAGCTCCTGTGTCCCCCTAATCGCCATCCATCACCCTCCTGCACCCATCGCCACCCAGGTAGGTTAGGGTCAGTGAGGGAGAGGCATCGTTAGGCAGGGAAAGAAGGGAAAAGTTAGTTAGGAAAAAAAAAAAAAAAAAACTTTTAACTTTTACACAAATCTTTTTTGATCCATCAGACCCCAGACCCCCCCCTGCCACTTGCCCCCCCCTACCAGCCCCCCACCACCACCAGCCCCCCCACCCACCCCCCCACCACTCCCCCCAACCCCCCCCCATCCCCCCACCACCACCACTAGCCCCCTCACCACCACTTTTTTTTCTGCGTTCGCTGACTGGTCGGCACTTTTTAGCGTCCGTCCACTGTTAGCGCATCGCCTGCCCCACCGCTGATCAGCGTTGTACCGCTAATCAGCAACTTTTTTTTTTTCCTAACACTTGCCCTTTTTTCCTTTTTTTAGTACGCGAACACCCGTTGCCCCCACACACACGCACATATAATAAAGTTTTACACACACGCACACACACCCATGGCCCGCCGGGTGTTCTCGGCCGAGGAGGCATATGCCCAGATTGCCTCCGACTCCGAGAGCCCCAGTGAGGATGAGGATGACCCCACATTCCTCTTATCATCAGCATCCTCCTCATCATCATCGGATGACGATGAGCCACCAAGGCGGCGGAGACGCCGCCAGGCGGAGCCAGGGGCCGCACATGCTAGGGATCCTGTGGCCCACCCTAGTACGAGCCGCCCTGGGGTTCGTACTGGTTTCCCGGCCCACCAAATAAGTTCACCGGAGACCCCTGCCGATGAACTTAGCTGGTGTCCCCCAGTGGACTTTGAGCCTGAGATTCCGGATTTCGCTGGCAATCCTGGAATCCAGATTCCCACAGTGGGGTTTACTGAAATTGACTATTTTAGTTTTTTTTTCAGTAACCCACTGGTGAATTTGATGGTGGAGCAGACGAATCTGTACGCCCAACAGTTCGTCGCTCAAAACCCAGGCTCAGTTTTGGCTAGACCCGGTGGCTGGACGCCGGTCAGTGCAGCCGAAATGAGGACATTTTGGGGCCTCGTGCTGCATATGGGTCTAGTCCAAAAACCCAGTGTCAGGCAATACTGGAGTGGGGACGTCCTGTACCAGACCCCACTGTACAGTATGGTCATGACACGCTCCCGGTTTGAGGCCATCCGGAAATGTCTGCATTATTCCGATAATGCAGCATGTCCACCCCGAGGTGATCCTGCCTATGACCGGCTGTATAAGATACGGCCTGTCATCGATCACTTTGGGGCCACATTTCAGCAGGCCTACGTACCTGGAAGGGAGGTCGCGGTTGATGAGTCGCTCATTGCGTTCAAGGGGAGACTCAGTTTCCGCCAATATATTCCCACAAAGCGAGCGAGGTATGGCGTGAAGCTATACAAAATTTGTGAGAGTACCTCAGGGTACACTTACAAATTTCGTGTGTACGAGGGGCGAGATTCCCGTATTCAACCCCCAGAATGTCCCCCCACTCTGGGTGTTAGCGGGAAACTCGTGTGGGACCTTATGTACCCACTGCTGGATAATGGTTACCACTTGTACGTGGATAACTTTTATACCAGCATTCCCTTGTTCAGGTCCCTTGCCGCCAGATCTACGTTCGCTTGTGGGACCGTGCGGAAAAATCAGCGCGGCCTCCCTGCCTACCCCCTCCAGGTACCTATCCCCAGGGGTGAGACCCGTGCACTTACCAGTGGAAACCTGTTGCTGGTCAGGTATAAGGACAAGAGGGATGTCCTTATGCTGTCCACAATCCACGGTAACGGCACCACCCCAGTCCCTGTGCGAGGTACCGCGGCAACGGTCCTCAAGCCCGATTGTATCGTCGACTACAATCGGTATATGGGAGGAGTTGATCTCTCGGATCAAGTCCTCACGCCATATAACGCCATGCGCAAAACCCGGGCATGGTACAAAAAAGTTGCGGTCTACTTGGTGCAGGTTGCCATGTACAACTCTTTTGTACTATCCCGAAGCGCTGGCAGCACAGGGACATTCCTCCAATTCTATGAGGCAGTCCTCAAGGACCTGATCTTTTCGGACCGGGAAAGAGCAGGCCGGAGTACCTCGGGAACTGGAGGCGCCCGGATCGTCCCTGGCCAACACTTTCCAGGTGTGGTCCCCCATACTGGAAAGAAGGGACGAACCCAAAAAAAGTGCAGAGTGTGTCGCAGGAGGGGGATACGGAAGGACACCACCACTCAGTGCGACACGTGCCCCGATCATCCGGGCCTCTGCGTTATCGATTGCTTCAGGGAGTATCACACTTCCATGGAGTACTAAATTTTTATAATCCCCAACAGTTCACTAGAGAACATAAAACACTATGGCTCTCAGACTTTGGAGACACGAAAACTATTTTTCTTTCCCCCAAAAATATTAGTTTTAGTGCAGGCATCCTCAAACTGCGGCCCTCCAGATGTTGTAAAACTATAACTCCCAGCATGCCCAGACAACCTACAGCCATCAGCAGGGCATGGTGGGAATTGTAGTTTTACAACATCTGGAGGGCCGCAGTTTTAGGATGCCTGCTTAGTGTCTCCAAAGTCTGAGAGCCATACATATTGGGCATCGTCGCGTGCGTAAAAGTCGTCGCTATAAAAATAACTTTTGACCAAACGCCTCGGATGAACGGTGTTAAAAATATAAAATAAAAACGGTGCCAAAACGCCTATTTTTGGGCAAAATTTCAATTTAAATCCATTTTGCCGGTAATAAAGCAAGGGTTAACAGCCAAACAAAACTAAATATTTATTGCCCCGATTCTGTCGTTTGCAGAAACACCCCATATGTGGTCGTAAATGGCTATATAGCCGCACGGCAGGGCATAGAACGAAGGGAACGCCATACGGTTTCTGGAAGGCAGATTTTGATGGACAGTTTTTTTTTTGACACCATGTCCCATTAGAAGCCCCCCCTGATGTAGCCCAGACTAGAAACTCCAAAAAAGTGACCCCATCTAAGAAACTACACCCCTCAAGGTATTCAAAAGTTACTTTACAAACTATGTTAACCCTTTAGGTGTTCCACAAAACTAAATAGCGAATGTAGAAACAATTTTAGATTTTTTTTTTTTTGTTACATTGCCTCAAAAAAGAGTAATATAGAGCAACCAAATATCAAATTTACCCCAAAAATAGTCCCAAAACAACAACCACCTTATCCCGTAGTTTCCTAGATGGGGTCACTTTTATGGAGTTTCTACTCTAGGGGTGCATCAGGGGGCTTGAAAGGGTACATGGTGTAAATAAACCAGTCCAGCAAAATCTGCCTTCCAAAAACCATATGGCGTTCCCCTTCTTCTATGTCCTGCCGTTTAGCCAAATAGTAGTTTACCACCACATATGGGGTGTTTCTGCAAACTACAGAATCAGGGCAACCCATTTTGAGTGTTGTTTGGCAGTTAACCCTTGTTTTACTCCTAGAAAAAATTGATTATATTGGAAAATTTTCCAAAAAATTGAAATTTCATAATTGTTTCTCCATCTGCCATTAACTCTTGTGGAACACCTAAAGGGTTAACAAAGTTTGTAAACCCAGTTTTGAATACCTTGAGGGGTGTACTTTCTTAGATGGAGTCACTTTTTTGAAATTTCTATTCTAGGGGTGCAACAGGGGGCTTCAAATGGGACATGGTATAAACAAAACCAGTCCTGCAAAATCTGCCTTCCAAAACCCATATGGTGTTCCCCTCCTTCTATGTGCTACCGTTCGGCCAAACAGTAGTTTACGACCACATATGGGGTGTTTTTGCAAACTACAGAATCAGGGCAACCCATTTTGAGTGTTGTTTGGCAGTTAACCCTTGTTTTACTCCTAGAAAAAATTGATTATATTGGAAAATTTTCCAAAAAATTGAAATTTCATAATTGTTTCTCCATCTGCCATTAACTCTTGTGGAACACCTAAAGGGTTAACAAAGTTTGTAAACCCAGTTTTGAATACCTTGAGGGGTGTACTTTCTTAGATGGAGTAACTTTTTTGAAATTTCTATTCTAGGGGTGCAACAGGGGGCTTCAAATGGGACATGGTATAAACAAAACCAGTCCTGCAAAATCTGCCTTCCAAAACCCATATGGTGTTCCCCTCCTTCTATGTGCTACCGTTCGGCCAAACAGTAGTTTACGACCACATATGGGGTGTTTTTGCAAACTACAGAATCAGGGCAACCCATTTTGAGTGTTGTTTGGCAGTTAACCCTTGTTTTACTCCTAGAAAAAATTGATTATATTGGAAAATTTTCCAAAAAATTGAAATTTCATAATTGTTTCTCCATCTGCCATTAACTCTTGTGGAACACCTAAAGGGTTAACAAAGTTTGTAAACCCAGTTTTGAATACCTTGAGGGGTGTACTTTCTTAGATGGAGTCACTTTTTTGAAATTTCTATTCTAGGGGTGCAACAGGGGGCTTCAAATGGGACATGGTATAAACAAAACCAGTCCTGCAAAATCTGCCTTCCAAAACCCATATGGTGTTCCCCTCCTTCTATGTGCTACCGTTCGGCCAAACAGTAGTTTACGACCACATATGGGGTGTTTTTGCAAACTACAGAATCAGGGCAACCCATTTTGAGTGTTGTTTGGCAGTTAACCCTTGTTTTACTCCTAGAAAAAATTGATTATATTGGAAAATTTTCCAAAAAATTGAAATTTCATAATTGTTTCTCCATCTGCCATTAACTCTTGTGGAACACCTAAAGGGTTAACAAAGTTTGTAAACCCAGTTTTGAATACCTTGAGGGGTGTACTTTCTTAGATGGAGTCACTTTTTTGAAATTTCTATTCTAGGGGTGCAACAGGGGGCTTCAAATGGGACATGGTATAAACAAAACCAGTCCTGCAAAATCTGCCTTCCAAAACCCATATGGTGTTCCCCTCCTTCTATGTGCTACCGTTCGGCCAAACAGTAGTTTACGACCACATATGGGGTGTTTTTGCAAACTACAGAATCAGGGCAACCCATTTTGAGTGTTGTTTGGCAGTTAACCCTTATTTTACTCCTGGAAAAAATTTATTATATTGGAAAATTTTCCAAAAAATAGAAATTTCAAAATTGTTTCTCCATCTGCCATTAACTCTTGTGGAACACCTAAAGGGTTAATAAAGTTTGAAAAAACAGTTTTGAATACCTTGAGGGGTGTAGTTTCTAGAATGGGGTCATTTTTGGGAGGTTTCTATTATCTAAGCCTCACAATATGACTTCAAACCTGAACTGGTCCATAAAAAGTGGGATTTTGAAGATTTCTCAAAAATTTCAAAATTTGCTTCTAAACTTCTAAGCCTTGTAACATCCCCAAAAAATAAAATATCATTCCCAAAATGCTACAAACATGAAGTAGACATATGGGGAATGTAAAGTCATCACAATTTTTGGGGGTATTACTATGTATTACAGAAGTAGAGAAACTGAAACTTTGAAATTTGCTAATTTTTCAAAATTTTTGGTAAAAAATGTATTTTTTTATGCAAAAAAAATAACTTTTTTGACCCAATTTTAGCAGTGTCATGAAGTACAATATGTGACGAAAAAACAATCTCAGAACGGCCTGGGTAAGTCAAAGCGTTTGAAAGTTATGAGCACTTAAAGGGACACTGGTCAGATTTGCAAAAAATGGCCCGGTCCTTAAGGTGAAAATGAGCCCGGTCCTTAAGGGGTTAACAGAAGCATCGGAAAATACGCAGAGTGTATGGTCTTGGACATCAGTAGATGGCACAGGAGCATATGGGCGTGAGACATTAAGGCTAGACAGAGATGTCAGGGAGTTTCTCCATTCTACCCACATATTCTTCTTTTCAGGGGATAATGGAACATCCCAGTCAGTAGTTTCATGGATTAAATCTCTAAGCAAGGCCTTACCTTGGATAGTGACAGGAGCTACAAAACCCAAAGGATCATACAGGCTGTTGATTGCAGACAGGACGCCTCTGCGGGTGAAAGGCTTTTCTTCCTTGCTAACTTGAAAGGTGAAGGTATCGGATTTCAAGTCCCATAGAAGTCCAAGGCTGCGTTGGACAGGTAAAGTATCTGACCCCAGGTCCAAATCTCTTAGGTCAATGGAATGGTCTTCAGTAGGGAAGGCTTCCATAACCTCTTTGCTGTTTGAAGCAATCTTGTGGAGTCTCAAATTGGAACAGGCGAGCATGTCTTGGGCTCTTTTGAGGAGACTGATTGCAGAATCACTGGAAGGTAAAGATTTCAAACAGTCATCTACATAGAAGTCTTTTTCTACAAACTGTCTTGTATCTGACCCATATTCTCTT
Organism: Bufo gargarizans; assembly: GCF_014858855.1. Lineage (NCBI taxonomy): Eukaryota > Metazoa > Chordata > Amphibia > Anura > Bufonidae > Bufo > Bufo gargarizans. Next base: position 374,260,523 of record NC_058080.1, on the reverse strand, counting down.
TCTCCTTCCTGAGCAGAACGTCTGAGTCCGTAAATAGCAACAGCAGGTGAGGGGCTGTTACCGAAAATGTGTACTCTCATGCGGTACTCTATGACATCTTTTAAAGGGTCATTGTCTTTAAACCAGAAGAATCTGAGGAAGTTTCTATCCTTCTCTCTAACAAGGAAGCAGTGAAACATCTGTTGGATATCAGCAATCAGACCGACAGAATCCTTGCGGAAACGGAGGAGTACCCCTAGCAGTTTGTTATTTAGGTCAGGGCCAGTCAGGAGTACATCGTTTAAGGAGATGCCTTCATATTTAGCACTAGAGTCAAACACGACTCTGATCTGACCTGGTTTTTTGGGATGATATACTCCGAAAATTGGGAGGTGCCAGCATTCTTCATGAGCTTCAAGGGGTGGTGCAATCTCTGCATGATTGTTCTCAAATATTCTCTGCATGAAAGAAAAGAAGTGTTCTCTCATCTCCGGCCTTCTTTGGAAGTTACGTCTAAGAGAAGAGAAACGTTTAAGTACTTGTACCTTGTTGTTAGGTAGGCGTGGCCTTGGAGTTCTGAAGGGAAGAGGCGCAACCCAACTGTTAGTGCTGTCCTTCACGAAATCTTGTTCCATTATTTCCAAGAACAGCTTGTCTTCGATAGATAGTGCCACCTGATTGTCATCTTTTGTCCTTTGGAAGACAGTGCATCCTAAGTGGTCTTGGTCGCTGTCACTAGAGACATCTGTAAAGGAACAAGGTAGATGGGAAGCACACGGTAGCTTCTTTATGAGGAAGTTGTTGACACATGGTTGGAAAAGTGAGGGTGTTCACTGGCTAGTGTGCTTGTAAACATATTATGAACTGACTCTGGCTTGTGCACACTCCCAAGGCAGACTTCTCCTATTAAGACCCATCCTAGATCCAGCCTTTGAGCATAAGGAGCGTTGCCAGGACCATTTATGTGCTGTCTCACTTTATGGACTCGTAGAATGTCTCTCCCGAGTAGCAATATTATCTTAGCCTGTGGGTCAAGTTCTGGGATCAGGTGGGCTATATGCTTTAGGTGTGCATGATGCATTGCGACATCTGGAGTAGGGATTTCAAATCTGTGATCAGGGATTTGATTGCACTCTATTAGAGTTGGTAAGGGCAAGCTGATCTCGCCGTTCATCGCTTCAACTTGGAAACCGGATGCTCTTCTCCCCGCCGTCTCCACAAATCCTGCACAAGTCCTTAGTGAGTATGGGAAGCTGGGGCTTTTAATGTTGAATATGTCAAAATAGGTTGAGGTGGCTAGAGACCTATTGCTCTGGTCATCTAGAATGGCATACATTTTGACTGCTTTGTCTCTTTGTCCTGTTGGGTAGACTCGGACTAGACATATTTTGGAACAGGATCTTCCACTTATGGATCCTTTGCAGATCTCAGTGCACTGTGGAGTGACCTCCAGGGTAGCGACAGCAGTGTTACCCTCCTCTCCACCATGCTGAACAGTATTGTAAGCGTGTTGTAAAGTCCATGGAGCTTGTCCAGGATGTAATGCTGTACTATGGTCTGTGCTATCACATTCTTTACACTTTTCACTAACCTTGCAGTCTTTGGCTAAATGAGTGGTTGAAGAACAGCACTTGTAGCAGATGTTATTTTCTCTAAGGAAGGCTTTACGCTCCTCGATGGGTTTTTCTCTAAAGCCCCTACATGTCAGGAGAGAATGTGGTTTTCGGTGTATAGGACACTGCTTACCAGGGTTTTTAACTTTGTTTGTAGCATGGTAGGAACCAGCAGACCTGTGGAGAGAGTCTGAAGGGAACAGTTCAGTCTTGTGAACCGCCACTGAAGCTCTACGTGAAGGAAGACCTGAAACAGAAGTACATGCCAGTGTAAAATCAAAACTAGGATCATTTCTTATCTTAGCCTGGTCACGTATGAAGTCTACAAACACAGAAAATGGAGGAAATGAAACATTGTGTTTTTTCTTATAGTTAGAACCACATTTGACCCACTCATTTTGTAAGCCGGGGGTTAACCTTTGTACTATGAGGTTAACACCCCTGGCAGTGTCAAAGAATGTGAGTCCCGACAGATCACCTTCAGATTTGGCTACTTGTAGTTCCATTAATAAGTCACTAAGTTCCCTAAGTTTCTGGAAGCCTTTAGGAGCTATTCTAGGGAAATCTTCTATCCTTTTAAAGAAAGAGTTTTCTATTGCCTCTGCTGAACCATAACATTCGTCAAGTCTGTCCCAAACCATTTTTAGTCCGATATCTGGGTTTCTTATATTAATGGACTTGATTCTTTTTACATGCTCAGCAGATGCAGTCCCTAGCCACTTAGCTAAGAGGTCTATCTCTTCGCTGGGGGATAGTCCAACGTCTTTGATTGTGTTCTTAAAGGAAGAACGCCAGGCCCTATAACTCTCAGGGTGATCATCAAACTTCCCAAGTCCCTTGGCAACCAGCTCACGCCTTGTGAGGAACTTAACAATGTCCATGCTGGTTTGATCAGGAGGAGAGTAAGCTGGCAGTGTGTTGCGATAGTGAGAAAATGGTGTATAATCATACCTGTCAGTAGTCTCTCTTTTAGGTTGGACTGTATCATACCTTCTAGGCACGAAAAAGGATGTTTCTGGAACATTATGCGCAGGCTGGAACTCCTGATGAGAAGGCGGGTGGTCCCTACTTAGTTCATTTCCTGGATTGTCCTCTGGCCTGCGGGTTAGAGACTTATCCTGGACTTCCGGGGTTGCTGTGAGGCGAGTTCGATGAAATCCGTCGATGAGGTCTTGTTGAAGATCTTCTGTCGGCTGGAGAGTGTCGATCATTCTGGAATGTCGATGGACATACTCTGAAGTGCGCTGCAGGGAATCTTGATGGATGAGATCTAGGTTGGCTGGACCGCTGCATCTTTCGTCGTCTGGGTAAAAGAGTGCTTCCAGGGCCTCTGCTTTGGCAATGGCTGCGGCAGCTTCCTTCTGCGCTGAGAGCTTCTCCAGTGCCGCTTGCTGACTTGCCTTTTCAGCTTCAAATGTTGCTTGACGTAGCTTTAGTTGCATCTCTTGCTCTGCAAAGGCAGCGCGTGCTTTTGCCGCCTCCGCTTCTGCACGTGCAATGGCGGTGGCATTGCTGACTGCTGAGGATCTTGCAGAGCGACTGGCCTTAGACCTTGTCTTGTAAGAAGTTTGGCTTTGTGACATGATGCTGCTGTTCAGGATCTTGACTGTGAAGAGACTGCTGTGTTCTCATATGCAGGTAGCTGCGTGGTGGGATAGCGGCCTCTGAAGTCTGTATCTTATTTTCCACTCGCCAGGTCGCAGCCGTTTCACTGTCCTGTCCTCGTTACCACGTGTACCCCTGGGGTGTGTATGGACTTGGCAGGCAGATAAACACCCTCCTACTACTCAGTAAATTGAGACCAGGTAATGATCTGTAGCTTTAATGAGCCGAAGTAAGTTGGTGTGAAACTGTGAACCAGTAACATAAAGAATGCAATAAGTACATGAACTGCAAATATACATATCATAGAATAGCATACAACATGTCTGATACATATCATAGAACAGCATACAACATGTCTGCAAGGGGTAGCTGACTAGGCCCTTACTTTACATCTGAACTGCTAACTAGCTGCCTACACAGAAATACACATAATGCATGTCTATAGCTAGTAATAATCACATAGGCATGAAAGAACAGCAAGAAATAATGCTTTACCGGCTATGCAGCCTATAGTAGAAGTTTAGATAATCTTGTACAGCAGAGCATGTGAAGAAAGATGGCAACTTCTAGAAGACTACTCCCCTTCTTGTAGATAAGTGAGGTCACAAAGGGGAGGAGTAACAAAGAGGCTGAACATACACAGAGAACAATATGGAAGTGGTCAGAAGATGGCGCTAATTGACAATGTTTTAATACAGGACAAACCCTATATGAATTAATTAGCACACATTTGAGAGAAGCTGTATGGAGACATGACATGGATGACTCGCAATTTAACGGGCAAAACGTGACCCCCAGTGAACCTGAGTAAAGCCGGAAAAATAGAACTGAAATGCTCCAAATCCAGAACTGATGGCAACGAAAAACTCCCAGAAATTCAGCGACTCGCAGGCAACTCTCCAGACACTCCACAAGCGACCTCCTCTCTCAAAAGCTCAGACCTCAATGATGCAGGAGCCAGGTAAGGGGAGTGCCCTAAATAGGCTGGAGGCGGACCTCAGCCCCTCCCACAAATCCAGGCAATCTGCCTTAATACGTGTAGGAGACTGGGGATGGTCACAAGAAGCACCCAAATTGTAGCTGGTCATTCAATCCATTGGGGTTGGTGGTATTCAACCTGAATATCCACCAACACTCCCTTTGGAGAATCTTCTTGTCCCAGTCTCCTCCACGTGGTGGCTTTCTAATGACTTCCAACCCTACAAACGTGACACCTGACGACCTTCCATCGTGCACAGATTGGATGTGTCTAGCTACTGGGGTGTCCCTATTGTTACGTATGTCACCTAGGTGCTCACCTATACGTACCCGTAGTTCCCTACGGGTTTTGCCGACATATCTAATGCCGCATTCACAGGTGAGTAGATAAACAACTCCTGCGGTGCGGCAGTTGATAAAATCTCGTATATGGTGAACGGGATCCGTAGGACCAACCGCAACCGTTTTTCCCTGGGTGACATACTAAGTAAAGTAAAGTAAAGTATGTCACCCAGGGAAAAACGGTTGCGGTTGGTCCTACGGATCCCGTTCACCATATACGAGATTTTATCAACTGCCGCACCGCAGGAGTTGTTTATCTACTCACCTGTGAATGCGGCATTAGATATGTCGGCAAAACCCGTAGGGAACTACGGGTACGTATAGGTGAGCACCTAGGTGACATACGTAACAATAGGGACACCCCAGTAGCTAGACACATCCAATCTGTGCACGATGGAAGGTCGTCAGGTGTCACGTTTGTAGGGTTGGAAGCCATTAGAAAGCCACCACGTGGAGGAGACTGGGACAAGAAGATTCTCCAAAGGGAGTGTTGGTGGATATTCAGGTTGAATACCACCAACCCCAATGGATTGAATGACCAGCTACAATTTGGGTGCTTCTTGTGACCATCCCCAGTCTCCTACACATATATGTATATGTATGCTACTGTCTGTTAACAGCAGGGGTTTCCTTACTGTATCATCAGGACAGTAAATGTCTAACGGTCCCTCGAGCGCACTGTCCACGCATTCAAGCACTCAATAGTGCCACTAATACCATTATGTCTCCTAATCATTCATTTTATTTAGAGCGGGTGGACGCTCATTTGTTCTAACGTGATCATTACACCTTGGTTGACTAAATCGTTCTGATGACGACACCTTTCCACGGGGCCGGTCATCTTGTCCCAATTGTCTTTATGCTTCGGGTGGCCACTAAACCCAGTCTGGGCCCTAGTGGGTACGCCTGTCACTTAATGCCCCCCCCCCCCCCCTTAGGTCCCATGTTGAAAGTGATTTCTTCAATCACCACCAACACTCATAGATGTAGTAGTAGGAGTCGCCCGCACTATATGGTCACTCCTCCCACCTTATTCCACTATACAGCCGACGCCGCGCCCGGGCTGGTAGGACCTCTCTGACAGTGACGCCTACCATTACGTCACAGCAGCTGCGGCATCCGAGCTGCACATCCCATATGTGCGCATGCGCCGGTTAGGAGGCGGATCGCGACGTCAGCTGACACATGCTTTAGTCACATGACGGCAGCCGCACTCCTCGCGCAGGCGCACCACATGATACCCCCTTCCATTTAAACTTACTGGCGCCTTTAGTAGCGCAGACAGACGCCGATACAACAGGCGGACGTCAAACCATACTCCCGCTTCTCATGGCACTGGCCACGCGGCTTCCATGACCTTAATAGTAAGTACACCTCCTTATCCTTATGCCACAAATATATCAGCTTTTGGTGGGTTCAATATCTGAATGGGTTTTGTTCTGTTATTACATCATCCACAGGTATCCGGACTGATTTGGGACCACACTGGTCTAGTCAGGTCTGTGCAATCCTTTTTGGCTTACCCTCTCCCATTATCTATCACAATAGGTTAAGGGTATAGACCTTATCCTCCACCCATGTCCCCTGTCCCCTGATGAGTCAGGGGGTCTCCATTCTATCTTTATGAAGTGGAGGTACTCTTTATAGTTTTGATTTATTCTTCATTAGATGAAACGCGTAGGGACGCAGAATAAATCCATCAGAACTTAGATTATTTTTCACCCTACTAGCTACCATCACCCTTGGGGCCAATCCATGCTGTCCCTATAGGGCCATTTAGGGTTCATTTATTAGGGTTAGGTTCCAAACGAGGCCACCCCTTGCGGGGATAGGACCCCGTGTTAGGAGGCACCTAGGGATTTACAGGCCAAGTAGGGCAAAAACAGGGATAGATTCTCCCTGCAGCCCCTGGCACCAGGTGAAATTGGAAAGAAGACGCGTTTTTCGGATCCGAGAAGCCCCTCATCCTCCAGGGTTTTGGACTACAGGGTCCCAACTGGCACCACCGGTAAGATCCACCCTATTATTTGCCTCTGGCATCTTTATTAGTCTGCGGCACCCTACCAAAAGACTGCATATGGTGTTGCTTTGTCGTTCGGCTCCGCACCTCTGTATAATTACCAGCGGATTCGTACGATGGTGACTCACTGATGTGGGTCCCATACTGTTAATTGTTGTTTGTCTTGTTTGTCTGGTAGGGGCTTTTTCTTAAAACAGTCCTAATTAAACTTTAAGTTTTAAAACGTTACTGCCCCTCACTCGTTCCATACATTCCTTGTTACAGAGCAGTACACTTTGGGAGAGTGTTTTAACACTATCTCCCTCTAGGGACCACCCTTTTGTTTTTCAGGGGTGTCGGGTGTCCTGTTCTCACAACATGTACCCCCGGGGTCTATATGCAGTTCAACAGGCAGATATCACCATTCTACTAGTTAATAAGATGAGACTTGTTTCTGTAGTCTGTGGTTTTTATTAACCGGCAGTAGATAAGGTAAACTAGGAAAATGAACATACAAGAACTGAGTATACAGCACAATGTACACAAAATCAATACAAAAACATAAATAAATCCCTTACCGACGATGCTTTAGTAAGAGACACACAATGTGCAGCTGCTCCTTCCATGAGGTGAGGAGAAAAGGAAGCAGGAGCCTGTCTCTTTCCCAGAAAGCACTGTGAGCAGGAAGTCAGGTGACCTAATGAATATGCATAACTTAAAAAAGCCAGAAGATGCACTTACAGCTAAAGGTCACTAGATGGTGCTGAAGACACACACATGAGCACTCACATTAACAACTATGCATAGAAGACAGTACACTCCCCGCTTGACATCAGCCGATGTCACCATTAGAGTCCTCAACAGGTAACAGTAGGATTAGTTCGGAAGTAGGTCTGATAAACAGTTTGGTCTCATTTTGTTTGAAAATCTTGACCTCTACTTTACGGACATGTCCGTCTTCACTTGGGAACACTTTAGTAATGAGGCCCAAAGGCCAATGATTTCTTTGAGCCTGAGAGTCTTTAACAAGAACAATGTCATCAGGTTTTAGGTTGGGCTTAACTGTGTGCCATTTGGTTCTTGTCTGTAAGGTGGGAAGATATTGCCTCTTCCACCTATTCCAGAAGGTATCGGCAAGGCCTTGCACTTGTCTCCATTGGCGTTTGTAGAGATCTTTGGTGACAAACTCTCCAGAAGGAGCACTCACTATACCAGTCTTTTGGGTAAGTAGAGAGGCAGGCGTGAGCAGTACTGGATCTCCTGGGTCATTTGATATCGGAGCCAAGGGTCTGGCATTGATAATGGCTGAGACTTCGGCCATAAAGGTTGTAAGGCATTCATGAGAGAGTCTAGCATTACCCACTTGTAGGAAAATAGAGTTCAAGATTCTGCGGGCTATGTGTGCTAAGCAAGTGATAGCTCGTACAAGTGACCTCCAGGTGGAGAACCTGATGAAACGGTGGCTACCAAGCTGATTGTACGAATTTACAGTAAGTAGCACAGATACCTGGAGGCGGATTTCTTTGTCAGAATCTGCATCTAACAGCTCATAAGAGTCACAGGCAGAAGAATGTTCTGAGTTGTATAGAAAAGCAGGACCCGTGAACCAGACTGTGTTCTTAAGGTGACTGGCAGCAACTGACCTGGTTGCTAAGTCTGCTGGGTTATGGTCAGTAGGTACAAAGTGCCATTGCTTTGGGAAAGTGGACCTCCTGATTCTTAACACTCGGTTGTTAACGTAAACGTAAAAACGCCTAGTTTGGTTGTAAATGTAGCCCAGGACCACTTTACTGTCTGTATAAAACTCGGTGTCTCGAATCTCTAGGTTTATCTCTGATGTAATTAATTCTGCTAGTTCAACGGCTAGTACAGCGGCACAGAGTTCTAGCCTGGGTATTGTATGTTCGAGAAGTGGTGCGAGTTTTGCTTTGCCCATGACAAACCCTGTGTGGCACTGACCTTTGTTATCTATAGTTTTAAGATACGCTACAGCGGCAATTGCTTTGATGGACGCATCAGAGAATACATAGAGTTTTTGTGTTTTTACTTCTGTGGATGGCACAGGAGCGTAAGAACGTGGAACATGCAGGCTAGATAAAGTCTTTAGGGAGTTTCTCCACTCTATCCATAGGTTTCTTTTTTCAGGGGATAGTGGGTGATCCCAATCCAATGTTTCCTGAGTTAAGTCTCTAAGTAGCGATTTGCCCTGGATTGTAACAGGGGCAGTGAATCCTAAGGGATCATAAAGACTGTTTATGGCAGACAGGACACCTCTACGGGTAAAGGGCTTCTCTTCCTGGCTGACTTGGAAGGTAAACGTATCTGATTTTAGATCCCAGAGGAGACCAAGGCTACGTTGTATAGGAAGGGAGTCAGTCCCTAAGTCTAAGCTCTGTAGGTCATTTGAATGGTCTTGAGAGGGAAATGCTTCTATCAGCTGCTTACTATTAGAGGCTATTTTGTGGAGTCTCAGGTTTGAGCATGCAAGCATTTCTTGAGCTCTCTTAAGGAGACTTATTGCATCCTCAACAGTGGGTAGTGATTTTAGACAGTCATCTACATAAAAGTCTCTTTCTACGAATTGTCTGACGTCTGACCCATATTCTAGTTCGCCTTCCTGAGCAGAATGTCTAAGACCATAAGTTGCAACTGCAGGGGAGGGGCTGTTACCAAAGATATGTACCCGCATGCGGTACTCCGCAATACCTTTTGTGGGGTCATTGTCAACAAACCAAAGAAATCTTAAGAAGTTTCTGTGTTCCTCTTTAACGAGAAAGTAATGAAACATCTGCTGAATGTCTGCCATGAAGGCAACAGAGTCTTTGCGAAAACGAAGCAGTACTCCTAGGAGCTTGTTGTTAAGATCAGGACCTGAGAGCAGGACGTCGTTTAAGGAGACGCCTTCATATTTTGCACTAGAGTCAAACACTACTCTAATTTGACCCGGTTTCTTTGGGTGGTAAACCCCGAATATGGGTAAATACCAACATTCTTCAGAGTTTTTAAGGGTAGGAGCTACCTCAGCATGACCATTCTCAAATATTTTCCTCATGAAAGTAAAGAAGTGGTCTTTCATTTCTGGTTTCTTGTGGAAGCTACGCCTTAGAGAGACAAAACGTCTGTAGACTTGCTCTCTGTTGTTAGGCAAACGCTGCCTTTGAGGCCTGAAGGGAAGGGGTGCTACCCAACTATTTGTTTCATCCTTAGTGATTTCCTTTTGCATGGTTTCTAAAAACAATCTGTCTTCGTGGGACATTGCTACCCGATTGTCCTCCTTGGTCCTTTGGAACACTGAGCAACCTAGATGGTCTTTGTCACTGTCACAAGCTATGTCGTGGTCTACAGAGTCTATGAAAGAACAAGGTAGTTGAGTGCTACGTGGCAATTCCTTTATGAGGAAGTTGTTTTTACATGGTTGGAAGATAGAGGGACGTCCATTATCTAATGTGCTTGTAAGCATGCTATTAATGGAAGTTGGTTTGTGTATGCTTCCTAAGCAGACATCTCCTACTATGACCCATCCTAGGTCATGCCTTTGGGCATAAGGAGCATGATGAGGGCCATTAATCTGCTCTCTAGTTTTATGAACTTGTAAGATATCTCTCCCTAGGAGTAAGATTATCTGAGCGTTAGGATCAAGTTTTGGTAAGAGATGGGCTATACGCTGTAAATGGGGGTGATGTATGGCTACCTCTGGTGTAGGGATCTCGTGTCTATTATCAGGAATTTGGTTACATTCAGTAATAGTTGGTAAGGAAAGACACGTTTTACCATCTATGGATTCGATTAGATAGCCACTAGCTCTCCTCCCCGCCGTTTCTACAGTACCTGCACAGGTCTTTAGGGAATAAGGAGTGTTGGGCCCTTTGATGCTGAAAATGTCAAAGAAAGTAGATTTGGCTAGGGACGCATTACTTTGGTCATCTAGGATGGCGTAAACATTGATGGCTTTGTCTCTGCAGCCCTTTGGGTATACTTTTGTTAGGCAGATTTTTGAGCAGGACCTGCCGCCTATGAGTCCTTTACAGACTTCAGTGCATTGTGAAGTAACTGCTGGTGAGTTAGCTTCAGAGGTACTTTCCTCCCCGCCATGCTCTCTGGCACTGTTACTCTGTCATGAGGTCCATGGGGAAGGCCCAGGATGTAGGGCCGTGTTGTGATCGGAGTTGTTGCATTCTGTGCATTTTACACTAACCTGACAGTCTTTGGCAATATGTGATGTAGATGAGCAGCACTTGTAGCAAATGCGGTTCTCCTTGAGGAAGGCTTTGCGATCTCCTATGGACATTTCTCTAAAGGCTCTGCACTTCAGAAGAGGGTGAGGCTTCTTGTGTAGAGGGCACTGCTTACCGGGATCTTTGACTGTTTCGCGGCTGGCGGAGCCGTAATGCCTGTAAGAATCTGCAGGTGAAATGTTAGTTTTGTGCACTGCCACTGATCCTTTGTGTGGTCTGTGGTCATAGGGAGTGGCACAAGACTGTGATAGATCAAAGCTAGGGTCATTACGAATATTAGCTTCTAGCCTTACAAAGTCAACAAACACACTGAAGGGAGGGAATGGCACATTGTAGGTATGTTTGTACCTTGACCCGTGGGAGACCCATTTCTCCTGCAGGTTGTGGGGAAGCTTTAATACAATAGGTTTGACACCTCTGGCAGTGTCGAGGAAAGCAAGCCCCGGTAAATCCCCTTCGGCTTTGGCAACCTGTAATTCCATCAGTAGATCACTTAAATCCCTAAGTTTCTGAAACCCTTTGCTAGATATTTTAGGGAATTCGTCAATTCTTTTAAACAACGCATGACCTCTGCAGAACCATAACATTCATCAAGTCTATCCCAGATCATTTTTAGGCCAATCTCTGGGTAGTTTATATTAATATCCCTGATTCTCTTGGCATGTTCTACCGAGTCTTTTCCAAGTCGATCTACGAGGAAGTCTATCTCCTCACTGTATGACAGACCCAAGTCTTTTGTAATGTTATAAAAGGAGGCCCGCCATGCTCTATAGTTTTCAGGGCGATCGCTGAACTTCGCCAGTCCCTTTGTAACAAGCTCTCGTTTAGTAAAGAACCTGGCAAAGTCTATTGTGCTCTGGTTACTACTAAGATTGGTTGGAGGTGGAAAGTCACAGTGAGAGTGTGGTGTGCGATCATACCTGTATGGAGTCTCTGACTTAGGCCAGCCCATGTCATACCGTCTTATGGGATGCGGTGGCTCTGCAGGCTGGACTGGAAGCTGGCTTCCTTGGTGTGCAGGGAAGTTAGCTGAAGTTTTGTCACGTGGCTCTGGGTTCTCTTGTTTGTAGGACTGGGTTCCGAGTGTGACTCTTTCTTTTGGACGGTATGATTCTTCTGTGGCATAGGTGACATCTTCGGTTCCTGGGAATGGATCAGCATTGCTGCTTGGTCTGGAGTGTTGACGGACGTACTCTGAAGTGCGTTGTACAGGATCTTGCTGGCCGAGCTCTGGGCTAAGCACGCTGCGGTGACTTCCGGTTTTTGGGTATTCCATTGCCTCCAAGAACTCTGCTTCAGCTATGGCGGCTGCCGTTTCTTTCTCTACGGCGAGTTTCTCTAGCTTTGCATCTAAAAGGACCATTTGCATGTCTATTGAAGCCTGTTGCTTTGCTTTCTCAGCCTTTAGCTTTGCCTTTTCTTCTTTCATCTTCATTTCCAGCTGTGCCTTTTCTTCTTTCATCTTCATTTCTTGTTCGGCAAAGGCTGCTTTGACCTTCGCGGCTTCTGCCTTTGCGCGGGCAATGGCAGCCGCATTGCTAACAGAAGACGACTTAGTGGAACCATCCTTCCCTGATCTTGTCTTGTAGCTTGATACTGTGCTACGTGACATGGTGTTGATGAAGACACTTAACCGCGTGGAGACTACTGTGCGGTGGAATGCCGTTCGCTGTGCTTAGAGAGCGGTCACAGTATGCAATCAAATGTGTCTACATTGCTTGAAGCGGCTATCCCCTTGCAGCACTGGACTGTATAGAAGTCGCTGTGGTGTCCGTTTGCAGATATTGCGTGGACCGTAACAGACTTCTGTGTAGTCAGGTGTGCTTCTCTTGCTAGAAGTCGTCGTTTACTGTCCTGTTCTCACAACATGTACCCCCGGGGTCTATATGCAGTTCAACAGGCAGATATCACCATTCTACTAGTTAATAAGATGAGACTTGTTTCTGTAGTCTGTGGTTTTTATTAACCGGCAGTAGATAAGGTAAACTAGGAAAATGAACATACAAGAACTGAGTATACAGCACAATGTACACAAAATCAATACAAAAACATAAATAAATCCCTTACCGACGATGCTTTAGTAAGAGACACACAATGTGCAGCTGCTCCTTCCATGAGGTGAGGAGAAAAGGAAGCAGGAGCCTGTCTCTTTCCCAGAAAGCACTGTGAGCAGGAAGTCAGGTGACCTAATGAATATGCATAACTTAAAAAAGCCAGAAGATGCACTTACAGCTAAAGGTCACTAGATGGTGCTGAAGACACACACATGAGCACTCACATTAACAACTATGCATAGAAGACAGTACATCGGGAGTCGCCAGCCCCACTGATCAGTTACTGATGACGTGACAAGGAAATGTCAGTTTTAAACATTCGGACAAACCCTTTAAAGGTATTTCCCAGTATAATGATATGATGCACATGTCCTTCATAGTGAACTAAACCATTAACAATAAGAAAATGCCATTCAGCAGTTTATTTAGTGCCATCTGTTCCCAGAAAAGCCGGGTGACAACCAATATGGCTGCAATGGAAGCTCCCATTAATCTTGTCACCCTGCTTACCCAGACCTCCGGAGGTTGCAGGAGGTTGCTGAGACCTGTGGTAGGAGACACAGTTAACTAGGCAGGTTTGCACCTTAGAAATCTGGGTGACAACCTCGGTGGGAGCTGTAATGGCGGCCATATTGGTGGTCGCTCAGCTTTCCCCCAAACCGATGTAACTAAAAATAAGTCACTGGCCGGGATTGGGTCAAAGAAGATGACTCACAACCACTGTGGGACCAGTGGCGGATAGAGCGCCTGGTCTCAAGAGGGGCACTTCCAGATTGTTTTTTGACGGCGGACAGAAAATAAAGTGGTGCTTATAGAACAGACTATTTTATTTAACCTATCAAACAGCTCTTACCTTATTTAAAAACAGTCTCTGTATAGAGAATGGTAGCTTATATCCAGGATGAGGTGTCCATGGATTTTCCAGTAACAAGCATTTGGTGAAGTCATCAATTGTTTTCCCAAGATGTGTGCCAATGTCATTCATTAGGATACTGACAGTTTGAGGTGGGGTATCAACAGACAGTGGCAACACAGAATCAGTTTGACAAGTGACCCTCTACCCGCTCTACAGAAAACCAGAGTACTGTCCCAGTGCGTATGGTAAGCTTAGGGTTGCTGGGCCGAGGGTCATCCAGGACCTGCTTGACCCACTCTTCTATTGCGGTCTTGTACTCCCATGGGGTCTGTGCATTTACCAGTTATCTCCAGCTGGACCTTGGGGTTAAGGTGACCTGGCCTGGGGCTGTCTTCTCTGGGCGACAGAGTGGTAGCTCCGGCCACCTCCGGCGCGCCGCTTTGCGGTGCGGAGCCTGTTCAGGCTTAGTGGTAGTGTCAGGACCCATCGGGCACGCTGCAGGGGCAGCTACAGTTTGGACCGGGGCCTCAGGGAGAGGGACTGCTACTATCTGATGTAGCGGCCAGTTCCGGTGCCTCCTGCTGGTCATCTTCGGCAGTCGCGGCTGTCTCCGGAACGGCGGTCAACTCCTCCGAGGACGCAGCTGGTTCCTGGGCCGGGATGTCGGTAGCTGACGTTGACGGTGAAACACTTGACGGTGTAGGCGCATCCGGTGCCTGGACAACTTGACAGGTGAGATATTCCGCGGGAGCGGGTTTAAGTGCGATGGCCATCTTGGTTGCTGGCTCGGCAGCCACGGAGAGATCCACTGACTCCGGGATCATGACAAAGACGGAGGGGCTGCTCCTCTGGACCAATTGGGAAACCTGGATCTCCGGTGGATACTTGTCGAAGACCGGTTCCCCGTTGACAATCATTTCTCCCCACTTGGGTTGTGGGAGTGCCATCTTCCTCTGCTGCTTTGTCAGGATCAATGCAGGGAATGAGGGTGGAGCCCAGAGGGAGGAGTCGTCACTCCCTTGGCTCACATTGCAAAGTTCTTGGTGGGCAGGCTTAAGTTTTCCCGATTCTAGGGGGGCGTAGTCGTCATTTTCGCGCTCCTGAGAGGGCGTTCTTGAGCTTTCCCGCTTCCAAAGGGCATGAAAAAGCGGAACCATTACAAAAAAAATATGGCAAATGAACCCCTGGAGTGCTGGTGCGCACGGTTTAGCGCTTTCTGGCACTGCAATAAAGCAACAGAGTCAATTTTCAGGGTTTTGGCACAGTTCTTAGATCTTGCAGTACTGTTAGACATACAATTAGATCCTTTAGGCACACAATTCAATCCTGTTCGTGACGCCAATTATGCAGTGGGCCAGGATACAGGTTGTTAAAGTTTTGTATTTGTCATGACGCCAATTGCAACGTGCGCAGGGTACTACCCCAGGGCCCTTCCAAGATGTTATAACGCACATCCCAGTTGCTTTGTGGGAACAGACTAGCTGAGGAGGAATGGATTCTCCTAGGTCTCTGGACTTAACTCCCAGCAAGTCTCAGACTGAGACCTGGTCCTTGCTGTCTTCCCTATACAGGGGCCAACTAGAACTGGTTCTAACAGTTTTTTTCCTCCCTTACTGCAGGAAGCCTGAAACCTCCACTTCTCTTCAGCAGGGGGGCAGAATAGAACAGGATCGTTCCACTCTGAACGCTATAACATTAAAACTATCTTTACCAATGATTAAAGATAGTTGAAACCTGCTGGTGGACCTGTAAAATTACAAGGAACAATTGTATTTAACTTAAGTTTAGATGCACAGTTCTGGAGACATAATATAAATTATATCAGATGACAATATAAAAGCTCTAAGAAGGCAGTAGCAGGGTAGAGGTGTGTAGTAACACAACTCTGGGGTGTTACACCTGAACCCGGGGCAACAAACAAAAAATTGTCCAAGTAATGTATGACGGATGAGGAAACAGCCTCATATCGCACTACCCATTCCAAAAGCATCTCAAAATAATGGCAGGAAATGGAACATCCCATGGGAAGGCATGTGTCATAATAGAATCATCCCTCAAAGAACATCCCAAAAGGTAAAAACAGTCAGGGTGGACTGGAAGGAGTCTAAAAGCCGATTCAATATCTGATTTCGCAAGGATGGCACCCCTGCCCACCTCCCAAACTAAGGCCACCGCTCGGTCAAAGGAGACGTACGACACTGAAGCGTCCTCGGGGAGAATGGTATCATTCACCGATGAACCCTTTGGGTGTGACAGGTGATGTATCAAACAAAACTTCCCCGGCTCCTTCTTTGGGACCACATCCAAAGGGGAGACCCTGAGATTGGTGAAAGGGATGGTCGGAAATGGGCCTTTAATTCGGCCTAAGGAAACTTCTTTACTTAACTTCTCTCTGAGAACATCAGGGTGCTCCTTAGCCGACCTAAGGTTATTGGAAAAACTGAATAGAACAAATGGTATAAAAAACCCAAAAGTGAAACCAAAATTGGAGCTGAGAGGTCGCCGGCTTATTCGGGTACTTATCGAACCAGTGGCCCATCTCGACTATGCTCACCGGGGTCCTTGGGTTCAACTGTGTTGGGTTGCTTAGAGGGTTTGACGGGGGGGGTGAGGGCATCTATTTGCAGCATGAGTGCCCCCGCAAGCCGATCATTTGTGTTTATATTTGCCCAAACCTGCGTACTTGCAGTGTCCCTCATTAAACAGCCGGGAGATGCCCCAGAACCAGTGGCCACTCCATGAAAGGGGTGTTGTCTTTGTGACATCATCAAATGGAGCCACACATCAGTAGCCTTTACCCCCCAACCAATTTTCGGGTGTAACGCTAAGCGTCGTCGGAATTCCTCGTCATACTGCCACCACGTGCTGCCGTCATGGGCCGTATAAGCGCTGTAGATGGTGTCCTGGTAGACAAATAATTCTGAGCAATAATCAGCGTGACGTTGACCCATAATACAACCTACTGTAAAATTGAGAATTCTTGTAACCAATTATTTATAGTCTTGGCTACCTTGGGTCTACGCTCATAAGGCTTGTCTGAAAAATGCCTCTCCTTATCTACAGTGTGCCTATCCACCGATATCAAAGACCAAATGTCGATGTATTGGTTGGACCAAATTTTTCCCTAACTGCCTCTTCCAAATGGGTACCTAGAGGGCTAACGCCACATAAAAAGGAGTCCTTATGGACCCCTGCTAACACGGGCGCTGGTTTGTGAGGGGGAGGGGAACCGAGAGGTGTGCAGGTTGCTGCAACTTTTCTAATAGTGCCCTTAACATCGACTCCATACCTGTACTAGCACGGCTCCCCCATGCCCCGGTATATTGGTAATCACCAGTTGCAGGAAATTTTGGCGCCGATGAAGGACCAGGTATAGGAACCTCGTCCCGGTGGGCCGCTGCGGTGACCAGGCTGGGGACCCTGAATGGATGGCTAGGCACCTGCCTCTTGCGTTTTGACCACGACATCAGACCAGACTCCTCAGATGCACCCGACAACCCATCCGAAGATGACGGTGAGCGCCACATGGAGGATCTGGAGCACCTACTTCTCCCAGAAACCCTGGATCGGCGACGGGACCGGTGCCTGCGGGAACCACGGCGGTCACGCCTCCTGCCCTCCTGGGAGGAGGTGGAAGAAACTGAGAGCATCCTGCACCCGCGTGACCTGGGAGGGGAGCAGGGGCGGAGGTGGAAGGGAGATAGCAATAATGGGCTCCAACTGAGACCCAAATAGCCCTACAGGTGCTGGAGGAGCACTAACCTCCATTGTGGGGGCAGTAGTAAGTAACTCTCCCTTGAGGCATCCCTAAATCAGTTGGGGGCACTGTAGACTGGGATGGAGAGGGGGTCGGGGGGTGCTCAGAGGTTGAAGAGCTCTCCTGTGCTCTCATGATGTTAAATAATCTCGCCTGCCACACGTTGCCCGAAACCAGCGTGCCGGGAAGTGCTGCATGAGGAAGGGCCGGGGTTAATGCGCAGAGCTGTGAGCCTTGCACAAGCTGGCCTAGAGAAGCGGGGCGCGCGCCGCTCGTGGATCGCAGGTGAGAGCGGGCAGCCGGGGAACTATGAGAGCAAGCAGGCGGGGGGGGGAGACTGAGTCGGGTGGGGGAGCGATAACGCCGTGCAGACCGCCAGCCCCCCCGCTGAAGCGCTGGAGCTGCTGGCAGACTGTGGCAGCTTCGCATTAGGCATACAAGCAGGCACAGAGGAGGAGGAGGGCAGGGGGGAGCTGAGACTGCTCAGGAATTAGGACGGCCAGCCCTCACCCTCCTCAATAAACCTTGCTAGGAGGGCCTCTTTAAGGAAAGCGTCTCCCGTGGTCATTCTTGTAGTGGACAGTGCCCACTTTGCTTCCACAGGCAAAATGAAGTGCCTGGGACAGGGAGGAGGTATATATAACCTTCAGGGGTTTACTTCCCCGCCCTCCCCCCCTCATGTTGAAAGGAGGTTCCACCATGATTTTAACCCCTGCTGGCCCTAAAACCGCCCGAACCTCCAACACCACTACAATTATAGGTCCAGACTCCCCAAAACAACCTGAGAGGAAAAAAAAGGGTGGGGGGAGACCACCAGTCCCTAATCACCCTCCCTAACCAGTCGGGCGCTTGCCAAACAGGAAGGGAGGCTAGTCTCAGTTTCTATAGTTGAAATGATTTCTAGTACAGGCTGTGCTCCCAGGGCCGGCCTTTGGGGTGTGCGGGCTGTGCGGCCGCACAGGGCGCCATAGCAACAGGGGCGCCGGGCGGCCGACAGCCCGCAATGTAATATGGGCAGGCGAGGCGGCACTTATGTTTTCTCCCCCCCCCCCCCTCCTCCTATATTCAGCAGGGGGCGCCCGGCGCCCGTTGCGGTTTAAAAAAAAAAAATTTGCTTATATAAGTTGGGGGCGGCTGGCGGCGCCCCTCATTCTGCGCCGCCTGAGTGGCTGAGGCTGAGCGCTTGCCGCTCTAGTCTAAAGAATCCTGCGCCTGTTAATGTAGCGTGGCCGAGCTCTGTTAGGTCCGCGGTACAGGAGCTTTTGTTTCCTGTACCCGGCCGGACTGACAGGAAGTGCTCACTTAGTGTGCACTTCCTGTCAGTCCGGCCGGGTACAGGAAACAAATGCTCCTGTACCGCGGACCTAACAGAGCTCGGCCACGCTACACTAGAGGTGGAGGTGGGAGTAGAAAGAGAGTGACAAGGGGGGAGGGGGGAGGAAAGAAAGAGAGTGACAAGGGGGGAGGAAAGAAAGAGAGTGGGGAGGGGGGAGGAAAGAAAGAGAGTGACATGGGGGGGGGGGAAATAATGAGAGTGATGGGGGGGGGAATAATGAGAGTGATGGGGGGGGAATAATGAGAGTGATGGGGGGGGGGGAATAATGAGAGTGATGGGGGGGGGGGGGAATAATGAGAGTGATGGGGGGGGGGGAATAATGAGAGTGATGGGGGGGGGGGAATAATGAGAGTGATGGGGGGGGGGAATAATGAGAGTGATGGGGGGGGGGGAAATAATGAGAGTGATGGGGGGGGGGAATAATGAGAGTGATGGGGGGGGAATAATGAGAGTGATGGGGGGGGGAATAATGAGAGTGATGGGGGGGGAAATAATGAGAGTGATGGGGGGGAAATAATGAGAGTGATGGGGGGGGAAATAATGAGAGTGATGGGGGGGGGAAATAATGAGCGTGACAAGGGAGGGCGGGGATAATGAGAGTGACAAGGGAAGGGGGGGGGGGGAAGAGAGTGACAATGGAGTCCCCAGAGCCAGACTGCAGCCAGAGTCCAGATCATCTAATTGTCCTGGCGGTAAGTAGACAATGCAATATGTTTATTATTTAATTGTTTAGTTATTAATACTACATTGGAAACGAATTTTCTCAGCTGGACACCGGCCGACACTGCGCATGCGCTGGGAGCCTAACCAGCGGTTAGGGTAGGGAAAAAGCACTGGCCCGTACGTAATTTTTCCCTTCCCTAACCGCTGGTGAGGCTCCCGATGCATGCGCAGTGTCGGCCGGTGTTCAGCTGAGAACATCCATCCGATCACTGCGCCTGCGCATTGGCCCATAGTTTTTCCCTACCCTAACCGCCGGCGAGGCTCCTGGCGCATGCGCACTCTGCTGTGAAATTTCCCTAACCTGTCGTTGTGCGCCTGCGCGGCACACCTCCTCACGTCATGTCCGGTGCGACCGGAAGTGACGAGGGTAGGGAAATCTCACGAACTAGGGAAGTATAACATTACACCGGCCTTTGGGGTGTGAGGGCTGGTAACTACTTGGTTGGATAGTCAGCCAGCCTATGCCATGATGCCAGCAACAAGCAGTGTTTTTTTTTTTTGGGGGGGGGGGGGGGGGGGGCGCCACAAGGTTATCTCGCACAGGGCGCCTGAACACCTAAGGCCGGCCCTGTGTGCTCCTGTTGACTTTTCTGCACTAGTACTGAAGAAGGAATCAATACTCCTGCTATTCACCCTTTTCTGGCTCATTTTGAGCTTTCTACAATTAAAGCACAAAAGAGCACACGTTGTAAAATAATTGGCTTGCTAGGATATCATGCCCACATAGATTATGTTATATCATGATAAAAAATTGTTTAAAGCATAATAAAGCTAGCCTTCTAATGTAATAAATTTTGCCAATAAAGCTTGCACTCTACTTCAAATAGCAAATAAAGCTCATTTAACATCTGTGTTTTATAGATCGGTCAGTCTAGGTACACCCGGTTTGATAATTTAAGGTAATCCCCCCTCCCCACAGTCTGACACTCACTGATAGTAGGCTCAGGTAGTAAACTATTTAGAACAGTAAGTACACTATTAAAGTTGGGGCCAGCCGGCATGGCACTGGAGCATGATTGCCCAAGCTCACCTGGTCGCTGGTGGGCTGGTCCAGGCAGGGTTCAGGCTAGAAGCTCTAGCTCAGCTCTACAGCACTCTCTGTCCGACCGCGCACCCGCCGACTCCGCATGCAGCTCCTTCCCCCACTGTCCACTGATATATACCACACTGAGTCTGAGCGCTAGCGTGTGACATCACCAGCGCTCAGCAGTGCAGCGACAGCCGATATCCTGCATGTTACCCTGGCGGCGCCGGCAGAATAGGGAAGTAGGGCGACCGGAAGCCCTCTCTCTCACTATATTCTCGGGGACAGCAAAAAATGCGGACAGCACACCGTGTGCTGTCCGCATCAGTATGTCCGTTCCGTAGCCCTGCAAAAAAAATAGAACATGTCCAATTCTTGTCCGTTTTAGGCATTGTTACAATGGATCCACAAAAAAAAAACGGATGGCATACGGATGTCATCAGTTTTTTTTGCGGACCACAAAACACATACGGTCGTGTGCAGGTAGCCTTAAGGAGGCTCCAGGAACTTACAAGGTAAATGTCTGCTCTCTGGTGTCACCTCGGCTCCGTCCTCCTGCTGCTAAGTGTTTGCTTCCTTGTATCATTTCAAACCAGGAAAAACTTTTTTTTTCCCCCGTAGCTTTGACTTTACCAGAAAGTTTATTTACAGAACAAATATCTTTCGTTCTCCTAAGGCCGCTCTCACACAAGCGTATTTGCAATCTGTATATGGCCCGGTTTTTATGTCCCAGAATCCCCTGCTAATGGCAATGAATAGAGCTTATTAGTGTTGAGCGCGAATATTCGAATAGCGAATTTTTTTCGCGAATATCGGCACTTCGCTAATTCGCGAATATTTCGAATATAGTGCTATAAATTCGATATTTCGAATATTCTTTTTTTTTTTTTTTTTTTTTTAATTGTTATATTTTTTCCTTTCCCACTTCCCTAAAGTTGTTCTTACCTGTCCTTTGGATTCCTGGCTTCCTGGCTGCTCCAGTCAGTGCCCGTTGCCGCTTCTGCCGCCTTCCGTGCTCATGGAGCGTCCCCATCTCCATGGGAATGTCTCCATATACTAGAATGTACTGTCGGATTTGAGAATTACGTTGAAATCGCAATTGCGATTAATATAACACGAAATAATCGCATTTGCGATTTCAACGTAATTCTCAAATCCGACAGTACATTCTAGTATATGGAGACGTTCCCATGAGCATGGAATATAGCATTACTAAGTTAAAATCGCAAATGCGATTATTTCGTGTTATATTAATCGCATTTGCGATTTTTTTTTTTTTTTTTTTTACTATGGTTGGCTTCAATGGTAGAATTAGCGAATATGACGAATATATTCGTTATATTCCACAAAACGAATATACGAATATATTCGTCATATTCCACAAAACGAAGATAACGAAGTATTCTGCATCTCAGTTATATCTACCTATTCATCAACTTCGCTAATTCTAGCAATCATATAGGACAGTTGACTATAGAGACAGCTAAGTATAATTCGCTATGCGATTATATGACTGCTTTTTTTTTTATATAAATAGAATAATTATAATACCTGATAATTATTATAATCTATTTATATAAAAAAGCAAAGTAATATAATCGCATAGCGAATTATACTTAGCTGTCTCTATAGTCAACTGTCCTATATGATTGCTAGAATTAGCGAAGTTGATGAATAGGTAGATATAACTGAGATGCAGAATACTTTGTTATCTTCGTTTTGTGGAATATAACGAATATATTCGTCATATTCGCTAATTCTACCATTGAAGCCAACCAAAGTAAAAAAAAAAAAAAAAAAAAAATCGCAAAAGCGATTAATATAACACGAAATAATCGCATTTGCGATTTTAACTTAGTAATGCTATATTCCATGCTCATGGGAACGTCTCCATATACTAGAATGTACTGTCGGATTTGAGAATTACGTTGAAATCGCAAATGCGATTATTTCGTGTTATATTAATCGCAATTGCGATTTCAACGTAATTCTCAAATCCGACAGTACATTCTAGTATATGGAGACGTTCCCATGGTAATGGGGACGCTCCATGAGCATGGAATATAGCAGGGATCAGCAACCTTCGGCACTCCAGCTGTGGTGCAACTACAACTCCCAGCATGCACACCTCCATGGCTGTTCTCAGGACTCCCAAAGAAGTGAATGGAGCATGCTGGGAGTCGTAGTTTGACAACAGCTGGAGTGCCGGAGGTTGCTGATCCCTGGAATATAGCATTACTAAGTTAAAATCGCAAATGCGATTATTTCGTGTTATATTAATCGCATTTGCGATTTTTTTTTTTTTTTTTTACTATGGTTGGCTTCAATGGTAGAATTAGCGAATATGACGAATATATTCGTTATATTCCACAAAACGAATATACGAATATATTCGTTATATTCCACAAAACGAAGATAACGAAGTATTCTGCATCTCAGTTATATCTACCTATTCATCAACTTCGCTAATTCTAGCAATCATATAGGAAAGTTGACTATAGAGACAGATAAGTATAATTCGCTATGCGATTATATTACTGCTTTTTTATATAAATAGATTATAATAATTATCAGGTATTATAATTATTCTATTTATATAAAAAAAAAGCAGTCATATAATCGCATAGCGAATTATACTTATCTGTCTCTATAGTCAACTTTCCTATATGATTGCTAGAATTAGCGAAGTTGATGAATAGGTAGATATAACTGAGATGCAGAATACTTCGTTATCTTCGTTTTGTGGAATATAACGAATATATTCGTATATTCGTTTTGTGGAATATAACGAATATATTCGTCATATTCGCTAATTCTACCATTGAAGCCAACCATAGTAAAAAAAAAAAAAAAAAATAGATAATCGCAAATGCGATTAATATAACACGAAATAATCGCATTTGCGATTTCACCTTAGTAATGCTATATTCCAGGGATCAGCAACCTCCGGCACTCCAGCTGTTGTCAAACTACGACTCCCAGCATGCTCCATTCACTTCTTTGGGAGTCCTGAGAACAGCCATGGAGGTGTGCATGCTGGGAGTTGTAGTTGCACCACAGCTGGAGTGCCGAAGGTTGCTGATCCCTGCTATATTCCATGCTCATGGAGCGTCCCCATCACCATGGTAACGTCTCCATATACTAGAATGAACTGTCGGATTTGAGAATTACGTTGAAATCGCAAATGCGATTATTTCGTGTTATATTAATCGCATTTGCGATTTCAATAGGAGAGTAGCCTTTAAGTTTAAAAAAAAAAATATATAAATTAAAAAAATCGCATATTATTCGCGATAACGAGAATAATGACGAATATTCGATTTAGACGAATATAAAACGAATATTCTATCGAATATTCGCGAATTTCGTCGAAATCGAATATGGCACCTGCCGCTCATCACTAGAGCTTATAACTTCCTTCAGTATTTGAAATCGGCAGCATGGGAGAGCATAAAAAATGTATAAAGGAAGGAATATGGATAAAAAATCTGATGACATCCTGAAGCAATACTGATGACAATACTGATGGCATATCATCCGGAATCCATGCGTATTCCAGAGCTGAAATACGGATGGATTTCCATACGCTTGTGTGAAAGTGGCCTAAAGATGGAAGGATATTTCATTCCTTTCTGGTCTGAATAATTGTATAAAATAACATCAGTTGTAGCTGCTAATATTCCTACAAGCCGCGGTGCAGGACTAATCCGCAATTACCGGGAAAGTTTAGCTGCGGGGGTTCACACCAGAGACGAAAAGCAAAGGTTCACATACTTACCGCTCTCAGACATGTGATATTGCAGCATAGTCCCCAATAAATAAATGACCAAGTCTAGTTGTTTTGACCCGTTTATTTGATTTGGTTGTTGTTTACTTTAGTACAAAATCATGCAGAAATATAGAAAATAAACTTTTGCAGTACAGAGTATTTCAGGACGGGGGGAGAGCGGCGCACAAAGTTGATACATGCTCCTCGTTGTGAAAGCTTCTTTCCTCATCACCAGCGACAACTCGAAGAACTAAAAGTCACTTTCAGGATATTTATTGTCTTCCAGAACTGGATTTTCCCAGTCTTTCCCTTCACAGCAGCAGAGTCGTGTGAGAAGCAGTGGTGGAAATACCACCATCTCTGCCGCAGCATTACGGGTGCCCCCATATTGTCACACACAACTGATGTCTGCCTCCTGCAGTGCTGCCTCCTAGTCACTTATTATGAGGTCGCAGGGGGACTTACATGCCATCAGGATCAGGAGTCGGCAGTGCTAGACGTAGGTCAGAATACGGTGGGTGCCTTTTCCAGGGCATCCGGCCTCCAGGGCCTCTATGCTCATCTGTATCTGCATCCTCTGGGCACAGATACAGTTGAACAGCTTGCAGCACTGGCAGGACCAGGGAACTGTGGGTGCTTACCACCATCATCAGGCAGGATGCACTATACACAGGGGGCACAGACAACAGGCACTGTATAGGGGGCACAGGCAAGAGGCCGTATATAAAAGGGGCACAGACTACAATACAGAGAGTTCGGAGCAAGAGGCAGTATATATAAAGGGTGCAGAGAACCTGTTAGTATATACAGGGGGCACTGATCATGTAGCACTATATATAGGGGGCAAAGTGTGTGACACCATATACAGGGTGATTGACACTATATACAGGGCACTCAGTCTGTGGCACTGCCATTAGGGGCACCATACATGCAGCACTATATACAGAGGGCATAGAGTGTGTGGCATTATCTACAGGGGGCACCACCATCAGGGGCACTGTGTGTACTCAGGGGCTCAGTGTATGCTGCTGCTGTAATATAAAGGGCACAGCATGTGACAGTAAGATGGGTGTGTGTCAGTATATAGAGTGTGGATATGTTAGAAAAGCGAGAAGCTGAAGACATCTGGGCCGAAAACTCTGCAGAGGTGAATTGTGGACGGGAGATGTCATCATGGTGGTCTGAACCGGATGGAAAGAGAATGATAGAGAATAACTCTGGAGGAGACGTCAGCTGTAAATCACTACATATAAATGATGATGGGTTGTTCTGGTGCTGACTAGTGGGGGTGGTGGGCATTCCAAAGTTTGTCATAGGGCCCAGTCTTTTCTAGTTACACCCCTGGTCATGTGATCTGTGTAATATTATTAGTAATAATACTTGTAATTTAAATGGTATACGATGTAAACGATCAATCCAATATTAATGCATGTCCCCAGCACTGTTGCCGCCACGTTCCATCTGAAGGCTGAGCGGGAATGACTGGAGGCTGCAACTAGATCCTGACGATGCACAGCGTCGCGAGTCTGGAAGAGACATAAAAAAAATGTATTAGAATGATGGGATACGTGATCGGTTTCTCATGACTGTTTTCTAACTTTCTAAAAGATCATTTTCAAGATCTCTGCTTGCTGTCAATTAGGCTGGGGCTACACAGTGACGTGCCGTGTCACATCAAGTCTTAGAGCAGTCCTGCAACAAACATTTGTGCGTCTTGCCTGCGAATTACTGCAGTGCAACAGTTTTTCAAGCAGCGGTTCAGCTGTAAAGGCACAAGCAAATCACAGGTAAGTCGCACACTGACTTACTGTACATTGTGGTTTATCATCGCAAAGTGTCATGTGACTTGTTCGCTGCAACCAAAAATCCAACAGTGTTGCTAAAGGCTCATGGGCCCTTGTGCAAGAGTTCAGCTTGGGGCCCCCTTCCCTCAGTACTTTGTGGCCAGGGGCAGGGAGGCATATAGCCTTCATGCTGCCTGAGGCAAAACTTGAGAGGCGCCCCCCTAGCCAAATTGTTGACCTAACCCCTTCCCTCCAGCCAGTGGTATAACTTGACCTGCATGCACTTTCTATAATACAGGCGTCTTCTTATGCGGCACAAGGGTCTTTGGGCCCCTCAGGTTCCTGGGCTCGCCTCTGCACCCCCTATAGCTACCCCACTCATGGATTGTCGTGTCGTGGTTGCGGCATATTGCCATTGACAATCATTAGATGTCATGCAATGTAATTTTCCTGACACGCAGCTCATCTCCCTGCGGCCCCAGCCTAAGTGGAAACATTCTTGTTTACAGAGAGATGCTGACAAACCAGTCCTGATCTAATACTTCTCACAGCTGAAGATTTGTTACAACGGAATCCAGTGTAGACAATCCTCTAGGAGCTAAACAGCCTGGACTCCAGACTGATACATTGTAACAAACTCCTAGGGCAGAGGATAGACATGTCCTGCTGATGTCTTCAGCTGACAGAGGGTTGTCTAGACTGGATACAATTGTAAGGCCTCATTCACATGTCCATGATGACATCCGTGACAAGATGGATAGTGGTCCATCTGTAAAGATCTTTGAAGGACCTGTGTGGCTGTTTTTTTTGCCCTCCGTGTGTCATCTGTATTCCATGGATGATGCTAGGCTGAAAATTAATTTATAGAGAATCTTCTAACATTGGTCTGTGAAAATCACTGACCTAACACTGATGGCAAACATGTTGTTCCTGTGGTTTTCACAGACCCATAGACTATAATGTGCTTGAGGGATCAGTAATCACGGACAAATACACGCATTAAAGTCAATATATATGTTAACTGTGACTCACTGACATGTCCATGTGGCCTAAGGGACCTTCAATGATGGCATTCACTCTGTGCAATATTGCCATTAACCCTCCAGTACCTTAGACCATCAGAGAAGTAGACAACCATACACCACCAGAGATTTTGGTGTGAACCCCTACACCACCCTAGACCACCAAGAAATCTGAGATTAACATCTCCTATCCATGACCACAAGAAATAAAGGCATTAACCCCTTCAGTACCCCAGACTATCAGAAAAGTGGACAACTACACCAACAGGGACTTTGGTGTAAACCCCTACACCAACCAGACCACCAATGAATCTGACATTAACATCACTCCTTAACCACTATAGCTCACAAATTGTCTACTTGACCCTTCATTTCTTCTATTTATAATATATAATAACATTAAACTTTGCCGACATTTTTGGGGCATAGTCCTGTAATAACAAAATTCTATTAATATATTTCCATTTTGGTATAATATCTGTGACATTTTACCTTCCCGGAATAGCTACATGCCACAGCTCCCAGTTGCAGAGAGCAGAAGATCATATTCAAGATGGACCATGTAAGGTAATCCTTATAGACAGTTGGAGGATGCATTACAATCATGCTTGGTTGGGTGGTCACCATCAACGGAGAGGAATTTTCCACATAGTGAGGCAGGGCCATCATAGGATGGGGAGCTTGCATAGTCATGAACCCCATGGGAGGAGGAGCTTTGCTATGCTCTGGCATGTCCACCATATCAGGGGGTGCTTCCTTGTACCCAGGCATGACCATTGCAGGAGGAGAAGCTTCTGTAAACTCAGATTGGCCATTTAAAGCAAAGTATTGGGGTAGTTTCATCTTTCAGTCTTCTCTTTGTATTGACAGGGAGTGCATCTCTGGAGCCCTCTATATAGGCTCCTCGAGAATGAAACCTGAGCTTCTCAGAGACAGCGTATTACAATACTATCATAATAACGGTGACATTGGCCAGTAGCAATGGAGACTTCTTAAAGAATGTTAGAAATTTGCATTTAAGGTGGTTTTGCCTTTCAGCTTCGTTCTGGGATGTCTAACCTTCAAGCTAGTTGTTATATATGCAGGTATACATGAGGTTTAGGACCTTCAAAGAAAAGCAAAGTGTTTTTTAAAGGGATGTACCTATTCTCACAAAATGTGCTTATAGATGTTACAATATTTTAGAGTCGCCGTTGGGGCTTGGACCGGTGCTGCTTTTTGTGGGGAAAACACTGCACGAGACGGGACCGAAGGGATTCATAGCAATATTCCCTGTTGTTTAGGATAGTGGATAGTTTAATACCAACATCTTTGGTGGTCTAAGGTAGGGAAGGGGTTCATGTCAGCATCCTAGGTGGCGTAAGGGGGTAAAGGGGTTTATGATCAATAAATGTTTGTTACATAGTATCCAGTCTAGACAATCCTCTGTGAGTTAGGTTAGGGCTACACGTAGGTTAGGGCTACATGTGTCGCCGAAAAGTAACGCAACATTTTTTTATAATGACAGTCAATGGTGTCGCCCTGCGACATGCTGCGACTGTGATGCAACAGTCCAAGTTTGTCCATCTGTCGTGTCGCAGACAAAGCATGTCGCAGTGTGACATCTTTGACTATCATTATAAAAAATGGCGGACGACATTGGTGCGTCATGAATGTGGTGTGACACAGGTCACCGTGTAGCCCTAGACATAAAGTGATCAGCAGCACAAATCTCTCTCCCATCCTAATATTTTGGTACAATGTCTCAGAGCAGTCTAAGGAGGATTATACAACTTTAACAAACCTTCCACTGTGAGATGCATCAGGTAATCATTCAGCCTCTAGGTAGGGTTGAGCGAACCCGAACTTTAAAGTTCGGGTTCGTACCGAACTTTAGGGTTTTTTGTCCCCGGACCCGAACCCGAACATTTTCGTAAAAGTTCTGGTTCGAGTTCTGTGTCCTCTATATAAGCTGGAGTCAGGTAGCGCTGCATGTCACTCTGCTCTTACCAGTGTAGGGAGAGGATGCTGCTGCTGTGAGGGAGAGATTAGGAAAGAATCAGAATCTGATATCTGCACTTGGTGTGAGGTCTGCGATCTATAGCGATTTGTTTGTCTAGGTGCAATGCAACATTTTTGTACCCTGCCCTGAGCCCAGTGACACTTAAAAAAAAGTTTTAATCCGTCTGTTAGTTCGGTGGGCGTCGGCGGCCATTTTGTGCAAGTGCAGTGTACCAGCACAGCATATGTGCTAGGGACAATCATTTAATCCTGTTCTTATAGTTCAGTGGGCGACATATATCCATTTTTAAAGTGCACCTGCACTGCATATGTGGCAGGGGAAGGCAAAATAATATAGGTAATCTGTCTGTGAGTTCAGGGACCTAGAGGGTGACATATCCCCTTTTTTTTCTGTAAAGTACCCCTGTGCTGCATTTGTGAGAGTGAAATATAATCAGTTAAATCCATCTGTTTCATTGTGGGTGAAAAAACACCTTTTTCTGGGCAAGAAAGTACCTTTGCAGCCCTGTGCTGCATTTCTGACAGGCCACTAAAACCGTTAAATACTCCTGTTACATAGTTGGTTGAAAAATTCACATTTTTGGGGCTAGAAAGTACATTTGCGGCCTGCGCTGCAATTATGACAAATAAATCCAGTAAATGCTGCAGTTAGATTGTTGGGTGACATTTCCACGGTTATCAGGCCAGTCATTCACACGTGGCTTGGAGGGTGGGTTCCTGCACCAACATAGGCCAGGTACACAATTGTCCAGCCAGGGCACATGTGCAATACACCATTTTTACACCCCTGACACAGAAAGATCATTTATCTGGCTGTGCATTCTGTAGATGACCTTCCTGCAGCAATTATTTTGTGGGTGCAATGCAACATCTAATATAAATATTAATAATTTAATATTTAATGCATCTGTTAGTTAGATGGGCAACAAACCAATTTTTGTGTGAAGTACACCTGCACCTGCATATGTGCCAGGGACAATAATATGGTTAATCCGTCTGTGAGTTCTGGGGTTGACATATTTGCATTTTTTGCTGTGAAGTACCCCTGCACTGCATACCTGCATTTCTCACAAGGAACTAAATTTGGTAAAAACGTCTGTTACTTCAGTGGGTGACCACTAACAATGAGGAGAGCGTCAAATAAGGGACGTGGCCCAGGTGGTGGTGCTGGTGGTGTTGGTGAAGCTACTGTTGCAAGGAAAGGACGTGGTCGATCTGTGCCAGCTACACGCCCAAATGAAACACCTTCCTCAGGTGCGCGTAGGCGGCAGAACGTTATTTTGTAGGCCCGAATGCCGCTGTACGAATGGTGAGGCCAGAACAAGGACAGGCGATAGTAGATTGGGTTGCTGACAGTGCCTCCAGTTCCTTCACATTGTCTCCCACCCCGTCCCCTGCTGAAAGGGCAGAGTTGGCACCTGCAGCCCATGGGCATCTATCTTGCATCTCACCCCCTTGCAAATCAGCCAAGCAGTCTGAGCCCCAAGTCATGCAGCAGTCTCTTCTGCTTTTTAATGACCCTGTTAGCAGGGTTTCCCAGGGCCATCCACCTAGCCCTGCCCCAGAAGTGGAAGAGATTGAGTGCACTGATGCCCAACCACTTATCTTTCAGGATGAGTACATGAGAGGACCCCTGCAGAACGTCTCTGATGATGACGAAACACAGGTGCCAAATGTGCAGACCGACAAGGAAGGCAGGGGTGAAGACTGGGTGCAAGATGATTTGGAGGACGATGAGGTCCTCGACCCCACATGGAATCAAGGTCATGTGAGTGACCTATGTAGTTCGGAGGAAGAGGCGGCGGTCGCACAGAGCCACCAGCACAGCAGAAGAGGGAGCAGGGTGCAAAAGCCGAGCGGCCGTCCCCTAGACAGTACGCCTGCTACTGCCCACCGCAGCAAGGGATGAGCACACTAAAGCCAGCTCCAAGGAGTTCCCTGGCGTGGCAGTTCTTCAGACAATGTGCTGACGACAAGACACGAGAGCCTGAAGCGAGGCATAAGCGTTCTCAACCTGAGCACAACCTGTATTTCCAGACATCTAAGTGCAAAGCACGAGCTGCAGTGGAGTAGACACCTCAAAAACCAAGAAAGGTCTCTGGCTTCTCCTGCTTCCTCTTCTGCTGCAGTCTCGGCCTCTTCATCCACCTCTGGAGTGACAGTGCCACCTGCCACCCCACAAACAGAGGATCTTCCAGCAACACCACGACCTGGGTCACCAAGCATCGTCTGTTACATTGTTGGGTGACATTAACCCATTTTTGGCTGTGAAATACCCCTGCTCTACATAGCAGACAGGGAAATAATGTTAAAAAATTCCTCTGTTACATTGTTGGGTGACAAATTCTCATCTTTTGTGCTAAAAAGTAAATATGCGGCCTGCGCTGCATTTTTTCCATCCAGGCAAATTCAGCAAATCCATCTGTTTGCGTGTGGGGTGACATTTCCACAGTTATCAGGCCAGTCATTCACACGTGGCACCAACATAGGCCAGGTACATAATTGTCCAGCCAGGGCACATGTGCAATGCACCATTTTTACACCCTTGACACAGACATATAATTTACCGTATTTTTCGCCCTATAAGACACACTTTTTCCCCCCAAAAGTGTGGGGGGGGGGGGGGAAATAGCAGTGTGTCTTATGGGGCGAATGCTGCTGATTTTGCCGAATTTTCAATGATAAACCCTCCCCGATGCCGCGCGGCGGGTGTATCAGCTGTGAGGGAGGAGGGGCTGGGGGCCGGCATCTGGTTTTATAAAGACAGCGGGGCCCGTGCAGTAACTGTATTCTACTACACGGGCCCCGCTTACTGTATAATCGTATCTGTAATAGTTAATTGTTATGTATATACCGTAATCGCATAATCAGCTCCTGTATACTTACAAGCGCTCGGTAGGTAGCAGAGAGGAGAGAGGAGGCAGGCCGGGAGGATGGGCGCTGGCAGCGTGAGTCACTACGTCACGCGCCTGCGCCGCCCACTTTTTGAATGAAGCAGGCGGCGTGGGCGCATGACGTAGTGACTCATGCTGCCAGCGCCCGTCCTCCCAGCCTGCCTCCTGCCTCCTCCCTCCTCTCTCCTCTCTGCTACCTACCGAGCGCTTGTAAGTATACAGGCGCTGATTATGCGATTACGGTATATACATAACAATTAACTATTATAGATACGATTATACAGTGAGTAGAATACAGTTACTGCACGGGCCCCGCTGTCTTTATAAAAGCAGATGCGACCCCCACCCCGTGTATTGAGGGTCATTCACTACAGGGACACTTATGGAGGGGATCTGTGGATGACACATAGCATAAGATGCTATATATGTGTCATCCACCGATCCCCCCATAACTGTCACCCACAGATCCCCCATAAGTGTCACCCACAGATCCCCCATAACAGTGCGTCACCCACAGATCCCCCATAACAGTGCGTCACCCACAGATCCCCCATAACAGTGTCATCCACAGACCACAATTAGTTCAAAACCCACCAAAAGCACACCTTTTGGTTCAAAATATATTTTTTCAGATTTTCCTCCTCAAAAACCTAGGTGCGTCTTATAGGGCGAAAAATATGCTATCTGTCTGTTCATTCTGTGCTTGACTTTCCAACAGCGATTTTTTGGTGGGCGCAATGCAACATCTAATATAAATAATAATAATCTAATATTTAATCCGTATGTTAGTTAGTTGGGCGACAAAACAATGTTTGTGTGAAGTGCACCTGCACCTGCACATCTGCCAGGGACAATAATATAGTGAATCTGTCTGTGAGTTCAGGGGTTGACACATTCCACTATCTTGCTGTCCCCTGCACTGCAGAGATGACAGGGAAATAAAGTTGTTAATTTCTTCTATTAAATTGGTGGGTGACATTAACCCATGTTTGCCGGATCCAAACCCCTGCTCTGCATAGGTGACAGGGACCTGGATTTCTAAAAATCGTCTGTTACATTGGTGGTTGACATTAACCGTTTTTTGCCGGTGATATACCCCTGCTCTGCATTGCTGACAGGGAAGTAAATTTAGTAAAAACGTCTGTTACTGATCAGAAGATGCGCGAGTACAAGCGCACGCTGGTAGACGCGCTGCTGATGGCATTCCCACCTGACAGCGGGGGCACAGTGGAAGCACAAGGCGAAGGCTGAGGAGGAGGAAGAGGTCGCCAATGCAGCTGGGGCACCGCCAGCACCTCAGAAGGCAGGGTTAGCATGGCCCAAATGTGGAAAAGCTTTGTCAGCACGCCACAACAACCAGCACCACCAGCTGATATGGACGTCTCAGCAGGAGGCAGCATTTCACCAACATGGTGGAGCAGTATGTGTGCAGACGCCTACACGTACTGAATGACGGGCCTGCCCTTTCAACTTCTGGGTCTCCAAATTGTCCACATGGCCTGAGCTTGCCCTTTAAGCCTTGGAGGTGCTGGCCTGCCCTGCGGCCAGTGTATTGTCTGAACATGTGTTTAGCATGGCAGGGGGGTCATCACAGACAAGCGCAGCCGCCTGTCCACAGCCAACGTAGACAAGCTCACGGTCATTAAAATAAACCAGGCATGGATCCCACAGGACTTGTGCAGAATAGACATTTATACCGGCCTTACCCAGCCATTGTTGTACTGCAGCGCACTTTCTCTTTGTTTTATTTTCTATATTCCCCAATGTTTTGGGGTCTACTCAAAATTAAACAAAAAAATAAAAAATGTAATGAAAAAAACAAACAAACCAGAAACAAAAAGCAGTCTAGGCTACCTCCTCCTCCACCTCCGCTTGCACCTACACCACCACGTCCACCGCCTCCTCAACCTCCTACTCCATATGGACCTCCTCCTTCTAGATCAAGATTATTATTATATTATTATTGTATTTTATGTTATTTTAAGTCATTTCCCTATCTACATTTGTTTGCAGAGCACTTGCCATGCTCTTAAACACATTTTGCTGCCTTTTTCAGCCCTCTAGCCCTTTCCAGGATATTTTTTGAGCCATTTTAGTGCCCCAAAGTTCGGGTCCCCATTGACTTTAATGGGGTTCTGGGTCAAGTTCGGTTTCCGAACTCAAACTTTTTTGCGAAGTTCGGCCGAACCCGTCGAACCCGAACTTCCAGGTGTCCGCTCAACTCTACCTCTAGGTATAAATAAGAATGTTCCCATTTGCCAACAGCAAACAGAGATCTTCTAAAATTGTTATGGTTTTTAAGGAGTTTTCATACATAGATATTAATTGTCTATCCTCAGGGCACTTCATCAATATCATATCCGTGAGGCAGGAGTGTAGCTAAAGATTCATGGGCCCTGGTGCAAGAGTTCAGCTTGCCCCCCCCCCCCCCCCTCAACCTATTCCCTCTTGTCGGAGGGGGGCAATTGTCCTCTTTTTACTAAAAATTACCTATCCTCAGCATAGGTCATCAATATCAGAACGGCGGGGTCCCCTGGCACCCCTGCTGGTCAGCTGTTTGAAGAGGAAGCATCGCTCATATGAGAGCTGCTTTCTCTGCTCTGTTCACCTGCTCGCCGTAGCATTGTAGTGTTGAGCAAGTAAACAGAGCAAAGAAGGCAGTGCTCGTACGGAAAAAAAAGTGAACAGTCCCTTTAAAGACATACTTGGCCCCCCATGTTTCAGACCTCAGATCAGACCCCCATTAGACCTCCATGTCAGACCCCTAATATCATATCTCAGATCAGACCCCTGATATACCTCCATGTCAGACCCCCCAATATGAGACCTCCGATTAGACCCCTATTAGACTTACATGTCAGACCCCCATCTCAGACCAGACCCCATTAGACCTCTCAGACCTCCCCCTATCAGACCCCATTAGACCTTCATGTCAGACCCCCCCCCAATATCAAATCTCAAATCAGACACCCATTAGACCTCCAGAGCCCCCATATAAGACCTCAAACCAGACCCCCATTAGACCTAATAAACCTCCATGTCAAACCTTCCCCCAATATGAGACTCAGATAAGACATCCATTAGACTCCCCCATACTAGACCTCAGACCAGACCCCCATTAGACCTCTCAGACCCCCCAAATGAGACCTCAGATCAGACTTCTCTGCCGCTCCCCTCCTGGTCTGGCCGTCTATCCGTTCTCTTCTCAGGTCCCGAGATAGCTCAGTCACCTGACTGTCTGCAGCGTCAGGTCACAGGGCACTCTGTACATCCTGATGCTGTAGGCAGCCAGGACACAGGGCGTAGGCCCCAAGAAGAGCAAGCGGGGAAACGTGAGTACAGCGCTGACATCGCTTCACTCCCCCGCATCCTGCATACTACTGAGCGCTTCCATAGTGGAAGCGCTCACTAGCATTCCCTTTATAAGATGCACTGTGCCTTATAAAGAGAAAAATACAGTACCACTGGCAAAGGGGCCCAACTGTGACCACTGTGACCCCTATAGCTATGCCAGTGCCGTGAAGGTCTGACACGCCGCAACCCCCAAACTCAACTGTTTCTGGCAGCCATCGATGCTAAAAACTATACAGCGGGCAGATCTGAAAGCACAAGGCTCCATCCACTGTGTAGTGGCCGTGCCAGGTCCTCCTGTTCAAGTGAATGGGAGCTGAGCTGCTGTATGCCAGCACTGGAAACAACAAAAAAATGAAAAAAACATAAAAACAGTGCCTAACAAAAAGAGTAATATCAAGCAATCATATGCAAAGTCATACGTCTCCCAAAATGGTACCAATGAAAATGGTCCCTTATCTTGCAAAAGAACAAGCCCTCCCACAAGACCATCACCTGAAAAATTATGAAATATGTCAGAGCTATATAAGCGAGTATAATAATAATAAAATAACAAGCTGCTTAAATCACCACACTGGGCCTCACATGCGCATGGTGCTCTTTTACTCCTGAGCCCTGTTGTATGTCCAGGCAAACAATTAGGGCCACATGTAAAGACTTTATACAGCCAGGAAGCCCAGCTTAATAATAAGAGGGTGTGCATTTCACACTGGCATTCACTGGGCACAACATATTAGGCACTAAGATGGCATATCTGTGTAGAATTTGCAATATTCCCTTTGCACCATCTGCTGAGAATTCACTTTTGCAGAACACCTGTGGGGTCAAAATGTTCCCTGCAGAGCTTGGTAAATTCTGTTTGAGGTGTGGTTTCCAAAATGTGGTCACTTCTTGGGGGTGTTTTTCTTTATTTAATCTCAGATGTCGGCCAGTGCTGTAGAAATCACATTGTGGGGTGCATTACATTCTGTTACCCCTTGTAAAAATTTGGGTCTAAAGTGACATCTTGTAAAAAATATAATTCTTCATTTTCAAAGCCAAGTGTTTCTAAATTCTATGAAACGCCTGTGGGGTAAAAGCGCTTACTGCACCCTTCAATAAATTCCTTTAAAGGTATAGTCTCTAAAATGGGCTTTTTGGGGTTTTTCACTATAGGAGTACCTCAGTATCTCTTCAAATGGAAGATGGCGCCTGAAGACCATTCCAGAAAAACTGCCCTCCAAAAACCATGTGGCGCTCCTTCCCTTCTGAGCCCTGCGGTGTGCCCATAACACATATGGGGCTTTTCTGTAAACTGCAGAATCATGGAAATAAATATTGGGGTTTCTTTTGCTGTTAAACCTTTTTGTGTTACAGAAATAAAAATTAATTACAAATGAAAAATCTGCCCAAAAAAAATTGAATTGTTTATGTATCATGTTTATTTTGCTTTTCTAAAGGGTTAATACAGTTTGTTAAATCAGTTTTGAATTATTTGAGGGGTGTAGTTTCTAAAATGGGGGTCCTTTATCTTTCTAACATGAAATACAATTTGTCACGAATAGGGATGAGCGAACCCAGAACGCACTGTTCAGGTTCGTACCAAACCCAGACACGGACATTGACGTGAAAGTCTGTGTTCTTTGTTAAAATAAAGCTATTTAAAAGGCTGCAGCGCAGCTAATTAACAAGCGTTTAAGCTGTGGGCACTTGGAAGCCATCACAGTCATGCCTAGTATTGGCATGGCTGTGATTGGCCGGCACACCATGTGACCATGCATGCATAAATGCCGGACCACGTGGTGCGCCGTCATTCGGCGGGGGACAGGGACAGGATGCTGCTGCAGTGAGGGACAGTGTTAGGCTTTTATTTTTTAAAATAAGTCTGAGGGTGACCTGTAGGCATTTTTGGTCGGTGCAATACAACACCTTTGCACCAGTGACACAGAAATACAATACTTAATAGGGCTGTTAATTCTGTGTTTGACCTAAAGACATTATTGGGGTTTAAAACTCAACATTTTCACCCGTCTAACAGTTAATCAGTCTGTTTATTGTGTTGGTGACAAAGCCATATTTTGGGGTTCATTTGGGGTTTGGGAACAGGACATTGTCGATCTGTGCCAGTTACGCGCCCATTTGAAACATCTTGCTTTGGTGCACACAGATACCAGGATGTTCTGCGTCATTTTGTAAGCCCAGTGGTGTAGCTATCGGGGAAGCAACTGCTTCGGGGCCGAGCTCAGTAGGGGCCCGGGAGCAGTAGCAGGGGTGAGGCCAGCAGGGCCATATTTCTAATAATTACATTTTATTTCATTTATTGTATATTTCCCCTCTCTCCTTGCCTGGGGAGGGGAGTAACGCTGCGCAGAGGGGAGAGAGGGATTCTACTACCTCTCCTCTGCTGCACTGTGTTATCTGATTGGTGGAGCAGCAGTGAGCAAAAGCTGCTGCTCCACCAATCTTCCAGACTCCCAAAGGCACCATGTGGACCCTGGATGTGACCGTCCGCACACCTGGCCAGCCGGCCACGTTTCTTATCTGCCTAGCTTGTAGTGTGGGCTGCTGACCTCCTGCTCTGGCAGTAACAGACAGCCAAGAGGCAAGAGCAACCCTGAGCAGTGCTGTCTCAGCCCTCTAAGCATTGCTGCAACCTGCCTGCCAGCCAGTGCTGCCGACCTTCAGACTCACTGCCAACAATGGTAAGTCTGTGCGCCCTGCCCTGCACTGTGCCCCCTATGCTGTATTGTGCCCCGTATGCTGCACTGTGTCCCCTATGCTGTATTGTGCCCATTATGCTGTACTGTGTGTGCCCCCTGACCTGTACTATACCCCTATGCTGTACTGTGCCCCCTGCCCTGTACTGTTGCCCCTATGCTGCACTGTCTGTGCCCCTTGCCCTGTACTGTACCCCCTATGCTGTACTGTGTTCCCTGCCCTGTACTGTGCCCCCTATGCAGGGCCGTCTTTAACGCAGGGCAAAAGGGTCTTCTGCCCCAGGCTCAGTTGCTCCAGGGGGGCCCAAGGCAGCTGCCTCTTGAGCCCCATTGGCCACTGGTGACGTGAGAGGCGGTGGCACGGCACAGGTAGATGAGCGCTTCCATTGTGGAGGCGCTCATCTCCATAGTCATCTGTATCGCTGTCCTCAGGACAGCAATACAGATGGCTGTGCTGCGAAAGCGAACGGGCAGGGGAGGGAGATGAGGGTCCCTTCCCCTTCCTCTGATAGGCTGCAGGCACTAGGCCTGCAGCCTATTAGAGGCCGATGCAGGCTGCGCTATGATGTCATCGCGCTGCCTGAGCCGTACAGCGCGGGACACAGGCCGGAAGAGGCCTGCATCGCATTGCTGCCAGCCTGATGGAGGTAAGTATAAGTGTTTATTTTTTTATATGGTACTACTACTGGCACATGATTGGGGGGAACCTGTTACTGGCACATGATTGGGGGTATCTATGGGGACACTTGTTACTGGCACATGATTGGGGGCATCTATGGGGGCACTTGTTACTGACACATGATTGGGGGCATCTATGGGGGCACTTGTTACTGGCACATGATTAGGGGGCATCTATGGGGCACTTGTTATTAGCACATGATTGGGGGGCATCTATGGGGCACTTCTTACTGGCACATAATTGGGGGCATTTTTTTGCTTTTTTAATTTTTAGAATAATGATACAACTATTTTATTTGATACTTTTGTGCTGATTCTTTTCCCCTCCTCTATATTAAGGGACACTATAGTCACCAGAACCACAACAGCTAAATGTAGTAGTTCTGGTGTCTATAGCATGTCTCTGTAAGCTTTTTAATGTAAACACTGCCCTATTAAGGAAAAAAGGCAGTATTTACATTACTGCCAAGGAAGACCTCTAGTGGCAACTCATCATTATTAAAGGTTACTACTCTACGAGGTGTTAAATATCTGTAGTGTCCCACTAGGTAAATGTGGCCACTACACAAGGGTCAATTGGGCCACGTTGTTCTCCACCTCCTGTGGAACAGTGGAATTGTATTTAACAGTCCATTTTAATGTATTTTTATATGTTTTTATGTGCATTTCCCCTGCTATCTGTGTGTCAGGCCTGTTAGGGTGTAGTTCCTCCTCCTAGACACTAGAGGGAGCTAGGGAACTCCTAATACATATAGTTAGGCCCAGACAGGGAGGAGTCATTCTGTGTGCAGAGTCTGAAGCAAGAGGACACTTTAGCCAGAGAGGAGCTGAGGTGCAGGCTCTGACATGCAGTTAGATAGCCCAGGCTTCAAATTGCCACCAGAAGAAGCTTCCTCCTGAGAAACTTGCAGTTCCCACAAAGCAAAGTGCAGAGCAAGGATATATATACCTGAAGAAGTTTTTGGTGACCAAGGATAAAGCCAGCATTAGGGCATACGGGCCTTGGGATAAAGACAGAGAGGAGTTCTAAGGAATAGTGCACAGGATTTCTGAGGAAAAGTGCAGCCTGTTCTGTAAGTGTTTTACCCTCTGAGTATCTTGCAAGATCATTGTACCTGCCATTTGTAAAAGCCTGCTTATTATTGCTACTGCCGTTAACTGTTTCCAGTAAAAGGAAGTTTTGGTTCACCACAACATCATGTTCCTCAATTATTCCTATCTTCAATCAGTGTGCCACCGTTACAAGCACTGGCGTCACGAATCTTAAAGGGAACTTGCCCCCGGCACATTAAACACCTGCAACATCCAGGGCACCTCACCCACCATCAGGCCTGGTCCCAATACACTGAGAGTGCCCCAGAGGTCTCCTGTGCCAGCCTCTCCATCACTGCTGTACGCCTGCCCAGGGTCTTCCAAGAAACTTTGAGTAACCCAGAGCAACCCTTGTTTGCCTAAGTAACCGTGACCTCACCATCACAATACCCTGCAGGGCTGCGTACTGCATATCCACCGATATAACAAACAATACTACATGTGTGGGATCAACCAGAACCCCAAATTAATGTATTCACAAATCCACACATAAAGGTACAAACATTACAGCTTTATTATTGTAAAAAAATATAAAAAACAAATACATAAAAGTTTGTGAGAGATGTTGTGATGTAGAACAATACAGCCCCCCCCCACAAATCCCCCCCCACCCGTCACAAATCTTAAAGAGACCTTGCCCCCGGCACATTAAACACCTGCAACATCCAGGGCAGCTCACCCACCATCAGGCCTGGTCCCTATACACTGAGAGTGCCTCAGAGGTCTCCTGTGCCAGCCTCTCCATCACTGCTGTACGCCTGCCCAGGGTCTTCCAAGAAACTTCGAGTAACTCAGAGCAACCCTTGTTTGCCTAAGTAACCGTGACCTCACCATCGCAATACCCTGCAGCCCCCCCCCCCCCCCCACACACAAAGCGGGTACAGTGGTTAAGGCTCAATGAATAGAACTGCAACCACATAGAATGAAGTGACAAATCTAAGTGAAACAAAGTGCAAAGTGACAAGTGCAGTGAATTAAGGTGACCTGTGCCATGCAGGTAAAAACTATCTACTAAAACTGCATATGCAGACTATTCGTAACATGATATCACGTTAAATCAGGTTCAGTATAATGTCATTATACAATAGGGACAAATAATCCCCAGTTGAAATTGGTCTCCTAATAAGTCCATCCAATGGTCAAGAAGTGGCGCAGCTGTCCACAGATTGTCATAAAAGGTGTTATATGATGTTATCAACTATTTAGCTTTATTTGTTTTAAGGTCAGCATTTTTTCCAGTTGCATTTTGTTACCACAATAACCCTTTGTGATTTTGCAGGTTATCATCTTATCAAATTTAATGACACTATTTTTTACCTTGATCACCTGATATCCTTTGGCTCTCTCTATTCCACATCACGGATAACAGGTTTTTGGTATTAGTGTTTTTTTTTTTGTTTTTTTTTACACAGGTTGGTTAACATGCACAGGTGGGTGCACCACTGCTGTTGCTCACCCATTCCTTGCATATATCTACCCCTGTGCATTTCCCTCCCTATTACTAACATTGCCTGTGATGAGATAGGGAATAGGTGTGATAGGTGTGCTGTGAGATCCCATGAGTCATAGGTGGGCTCTTTACAAATGTATATGGCTTGCTTTTAAATGTGGTTGCACTTCTATTCATTGAGCCTTAATCACTGCACCCGCTTTGTGTGTGTGTGTGTGTGAGACCTTTCCCGCCAATGGAAGGGACAACGAAGAATTTTGCAAAAAATGGGGAAAAAAAACATGTAGCGCATGCTCAGCCTCATGCAATTGATTAACACTCAAACTATGTCACAGTTGGAAATGGAAATTGCCAATATAGAAAATCTTTTGACACAGAAATTATCTCCCGGCGAGTTGGAGGAATACAAGAAAGAAATGGAAGGAGTATTCCTCAACTGGGAGAAACAGATAAAAGAAACTAAGGTACAGAAATTCCAACGAGATCTTTCGGTGTATCGCTGGAAAGGCAATGACCCCAAGATGAGATCAAGATCAGCATCGATAGCATCGATAACATCAATGAATGAGGATGGCAACAATCAAATTCAAGGGGAAGAAAATACCCAAATAGATACAATAAGCGGAAACATGGTGAACTACAACAACCAGCAGGGAAGAGATGACCTGCATCTTTACAGGTAATTCATTTATCAGATCATGTCCTTACCCAGGATCAATTGTTGATCCTGGAGAAGGGATTATCTTTTTCACAAACAGCTAACCATGATCCTTTTTCAACTGTAAAGAATGTACAGCTCTTTGTGCGTAAACTTATCTTTAAGAAGATTTTTAACAGCAAACGTGACTGGAATTTCTCAACAACTACAGAACAAAAAGCCCTGAGCACCTTGATGGCATATCTGGATGAACAAGATCTTTTCAAAAATTCTGGTGAGTTTCCTGGAACATTAATAGAATACATTTCCTCCTCTTTCACTCTTTCCAAACATTGAACTTTCCAAAAATTGAACTTTTTGTTCAATTAGTTTGTTAGGAGATATCAATGATCCTAAGTGGTGGAGGCTATGACAACTGTACTAAGGGCACTAAGCACTCAAGGAAATTAAGAATTGGGCAGATGTAGTCATAAAAGTGTCCGATAAATGGGGTAATATAGTTATATGGCCCAAAACGATGTATGAGAGGGAAGCATGGAGGTTACTGAAGGATTACAACTGCTATAAAAAAATAATAACATATAACCCTACTTCAGCATAGAGGAAAGAACTGGCAAACATGTTGAACCAGGGAGTTAATGATGGGATAATAACACTTAAACAATATACATATTTGCTACCAGAATATCCAACTGTTCCAACATTATACCTTCTTCCGAAGGTTCACAAGAACATGAAACAACCCCTGGTAGACCTATAGTGTCTGGTATGAACAGCTTAAATGACTCTATCTGCAGGTATGTGGAACATCATTTACATCGTTTGGTGGAAAATATGCCATCATACCTCAAAGACACCACTGAGATTCTGAAGAAACTGAAAGACCTACATCTGAATGCGGACATGATCATTGCAACGTGTGATGTAGAATACTTATGTACATCGATTCGACATCATGATGGCCTGGAAGCAGCAGAATTCTTTTTGCAAACTACCAATATGGAATCCAACAGATGTAAGTTTATATTGTCCCTGCTTGAGCTTGTGCTAACACAAGAACGATAGGAACATCAAACTTCCCTATAACGTGAGCCGTACACGGGTTGACTTTTTGGATGTGGAGTTGTGTTTGGATGTGGAGGGACGAATTACTACAGATCTATACAGGAAAGAAACGTCAGTTATCTCTCTACTATCAGCCAAATCAGCACATCCAAGGAAATTGATCAGCAGCATACCAATTGGGCAATTTCTAAGGGTAAGGAGAATTTGCTTGACTGAGCAGACTTTTAAACGGCAGGCGGAGGCTTTGCGTCAAAAGATTTCAGGAGAGGGGCTATTCTACAAGGTCCATAGAAGGGGAGTATTGGAGGCCTCGGTTGTCCAGCCGCTCTGATTTACTTCTTAAAAAACAGAGAGGAACGCAAGAGAGGACATACACTTCATTACTACATACAATTTCAGATTCAGTGGGGTTTGTTTTAAGGTTAATATTTTTTCCAGTTGCATATTGTTACCACAATAACCCTTTGTGATTTTGCAGGTTATCAACTTATCAAATTTAATGACACAATTTTTCACCTTGACCACCTGATCTCCTTTTGCTCTCTCTATTCCACATCACGTATAACAGGTTTTTGGTATTATTTTTACACAGGTTGGTTAACATGCACGGGTGGGTGCACCACTGCTGTTGCTCACCCATTCCTTGCATATATCTACCCCTGGGCATTTCCCTCCCTATTACTAACATTGCCTGTGATGAGATAGGGAATAGGTGTGCTGTGAGATCACATGAGTCATAGGTGGGCTGTTTACAAACTTATATGGCTTGCTTTTAAATGTGGTTGCACTTCTATTTATTGAGCCTTAATCACTGTACCCGCTTTGTGTGTGTGTGGGGGGGGGCTGTATTGTTCTACATCCCGAAGCTTCAATAATCCGCAGCACTCGCCAGTAGTTGATGTAAAATGGTGATTTATTCACTCAGACAGCAAGGTTATAGCGACGTTTCGACCATGGTTGGTCTTTATCAAGCAATGAAGTCCCATATCCCAGAGTGCCTTAAATAGTGTATAGAGGTGTTTACATTGGTGGCTGTGTACAGTCCCACTTCCCAAGTGGGAGTATACTTATGTCTACACATAACATGATTCAAGTAGAGAGAAACTAAAAAAAAACATCAATGCTATCAAGGTGATGTACCTTAACCACTTCAACCCCGCTAGCTGAAACCCCCTTAAAGAGGACCTTTCACTAGTTTAAAAACTAAAAAACTAACTATATCAGTGGGCAGAGCGGCGCCCAGGGCCCCCCCTGCACTTACTAGTATGCCTGGGCGCGGCTCCGTTCGCCCGGTATAGGCTCCGGTGTCTGCAGCTCCCTCTGTTGTACTGGGCGGAGTTTTTGTATTAGGGTTGTCCCTTGCTGCAGCGCTGGCCAATCGTATACGCCTAATACAAAAACTCCGCCCAGTACAACAGAGGGAGCTGCAGACACCGGAGCCTATACCGGGCAAACGGAGCGGCACCCAGGCAT
Organism: Bufo gargarizans; assembly: GCF_014858855.1. Classification (NCBI taxonomy): domain Eukaryota; kingdom Metazoa; phylum Chordata; class Amphibia; order Anura; family Bufonidae; genus Bufo; species Bufo gargarizans. Next base: position 374,216,089 of record NC_058080.1, on the reverse strand, counting down.
ACTAGTAAGTGCAGGGGGACCCCTGGGCGCCGCTCTGCCCACAGATATAGTTAGTTTTTAGTTTTTAAGCTAGTGAAAGGTCCTCTTTAATGACCAGGCCACTTTTTACACTTCTGCACTACACTACTTTCACCGTTTATTGCTCGGTCATGCAACTTACCACCCAAATGAATTTTACCTCCTTTTCTTCTCACTAATAGAGCTTTCATTTGGTGGTATTTCATTTCTGCTGACATTTTTACTTTTTTGTTATTAATCGAAATTTAACGATTTTTTTTCAAAAAAATGACATTTTTCACTTTCAGTTGTAAAATTTTCCAAAAAAAAACGACATCCATATATACATTTTTTGCTAAATTTATTGTTCTACATGTCTTTGATAAAACAAAATGTTTGGGTAAAAAAAAAAAAAAGGTTTGGGTAAAAGTTATAGCGTTTACAAACTATGGTACAAAAATGTGAATTTCCGCTTTTTGAAGCAGCTCTGACTTTCTGAGCACCTGTCATGTTTCCTGAGGTTCTACAATGCCCAGACAGTAGAAAAAATCCACAAATGACCCCATTTCGGAAAGTAGACACCCTAAGGTATTCACTGATGGGCATAGTGAGTTCATAGAACTTTTTATTTTTTGTCACAAGTTAGCGGAAAATGATGATTTATTTTTTATTTTATTTTTTTCTTACAAAGTTTCATATTCCACTAACTTGTGACAAAAAATAAAAACTTCCATGAACTTTGCCCATCACAAAATACCTTGGGGTGTCTTCTTTCCAAAATGGGGTCACTTGTGGGGTAGTTATACTGCCCTTTCATTCTAGGGGCCCAGATGTGTGAGAAGAAGTTTGCAATCAAAATCTGTAAAAAATGACCGGTGAAATCTGAAAGGTGCACTTTGGAGTGTGGGCCCCTTTGCCCACCTAGGCTGCAAAAAAGTGTCACACATCTGTTATCGCCGTACTCAGGAGAAGTTGGGGAATGTGTTTTGGGGTGTCATTTTACATATACCCATGCTTGGTGAGAGAAATATCTTGGCAAAAGACAACTTTTCCCATTTTTTTATACAAAGTTGGCATTTGACCAATATATTTATCTCACCCAGCATGGGTATATGTAAAATGACACCCCAAAACACATTCCCCAACTTCTCCTGAGTACGGCGATACCACACGTGTGACACTTTTTTGCAGCCTAGATGCGCAAAGCGGCCCAAATTCCTTTTAGGAGGGCATTTTTAGACATTTGGATCCCAGACTTCTTCTCATGCTTTAGGGCCCCTAAAAAGCCAGGGCAGTATAAATACCCCACATGTGACCCCCTATTCAATGAGGGGCCTGGCGAGTTCATAGAAAAAAGATTTTTGGGCATAAGTTAGCGGAAATTTTTATTTTTTTTTTCTCACAAAGTCTCAATTTCTGCTAACTTGGGACAAAAATTTAAAACTTTCATGGACTCAACATGCCCTTCAGCGAATACCTTGGGGTGTCTTCTTTCCAAAATAGGGTCATTTGTGGGGTGTTTGTACTGCCCTGGCATTTGAGGGTCTCCACAATCATTACATGTATGGCCAGCATTAGGAGTTTCTGCTATTCTCCTTATATTGAGCATACAGGTAATGAGATTTTTTTTTCCGTTCAGCCTCTGGGCTGAAAGAAAAAAATGAACGGCACAGATTTCCTCATTCGCATCGATCAATGTGGATGAAAAAATCTTTGCCCCCCCACAAAAAAGGAGGGGAAAGGCGTCTGCCAGGACATAGGAGCTCCGCCCAACATCCATACCCACTTAGCTCATATGCCCTGGCAAACCAGATTTCTCCATTCACATCAATCGATGTGGATGAATAAATCATTGCCGGGATTTTTTATTTTTTTTATATATACAAAGTGTTTGCCAAAGCATAGGAACACCGCCTCCTCCTCAGCTCATATGCCTCGGCAAACGTATCTTTTACTGCAGAGGAGAAATCTCGTCTTGCAGCGCCGCATACACCGACTTGTGTGTAATCTGACAGCAGCGCAATGCTTCTGTCAGAATGCACATCAGTGCTGCAGCTAGTCGATCGGTTGGTCCACCTGGAAGGTAAAAAAAACAAAACAAAAAAGAAAAAACCAGGCCGCAACGCAATAAATTTTATTAACTTCACAATAACTTTAGAACAGAACATATAAACATTTTTTAACTTTTGAAACTGAACTTTAACTTTTTTGCTTACTGGTGTTTTTTTTTTTGTGTTTTTTTTTTTTACCTTTTATAGGACAAACCTCTCCTTCCCCATGGGACAATGTGCAAAGCGCAAATCGCCCAAAGATGTGGCGAAGTACATTATGCACTTTATCCCAGGTGAAAGGAGACGTTTGCAGCAGCTGTGAGTGAATGGGCCCTATTAGCCCTGTGTGCCTGTCCTGGTGAGATGTGATCCCTATGCTAGGTGTACCTGTGTGTGGTACTTCCGGAAACACTCTCCAAAGCATAGGGCAGGGTGGTCAGGGCAGTCAGGACAGAAATAGCGGGTGTCACGCCTTATTTCAGTCCTGCTACAGACACGACATCTTTTTCGGGGTGACGGTTGGGTGGAGGTACCAGGAACAACATTGGGGAAATGTCGCTCGTGTAGACGGCTAACTACACTGGTGGATGGGGCCACGGAACCTCCTGGATACAGGAGGTTCTCGATGATCTCTTCCTGAAATTTGAGGAAGGATCCTGTTCTCCCAGCCTTACTGTAGAGAACAAAACTATTATACAAAGCCAATTGAATCAAATATACAGACACCTTCTTATACCAGCGTCTGGTGCATCGGGAAACTAAATACGGAGACAACATCTGGTCATTGAAGTCCACCCCTCCCATGAGCGCATTATAGTCGTGGACACAGAGGGGCTTTTCAATGACACGGGTTACATAGTAACATAGTACATAAGGCCGAAAAAAGACATTTGTCCAACCAGTTCGGCCTGTCATCCTGCAAGTTGATCCAGAGGAAGGCAAAAAACCCCTGTGAGGTAGAAGCCAATTTTCCTCACTTTAGGGGAATAAAAATTCCTTCCCGACTCCAATCAGGCAATCAGAATAAATCCCTGGATCAACGATCTCTCTCTAGTAGCTATAGCCTGTAATATTATTACGCTCCAGAAATACATCCAGGCCCCTCTTGAATTCCTTTATTGTACTCACCATCACCACCTCCTCAGGCAGAGAGCTCCATAGTCTCACTGCTCTTACCGTAAAGAATCCTCTTCTATGTTTGTGTACAAACCTTCTTTCCTCCAGACGCAGAGGATGTCCCCTCATCACAGTCACCGTCCTGGGAATGAATAGATGATGGGATAGATCTCTGTACTGACCCCTGATATATTTATACATATTAATTAGATCTCCTCTCAGTCGTCTTTTTTCTAAAGTGAATAACCCTAATTTTGATAATCTTTCAGGGTACTGTAGTTGCTCCATTCCAGTTATTGCTCGCTCAATTTGTATTGCTCGCTCAATTTGTATTGTCGTGTCTGCGTGAATGGAGGAGATCATGTAAACGTCACGCTTGTCTCTCCATTTCACCGCGAGCAGTTCTTTGTTACACAATGCGGCCCTCTCCCTCCTTGCAAGACGGGTGGTAACGAGCCGTTGGGGGAAGCCCGCGCGACTAGTTCGCGCGGTGCCACAGCAGCCAATCTGTTCTAGAAACAAATGCCTGAAGATTGGCATTGTGTAGAAATTGTCCACATAAAGATGGTACCCCTTGCCGAATAAGGGTGACACCAAGTCCCAGACTGTCTTCCCACTGCTCCCCAGGTAGTCAGGGCAACCGACCGGCTCCAGGGTCTGATCTTTTCCCTCATAGATCCGAAATTTGTGGGTATAGCCTGTGGCCCTTTCACAGAGCTTATACAATTTGACCCCATACCGGGCGCGCTTGCTTGGGATGTATTGTTTGAAGCCAAGGCGCCCGGTAAAATGTATAAGGGACTCGTCTACGCAGATGTTTTTCTCAGGGGTATACAAATCTGCAAATTTCTGGTTGAAGTGGTCTATGAGGGGCCGAATTTTGTGGAGCTGGTCAAAAGCTGGATGGCCTCTGGGACGAGAGGTGCTATTGTCACTAAAGTGCAGGAAACGCAGGATGACCTCAAATCGTGCCCTGGACATAGCAGCAGAGAACATGGGCATGTGATGAATTGGGTTCGTGGACCAATATGACCGCAATTCATGCTTTTTGGTTAGACCCATGTTGAGGAGAAGGCCCAGAAAAATTTTAATTTCGGAAACTTGGACTGGTTTCCACCGGAAAGGCTGGGCATAATAGCTTCCCGGGTTGGCGGATATAAATTGAGTGGCATACCGATTTGTTTCTGCCACAACTAAGTCCAAGAGCTCCGCAGTCAAGAACAGCTCAAAAAATCCCAGGGCCGAACCAATCTGAGCTGTCTCAACCCGAACTCCAGACTGGGCGGTGAAAGGGGGAACTACAGGTGCGGCTGACGTTTGGGACTGCCAATCAGGGTTTGCCAGCACCTCTGGGATTCTAAGGGCTCTACGGGCCCGTCTGTACGGTGGCTGCGACGGGGTAACTAATGCACGTGCCACCGTACCAGCTTCAACTGCCCTTCTGGTGCTCGCCACTTCACCATGTTGTACGGCACTGCTGGCACTAGGTCCAGGATGGGCTGCGCTGCTGGTGTATGCCTCACCACATAATCAGACAGCGCCAGCCCCACTCTGCTGCCCTTGAAGCGGATCCTGCACAACCTGTGGTCTAGCGACAAGGGGCCGGGTATGCCTGGTGCTATCAGGGACCTCAAACTCCTCGTCCGAACTTTGGGTCAGAGAGCCACTGCTTTCTACAGGTTAATATGCTGGCCCGCTAGATTCATCAGATGAGGGTTCCCATTCCTCATCCGACTGGGTCAGAAGCCTGTAGGCCTCTTCAGAAGAATACCCCCTGTTTGACATTTGGGCAACTAAATTTAGGGGTATTCCCTGAGACTACCCAAGAAAAAAAGCAAGCCTGTCTTACAAAGGGGAGGCTAGCGAAGTACCGGAGGCCACTGCGATTAATAAAAAATATCAAAACTGATTTTTTTATCGCCGCAGCGCGTGTAAAGTGATTGTGCAGTGATAAAAAAATTAATAAAAATGTTGTCACTGCGGTGGGGCGGGCGTGGGTGAACGCACGTGTGGGCGACCGATCAGGCCTGATCGGGCAAACACTGCGTTTTGGGTGGAGGGCGAGCTAAGGTGACACTAATACTATTATAGATCTGACTGTGATCAGTTCTGATCACTTACAGATACTATAAAAGTACAAAAGCTGATTAGCGATACGCTAATCACCGAATCAGTGACTGCGGTGCGGTGGGCTGGGCGCTAACTGATCCCTAAACTACCTAACCAAGGGGCCTAAACTATACCTAAAACCTAACGGTCAATACCAGTGAAAAAAAAGTTTGCACTGATCACTTTTTTCACTTTCACTAGTGATTGACAGGGGCAAGAAAGGGTGATCAAGGGGTTAATTGGGGTGTAGGGGGGTGATCTGGGGCTATGTGTAGTGTTTGGTGCTACTCACAGTGAAGCCTGCTCCTCTGCTGAGACCAATCGACGAAAAGGACCAGCAGAGGAGCAGGGAAGCCATTTAACAGATCATATTTACTAATATGATGTGTTATATGGCTTCTGATTGGATTTTTTTAAAATCAGCAACCTGCCAGCGACGATCATTGGCTGGCAGGTTGCTGACGTGACCCCCCTCTAACTTTTGCCGGCCCGCGATGCGCATGCGCGGGCCGGCAAAGCGCGTCATCTCGCGCCTCGCGAGATGACGCGTATATGTGTGACTCTGCGCAGCGCTGCCACCTCCGGAACGCGAATCTGCGTTAGGCGGTCCGGAGGTGGTTAAAACACAAGTGGTGATTAAAATGATACACTATTTAAGGCACTCTGAGATATGGGACTTCATTGCTTGATAAAGACCAACCATGGTCAAAACGTCGCTATAACCTTGCTGTCTGAGTGAATAAATCACCATTTTACATCAACTACTGGCGAGTGCTGCGGATTAGGCCTCATGCACACGACCGTTGTGTGCATCCGTGGCCGTTGTGCCGTTTTCCGTTTTTTTTCGCGGACCCATTGACTTTCAATGGGTCCGTGGAAAAATCGGAAAATGCACCGTTTTGCAGCCGAGGCCGTGATCCGTGTATCCTGTCCGTCAAAAAAATATGACCTGTCCTATTTTTTTGACGGACAACGGTTCACGGACCCATTCAAGTCAATGGGTCCGTGAAAGAACACGGATGCATCCGTGTCCGTGATCCGTGGCCGTAGGTTACTTTCATACAGACGGATCCGAAGATCCGTCTGCATAAAAGCTTTTTCAGAGCTGAGTTTTCACTTCGTGAAAACTCATTTCCGACAGTATATTCTAACACAGAAGCGTTCCCATGGTGATGGGGACGCTTCTAGTTAGAATACACTGCAAACTTTGTACAAGACTGCCCCCTGCTGCCTGGCAGCACCCGATCTCTTACAGGGGGATATGATAGCACAATTAACCCCTTCAGGTGCGGCACCTAAAGGGGTTAATTGTACTATCATATTCCCCTGTAAGAGATCAGGGCTGCCAGGCAGCAGTGGGCAGACCCCCCCCCTCCCCAGTTTGAATATCGTTGGTGGCACAGTGTGCGCCCACCATCGCCCCCCCTCCCTCCCTCTATTGTAATAAATCATTGGTGGCACAGTGTGCCCCCACCATCGCCCCCCCCCTCTCTCTATTGTATTAAATCGTTGGTGGCACAGTGTGCCCCCACCATCGCCCCCCATCCCTCCCTCTATTGTATTAAATCGTTGGTGGCACAGTGTGCCAACCACCATCGCCCCCCCTCCCTCTATAGCAGTAACATTGGTGGCAGTGTGCGGTCTCCCATTCCCCCCCCCCATGGCAACCAGGAAGCTACTGCAGCCCTGGTTGCCATGGTTACTTAGCAATAGTACAACAGTAGAAGATTCATACTTACCTGCTTGCTGCTGCGATGTCTGTGAACGGCCGGGAGCTCCTCCTACTGGTAAGTGACAGTTCTTTAGCAATGCGCCGCACAGACCTTTCACTTACCAGTAGGAGGAGCTCCCGGCCGGACACAGACATCGCAGCAGCAAGCAGGTAAGTATGAATCTTCTACAATTGTACTATTGCTAAGTAACCATGGCAACCAGGGCTGCAGTAGCGTCCTGGTTGCCATGGTTACCGATCGGAGCCCCAGCGATTAAACTGGGACTCCGATCGGAACTCCGCTGCCACCAATGATGGGGGGGAATGGGAGACCGCACACTGCCACCAATGTTACTGCTATAGAGGGAGGGGGGCGATGGTGGTTTGCACACTGTGCCACCAACGATTTAATACAATAGAGGGAGGGAGGGGGGGGCGATGGTGGGCGCACACTGTGCCACCAACGATTTATTACAATAGAGGGAGGGAGGGGGGGCGATGGTGGGCGCACACTGTGCCACCAACGATATTCAAACTGGGGAGGGGGGGGCTGCCCCCTGCTGCCTGGCAGCCCTGATCTCTTACAGGGGAATATGATAGTACAATTAACCCCTTTAGGTGCCGCACCTGAAGGGGTTAATTGTGCTATCATATCCCCCTGTAAGAAATCGGGTGCTGCCAGGCAGCAGGGGGCAGTCTTGTACAAAGTTTGTAGTGTATTCTAACCTGAAGCGTCCCCATCACCATGGGAACGCCTCTGTGTTAGAATATACTGTCGGATCTGAGGTTCACAAAGTAGCTCATATCCGACAGTATATTCTAACATAGAGGCGTTCCCATGGTGATGGGGACGCTTCAAGTTAAAATATACCATCGGATTGGAGAAAACTCCAATCCGATGGTATAAAAGAACTCCAGACTTTACATTGAAAGTCAATGGGGACGGATCCGTTTGAAATGGCACCATATTGTGTCAACATCAAACGGATCCGTCCCCATTGACTTGCATTGTAATTCAGGACGGATCCGTTTGGCTCCGCACGGCCAGGCGGACACCAAAACGACTTTTTTTTCATGTCCGTGGATCCTCCAAAAATCAAGGAAGACCCACGGACGAAAAAACGGTCACGGATCACGGACCCACGGACCCCGTTTTTGCGGACCGTGAAAAAAAACTGTCGTGTGCATGAGGCCTTATTGAAGCTTCTGGATGAGTGGGGACCCCCAGCCAGGATCCCTATCTGCGTGCACCACCCGGCTTGAAGCCTGTCTACTGGCCCATACCCAAGTGAGTGGGATTAGTAGAGCTGCCAATCCCTGAGGTTTTCTATATTTTGGCTTGTTTTAGGCGTGCACACTAACGAATGGACTTTTTGCTAGATAAGGATTTTTCTATGTTTACATCATCTATCTACACGGATGAGGCGGTAGTTCGGATATTGGGACACAATATAAGATTCCCTTTTGAATAAACCAACTGTGGACTTGGTCAAACGTAAACTTGAACAAGAAAAAAAGCTATGTATATCACATGAACTTCATCTTTCAACCTTACGCGAGTATTACAGGGCAGAACGTATTCCCAGAGGACTCAGATCCCACCTCAGACCAGTTCTGTTACCCAATAATCAGGGCTTCTGTGCAAAGCTTGGGATGATCTCAAACCGTTATTCTATGTTTGTTTTAAAACTCTTTTTATTATTTTTTTTCAGCAAATGAGACAATTATAATGACCGTTTGACACAAGGAATGCATATCCATTCAAATAGGAGATAGAAAAGAGATGACACAGTGAGCATCAGATTCAAAGTATATGACGTTATAGTCGGTGGTGTAGTCAAACATTTCGAATAAAGTATATCTATATGAGAACATTTAGTCATGTAGCACTGATCACTAGTGATGTCCCGAACTATTCGCCGGCGAATAGTTCCCGGCGAACACAGCTTGTTCTCGTTCGCCGCTGCGGGCGAACATATGCGATGTTCGCTCCACCTCCTATACATCATCATTGAGTAAACTTTGACCCTGTACCTCACAGTCAGCAGACACATTCCAGCCAATCAGCAGCAGCCCCTCCCTCCCAGACCCTCCCACCTCCAGGACAGCATCCATTTTAGATTCATTTGGAATCTGCATTCACAGTGAAAGGAGGGAGAGTGTAGCTGCTGCTGATTCAATAGGGAAAGCGTTAGCTCGGGCAGTGTTCTGTGTCCACAGACTCATCTGCTGTAAGGACAGCGTCCTGACAGCACACCAAAAAGCCCTTTTCAGGGCTGGTACATCAGTGTCTGACAATTCAAGCAATCTCATCGTACAACGCTTTGTGTCTAAGGCCCGCGCATACTGTATTATGCCCACTGGCTAGTGGCTAGGCCTGCACTCATACCGTTACAGGGTGTCATTCACCCAAATACCTTGCAGAAAAAAAAAATTATATTGAAAATGTTTCTGTGATCCAATCACATTTGCAAGCCCGTGTGTGTCAGGCCAACACATACTGTATTGTGCCCACTGGCTAGTGGCTAGGCCTGCACTCATACCATTACAGGGTGTCATTCACCCAAATACCTTGCAGATAAAAAAAATTCTATCGAAAATTTTCTGTGATCTAATCACATTTGCAAGCCCATGTGTGTCAGGCCCACACATACTGTATTGTGCCCACTGGCTAGTGGCTAGGCCTGCACTCATACCGTTACAGGGTGTCATTCACTCAAATACCTTGCAGATAAAAAAAATGCTATTGAAAAATTTTCTGTGATATGATCACATTTGCCAGCCCGTGTGTGTCAGGCCCACACAGACTGTACTGTGCCCACTGCCCACCACTTATATAGGATGGCACAGTACCTTGCACGCATAGTAACACTTATCTAATAAAAAATGACAGGCAGAGGCAGGCCACGCCGCAGGGGCCGTCGTGTTCGTGGTGCTGTGATTTCCACTGGCCCTGGAATAATGCCCAGTGTTCAGAGGCCACGTACCCTGAACCCCAAAAATTCTGAGAAAATAGTTGACTGGCTTACACAGGACACCCAATCTTCAACAACTTCCGCTAAGAACCTTGACGCACTATCCTCCTCCAGCTCAGCTTTGGTCACCTGCTCTCAAGTTACCACTCTCCCCCCCGCTGCCACCACCACCACTATCACCACAGCCGCTTCACTTGATCCCTCAGAGGAGTTATTTACACATCAGTTGGATGAAATTAGTGATGCGCAACCATTATTGACAGGGGATGTAGATAACAGGGATAGGTCTCAGTCAGGCAGCATTACACACATGGACATACAGTGTGATGATGATGATAATGTTGTACCCGCTGCTGCTTCCTTTGCTGAGGTGTCAGATACAAGTGAAGTGGTTGATGATGACGATGTGTCCGTGGATGCCACGTGGGTGCCTGCTCGAAGAAAAGAAGAAGAGGGGGAAAGGGGGAAAGTTCAGAAGGGGAGACAGAGAGAAGGAGGAGACGAGTTGGAAGCAGGGGGAGGTCGTCGCAAGGAGCTAGTGGCACAGTCAGACAGCATGTATCGGCACCCGGGGTCAGCCAGACAGCACGCCAATCAACGCATGCTGTTGCCACCACCAGAATGCCGTCATTGCAAAGCTCAGCAGTGTGGCATTTTTTTTGTGTTTGTCTGCCTCTGACAACAGCGATGCCATTTGCAACCTGTGCCAAAAGAAACTGAGTCGTGGGAAATCCAACACCCACCTAGGTACAACTGCGTTGCGAAGGCACATGATCGCACATCACAAACGCCTATGGGATCAACACATGATGACGAGTAGAAGCAGCACACAAGCTCAAAGCCACCATCCTCCTCCTGGTCCAGCATCTTCAGCCATGTCAACCACTGCTGTCCTCCTTGCCCCCTCTCAACCACCCGCCACTCCGCCTCTCACCTTCAGCAGTTCCATCTCATCTGCCCACAGTCAGGTGTCTGTAAAGGAAATGTTTGAGCGTAAGAAGCCAATGTCACAGAGTCACCCCCATGCCCGGCGTCTGACAGCTGGCTTGATGGAACTCTTAGCCCGCCAGCTTTTACCATACCAGCTGGTGGAGTCTGAGGCCTTCAAAAAATTTGTCGCTATTAGGGACACCACAGTGGAAGGTACCCGGACGAATTTTTTTTTCTAATAAGGCAATCCCAAACCTCTACTCAGTGATTGAAAAGGAAGCCATGGCATCTCTGGCATACAGTGTTGGGGCAAGGGTCCATCTGATCACTGATACCTGGTCTGCAAAGCACGGTCAGGGCAGGTATATCACCTACACTGCGCATTGGGTCAACCTGCTGACGGCTGCCAAGCATGGAATGCGTGGCTCTGCAGCGGAGTTGGTGACACCGCCACGACTTGCAGGCAGGCCTACTGCCACCTCCTCTACTCCTCCTACTCCATCCTCTTCCATAACCTCCTCGGCTTAGTCCTCTTCTGCTGCGGCGTCTGGCTGCACATCAACTGAATCCACCCAGCTCCCCAGGGCTATTCCAAATCCCGGATACGACAGTGTCACGCTGTCTTGGGGTTGACTTGCCTGAAAGCAGAGAGCCACACCGGACCAGCACTCCTGTCCGCCCTGAACGCACAGGTGGATCAGTGGCTGACCCCGCACCAACTGGAGATCGGGAAAGTGGTGTGTGACAATGGAAGCAATTTGTTGGCGGCATTGAATTTGGGCAAGTTGTCACATGTGCCGTGCATGGCACATGTGTTGAATCTCATCGTACAACGCTTTGTGTCTAAGTACCCAGGCTTACAGGACGTCCTCAAGCAGGCCAGGAAGGTGTGTGGCCATTTCAGGCGTTCCTACACGGCCATGGTGCACTTTTCAGACATTCAGCGCCGAAACAACATGCCAGTGAGGCGCTTGATTTGCGACAGCCCGACACGTTGGAATTCAACACTCCTAATGTTCGACCGCCTGCTCCAACAAGAAAAAGCCGTCAACGAGTATTTGTATGACCGGGGTGCTAGGACAGCCTCTGCGGAGCTGGGAATTTTTTTGCCACTGTTACTGGACGCTCATGCGCAATGCCTGTAGGCTCATGCGTCCTTTTGAGGAAGGTGACAAACCTAGTCAGTCGCACCGAAGGCACCATCAGCGACCTCATCCCATTTGTTTTCTTCCTGGAGCGTGCCCTGCGAAGAGTGCTGGATCAGGCTGTAGATGAGCGTGAAGAGGAAGAGTTGTGGTCACCATCACCACCAGAAACAGCCTTGTCATCATCGCTTGCCGGACCTGCGGCAACGCTGCAAGAGGAGTATGAGGAAGAGGAGTCAGAGGAGGAATGTGGCTTTGAGGAGGAGGAAGACCAACCACAGCAGGCATCCCAGGGTGCTCGTTGTTGTCACCTATCTGGGACCCGTGGTGTTGTACGTGGCTGGGGGGAAGAACAGACCGTCAATGACATCAGTGAGGAGGAGGAACGGGAAATGAGTAGCTCGGCATCCAACCTTGTGCAAATGGGGTCTTTCATGCTGTCATGTCTGTTGAGGGACCCTCGTATAAAAAGGATGAAGGAGAACGACCTGTACTGGGTGGCCACGCTACTAGACCCCCGGTATAAGCAGAAAGTGGCGGAAATGTTACCAAATTACCGGAAGTCAGAAAGGATGCAGCAGTTCAAAACCAAACTAAAAAATATGCTTTACACAGCTTATAAGGGGGATGTCACAGCACAACGGGAATCTAACTGGGGAAGAGGTGAAAGTAATCCTCCTCCTACCACGACCACGGCGGCAAGGACAGGACGCTTTACAGATGTGTTGTTGATGGAGGACATGCAGAGCTTTTTCAGTCCTACACATCGCCACAGCCCTTCGGGATCCAGCCTTAGAGAACGACTCGACCGACAGGTGGCAGACTACCTCGCCTTAACTGCAGATATCGACACTCTGAGGAGCGATGAACCCCTTGACTACTGGGTGTGCAGGCTTGACCTGTGGCCTGAGCTATCCCAGTTTGCGATAGAACTTCTGGCCTGCCCCGCTTCAAGTGTCCTGTCAGAAAGGACCTTCAGTGCAGCAGGAGGCATTGTCACTGACAAAAGAAGTCGCCTCGGTCAAAAAAGTGTTGATTACCTCACCTTCATTAAGATGAATGAGGCATGGATCCCGAAGGGACTGACAGTAGGGGATACGTTTGACTAACAAAAGGCCTGATGACATGCCTTGGCCTCAAAATGGTCCCCACGCTGCTGTATTTAATGTCTGCATACCGGATGACTTTCGTGAATTCTCCGCCACCAACTAGGGTTCAAGCCGCAATGTTTTAGTCACCTTTCTGCCTTGAAAACATCAATTTTTCCGGCCGCTGCTACAACAGCGGCTGCAACAATAACATTGTTTTTCAGGCATGTGTACATGCCTAATTTTTCTGGCCTCTGGTGCTGCACTGTGGCTGCAAAAACAAAACAAAAAAAAGGCACATACAAGTGTCAATTCCCCTTTCGTGATCGTTACCTTGTTGTGGTGAAGGGGCTTGCGTATCACAATGAAGCGATCATCACCTCTATGAGTGTGTTGGCAATGTTGCCACACCCCAGATGATAAGGCCGTTGCTTCATTATGATCAGACCAAAAGCGATCGGCTGGATGTTTTTTCATAGAAAAAAACTTAAATTTTTTATTATTATTTTTTAAGTTGTATGGGTGGGTTTTTAATACATAAAATAAAAAAATCATAATAAAGTCTCTTAATAGTTTATTAGAAATAATGCAGACAATTTAAAAAATCCCCATCAATTCCAATACAAATCAAGTACAAAGCTCAGAACTAAATTATTCCAGGATGTCGTAATGGTTCGTTAATTCGACAATGGTTAATCAATTCGACACACGTCCCCGGATAGGGGACGTAACAGGGATTAAACTGATAGGAATAGTACTAGTTAAGACACCACTCATATAGGGTGTCACAGCACATTGCTCCGTGCACGCGCAGTGCCCCAACTTGGGAGTAAGAGGACCGACCAAGCTGCTTTTTCCATCTCCCGGTTCCTAAAATCAATTCAGTTTGGTGTATCAGAGTTTGGTCTGTCACTGTGAAGGCAGTCGAAGGTACCCGGCCTAAATTTTTTTTCACAAAAGGCAATCCCACCCTGATATGGGACGTAACAGGGATTAAACTGATGAGAATAGTACTACAGAAAATACCACTCATATCGGGTGTGACAGTAAATTGCACGGCGCAGACGCAGTGACCGTGGCGTGGATTCAAACAAAGGGGAGGGAGCCAGCAATTTTTTTAACCATCTCCCCGTTTGAAAAATCCATTTAATAAATGGACCCCAGATTGGCGATGTAACAGGGATTAAACTGATGAGAAGAGAGAACTATAGAAAATAGCACTCATATCGGGTGGGACAGTAAATTGCACGGCACAGAGGCAGTGACCGTGGATTCAATCAAAGGGGAGGGAGCCAGCTTTTTTTTTAACCATCTCCCCATTCGAAAAATCAATTCAATTCACCTTTCGGGGACCCTTGGTGTTGTACGTGGCTGGGTGGAGGAAGAAACCTTCAATGACATCAACGGGACATGGCTAGCTTGGTATCCAACCTTGTGCAAATGGGAAGTTTGCAGTTGGGCAAATGGACTGTTTGCGGTTGTTTGCGGTGCATTAAAAGAGGAGTTTGGTCTGTCAATGTCTGTGAAGCGGGCGTAACCCTTACACTACCTGATCGATACAACATCATACCTGATCGTATACACACACTGGATGTTAGGTGATTTATGCCCTTTATGGATTAAAATCCAACTCTGCGTCAACTATGTAATTTTCCATGGGAGTTTTGCCATGGATCCCCCTCCGGCATGCCACATTCCAGGTGTAAGAGGCTGCTACTCCGATAATACAGACATGCACTTAAATAGTATTACAGAGTATAATGTAACTAAGTCAGTATGAAGCATCAATAGGATCTCCATGGGTTCCATATGGCTTCAAATTGAAGTGGGGACCCGGAGTCTCAAGCCGGTATATCTGATCACACTTGATAATCCAGTTCTGGATCACAGGGGTTATTTTCTGCTTCCAGTGGGTCGCAATGATAAGTCTAGCTGAGGCCAGCAGAGCAGCACACAAGATTTGCATACTTTTGGTACCATGTAAATCACTGTGTAGTCCAAAAAGGCAAAGTTTCGGAGTAACAGGGATGTGTATTCCACTCACTTTCGACAAAACCCTACATACTGCTTGCCAAAAGGGAGTTATTTTATCACAGTACCACCAAATATGCGCATAAGTGCCCAATTCCGTGTTGCATCTCCAGCACAAGGGGCTAGTAGTAGGGAACATACGGTGGAGCCTTTGAGGAGTAAAATACCACCTGGCCAGAACTTTATAACTGTTCATCTGTTTCTTGACGCATCTGGACACCTTAAATGGAGAGAGCAAAGCACATTTCCTTTCTATTGGGGAAAATGTAATATGTAGATCTAGTTCCCATTGCTGTAAAAAGGTTAGGAAAATTATATTAGAAAGAGACATTAAAATCCCATACAGTTTGGAAATGTTTCCTTTTGGATCTTTAATTTGTATGGCTAATTTTTCAAATGGAGAATGAGTTATCGTGGTGGGTAAACGGGTCAGGTATAGAGTTGAGCGAACACCTGGATGTTCGGGTACGAGAAGTTCGGCCGAACTTCCCGGAAATGTTCGGGATCCGAACCCGATCCGAACTTCGTCCCGAACCCGAACCCCATTGAAGTCAATGGGGACCCGAACTTTTCGGCACTAAAACGGCTGTAAAACAGCCCAGGAAAGGGCTAGAGGGCTGCAAAAGGCAGCAACATGTAGGTAAATCCCCTGCAAACAAATGTGGATAGGGAAATGAATTAAAATTAAAATTAAATAAATAAAAATTAACCAAAATCAATTGGAGAGAGGTCCCATAGCAGAGAATCTGGCTTCCCGTCACCCACCACTGGAACAGTCCATTCTCAGATATTTAGGCCCCGGCACCCAGGCAGAGGAGAGAGGTCCAGTAACAGACAATCTGGCTTCATGTCAGCAGAGAATCAGTCTTCATGTCATAGCAGAGAATCAGGCTTCACGTCACCCAGCACTGCAACAGTCCATTGTCATATATTTAGGCCCAGCACCCAGGCAGAGGAGAGAGGTCCCGTAACAGACAATCTGGCTTCATGTCAGCAGAGAATTAGTCTGCATGTCATAGCAGAGAATGAGGCTTCACGTCAGCCACCAATGCAACAGTCCATTGTCAGATATTTAGGCCCAGCACCCAGGCAGAGGAGAGAGGTCCCGTAACAGACAATCTGTCTTCATGTCAGCAGAGAATCAGTCTTCATGTCATAGCAGAGAATCAGGCTTCACGTCACCCACCACTGCAACAGTCCATTTTCATAAATTTAGGCCCAGCACCCAGGCAGAGGAGAGAGGTCCCGTAACAGACAATCTGGCTTCATGTCAGCAGAGAATCAGTCTTCATGTCATAGCAGAGAATCTGGCTTCATGTCATAGCAGAGAATCAGGCTTCACGTCACCCACCACTGTAAGAGTCCATTTTCATAAATTTAGGCCCAGCACCCAGGCAGAGGAGAGAGGTCCCGTAACAGACAATCTGGCTTCATGTCAGCAGAGAATCAGTCTTCATATCATAGCAGAGAATCAGGCTTCACGTCACCCACCACTGCAACAGTCCATTTTCATAAATTTAGGCCCAGCACCCAGGCAGAGGAGAGAGGTCCCGTAACAGACAATCTGGCTTCATGTCAGCAGAGAATCAGTCTTCATGTCATAGCAGAGAATCAGGCTTCACGTCACCCACCACTGCAACAGTCCATTTTCATAAATTTAGGCCCAGCACCCAGGCAGAGGAGAGAGGTCCCGTAACAGACAATCTGGCTTCATGTCAGCAGAGAATTAGTCTGCATGTCATAGCAGAGAATCAGGCTTCACTGTCAGCCACCAATGCAACAGTCCATTGTCAGATATTTAGGCCCAGCACCCAGGCAGAGGAGAGAGGTCCCGTAACAGACAATCTGGCTTCATGTCAGCAGAGAATCAGTCTTCATGTCATAGCAGAGAATCAGGCTTCACGTCACCCACCACTGTAAGAGTCCATTTTCATAAATTTAGGCCCAGCACCCAGGCAGAGGAGAGAGGTCCCGTAACAGACAATCTGGCTTCATGTCAGCAGAGAATCAGTCTTCATGTCATAGCAGAGAATCAGGCTTCACGTCACCCACCACTGCAAGAGTCCATTTTCATAAATTTAGGCCCAGCACCCAGGCAGAGGAGAGAGGTCCCGTAACAGACAATCTGGCTTCATGTCAGCAGAGAATCAGTCTTCATATCATAGCAGAGAATCAGGCTTCACGTCACCCACCACTGCAACAGTCCATTTTCATAAATTTAGGCCCAGCACCCAGGCAGAGGAGAGAGGTCCCGTAACAGACAATCTGGCTTCATGTCAGCAGAGAATCAGTCTTCATGTCATAGCAGAGAATCAGGCTTCACGTCACCCACCACTGTAACAGTCCATTTTCATAAATTTAGGCCCAGCACCCAGGCAGAGGAGAGAGGTCCCGTAACAGACAATCTGGCTTCATGTCAGCAGAGAATCAGTCTTCATATCATAGCAGAGAATCAGGCTTCACGTCACCCACCACTGCAACAGTCCATTTTCATAAATTTAGGCCCAGCACCCAGGCAGAGGAGAGAGGTCCCGTAACAGACAATCTGGCTTCATGTCAGCAGAGAATCAGTCTTCATGTCATAGCAGAGAATCAGGCTTCACGTCACCCACCACTGTAAGAGTCCATTTTCATAAATTTAGGCCCAGCACCCAGGCAGAGGAGAGAGGTCCCGTAACAGACAATCTGGCTTCATGTCAGCAGAGAATCAGTCTTCATGTCATAGCAGAGAATCAGGCTTCACGTCACCCACCACTGCAACAGTCCATTGTCATAAATTTAGGCCCAGCACCCAGGCAGAGGAGAGAGGTCCCGTAACAGACAATCTGGCTTCATGTCAGCAGAGAATCAGTCTTCATGTCATAGCAGAGAATCAGGCTTCACGTCACCCACCACTGTAAGAGTCCATTTTCATAAATTTAGGCCCAGCACCCAGGCAGAGGAGAGAGGTCCCGTAACAGACAATCTGGCTTCATGTCAGCAGAGAATCAGTCTTCATATCATAGCAGAGAATCAGGCTTCACGTCACCCACCACTGCAACAGTCCATTGTCATAATTTAGGCCCAGCACCCAGGCAGAGGAGAGAGGTCCCGTAACAGACAATCTGGCTTCATGTCAGCAGAGAATCAGTCTTCATGTCATAGCAGAGAATCAGGCTTCACGTCACCCACCACTGCAACAGTCCATTTTCATAAATTTAGGCCCAGCACCCAGGCAGAGGAGAGAGGTCCCGTAACAGACAATCTGGCTTCATGTCAGCAGAGAATTAGTCTGCATGTCATAGCAGAGAATCAGGCTTCACGTCAGCCACCAATGCAACAGTCCATTGTCAGATATTTAGGCCCAGCACCCAGGCAGAGGAGAGAGGTCCCGTAACAGACAATCTGGCTTCATGTCAGCAGAGAATCAGTCTTCATGTCATAGCAGAGAATCAGTCTTCATGTCATAGCAGAGATTCAGGCTTCACGTCACCCACCACTGTAAGAGTCCATTTTCATAAATTTAGGCCCAGCACCCAGGCAGAGGAGAGAGGTCCCGTAACAGACAATCTGTCTTCATGTCAGCAGAGAATCAGTCTTCATGTCATAGCAGAGAATCAGGCTTCACGTCACCCACCACTGCAACAGTCCATTTTCATAAATTTAGGCCCAGCACCCAGGCAGAGGAGAGAGGTCCCGTAACAGAGAATCTGGCTTCATGTCAGCAGAGAATCAGTCTGCATGTCATAGCAGAGAATCAGGCTTCACGTCAGCCACCACTGCAACAGTCCATTGTCATATATTTAGGCCCAGCACCCAGGCAGAGGAGAGAGGTCCCGTAACAGACAATCTGGCTTCATGTCAGCAGAGAATCAGTCTGCATGTCATAGCAGAGAATCAGGCTTCACGTCAGCCACCACTGCAACAGTCCATTGTCATATATTTAGGCCCAGCACCCAGGCAGAGGAGAGAGGTCCCGTAACAGACAATCTGGCTTCATGTCAGCAGAGAATAGTCTGCATGTCATAGCAGAGAATCAGGCTTCACGTCAGCCACCACTGCAACAGTCCATTGGCATATATTTAGGCCCAGCACCCAGGCAGAGGAGAGAGGTCCCGTAACAGACAATCTGGCTTCATGTCAGCAGAGAATCAGTCTGCATGTCATAGCAGAGAATCAGGCTTCACGTCACCCACCACTGTAAGAGTCCATTTTCATAAATTTAGGCCCAGCACCCAGGCAGAGGAGAGAGGTCCCGTAACAGACAATCTGGCTTCATGTCAGCAGAGAATCAGTCTTCATGTCATAGCAGAGAATCAGGCTTCACGTCACCCACCACTGTAAGAGTCCATTTTCATAAATTTAGGCCCAGCACCCAGGCAGAGGAGAGAGGTCCCGTAACAGACAATCTGGCTTCATGTCAGCAGAGAATCAGTCTTCATATCATAGCAGAGAATCAGGCTTCACGTCACCCACCACTGCAACAGTCCATTTTCATAAATTTAGGCCCAGCACCCAGGCAGAGGAGAGAGGTCCCGTAACAGAGAATCTGGCTTCATGTCAGCAGAGAATTAGTCTGCATGTCATAGCAGAGAATCAGGCTTCACGTCAGCCACCAATGCAACAGTCCATTGTCAGATATTTAGGCCCAGCACCCAGGCAGAGGAGAGAGGTCCCGTAACAGACAATCTGGCTTCATGTCAGCAGAGAATCAGTCTTCATGTCATAGCAGAGAATCAGGCTTCACGTCACCCACCACTGTAAGAGTCCATTTCATAAATTTAGGCCCAGCACCCAGGCAGAGGAGAGAGGTCCCGTAACAGACAATCTGGCTTCATGTCAGCAGAGAATCAGTCTTCATATCATAGCAGAGAATCAGGCTTCACGTCACCCACCACTGCAACAGTCCATTTTCATAAATTTAGGCCCAGCACCCAGGCAGAGGAGAGAGGTCCCGTAACAGACAATCTGGCTTCATGTCAGCAGAGAATCAGTCTTCATGTCATAGCAGAGAATCAGGCTTCACGTCACCCACCACTGCAACAGTCCATTTTCATAAATTTAGGCCCAGCACCCAGGCAGAGGAGAGAGGTCCCGTAACAGACTAATCTGGCTTCATGTCAGCAGAGAATTAGTCTGCATGTCATAGCAGAGAATCAGGCTTCACGTCAGCCACCACTGCAACAGTCCATTGTCATATATTTAGGCCCAGCACCCAGGCAGAGGAGAGAGGTCCCGTAACAGACAATCTGGCTTCATGTCAGCAGAGAATCAGTCTTCATATCATAGCAGAGAATCAGGCTTCACGTCACCCACCACTGCAACAGTCCATTGTCATAAATTTAGGCCAGCACCCAGGCAGAGGAGAGAGGTCCCGTAACAGACAATCTGGCTTCATGTCAGCAGAGAATCAGTCTGCATGTCATAGCAGAGAATCAGGCTTCACGTCACCCACCACTGCAACAGTCCATTGTCATAATTTAGGCCCAGCACCCAGGCAGAGGAGAGAGGTCCCGTAACAGACAATCTGGCTTCATGTCAGCAGAGAATCAGTCTTCATGTCATAGCAGAGAATCAGGCTTCACGTCAGCCCACCACTGCAACAGTCCATTGTCATATAATTTAGGCCCAGCACCCAGGCAGAGGAGAGAGGTCCCGTAACAGACAATCTGGCTTCATGTCAGCAGAGAATCAGTCTTCATATCATAGCAGAGAATCAGGCTTCACGTCACCCACCACTGTAAGAGTCAATTTTCATAA
Source organism: Bufo gargarizans (assembly GCF_014858855.1). Taxonomy (NCBI): domain Eukaryota; kingdom Metazoa; phylum Chordata; class Amphibia; order Anura; family Bufonidae; genus Bufo; species Bufo gargarizans. Next base: position 374,195,197 of record NC_058080.1, on the reverse strand, counting down.
ATTTAGGCCCAGCACCCAGGCAGAGGAGAGAGGTCCCGTAACAGACAATCTGGCTTCATGTCAGCAGAGAATCAGTCTTCATATCATAGCAGAGAATCAGGCTTCACGTCACCCACCACTGCAACAGTCCATTTTCATAAATTTAGGCCCAGCACCCAGGCAGAGGAGAGAGGTCCCGTAACAGACAATCTGGCTTCATGTCAGCAGAGAATTAGTCTGCATGTCATAGCAGAGAATCAGGCTTCACGTCAGCCACTAATGCAACAGTCCATTGTCAGATATTTAGGCCCAGCACCCAGGCAGAGGAGAGAGGTCCCGTAACAGACAATCTGGCTTCATGTCAGCAGAGAATCAGTCTTCATGTCATAGCAGAGAATCAGTCTTCATGTCATAGCAGAGAATCAGGCTTCACGTCACCCACCACTGTAAGAGTCCATTTTCATAAATTTAGGCCCAGCACCCAGGCAGAGGAGAGAGGTCCCGTAACAGACAATCTGGCTTCATGTCAGCAGAGAATCAGTCTTCATGTCATAGCAGAGAATCAGGCTTCACGTCACCCACCACTGTAAGAGTCCATTTTCATAAATTTAGGCCCAGCACCCAGGCAGAGGAGAGAGGTCCCGTAACAGACAATCTGGCTTCATGTCAGCAGAGAATCAGTCTTCATATCATAGCAGAGAATCAGGCTTCACGTCACCCACCACTGCAACAGTCCATTTTCATAAATTTAGGCCCAGCACCCTGGCAGAGGAGAGAGGTCCCGTAACAGAGAATCTGGCTTCATGTCAGCAGAGAATTAGTCTGCATGTCATAGCAGAGAATCAGGCTTCACGTCAGCCACCAATGCAACAGTCCATTGTCAGATATTTAGGCCCAGCACCCAGGCAGAGGAGAGAGGTCCCGTAACAGAGAATCTGTCTTCATGTCAGCAGAGAATTAGTCTGCATGTCATAGCAGAGAATCAGGCTTCACGTCACCCAACATTGGAACAGTCCATTGGCATATATTTAGGCCCCGGCACCCAGACAGAGGAGAGGTTCATTCAACTTTGGGTAGCCTCGCAATATAATGGTAAAATGAAAATAAAAATAGGATTGAATGAGGAAGTGCCCTGGAGTCCAATAATATATGGTTAAGGGGAGGTAGTTAATGTCTAATCTGGACAAGGGACGGACAGGTCCTGTGGGATCCATGCCTGGTTCATTTTTATGAACGTCAGCTTGTCCACATTGGCTGTAGACAGGCGGCTGCGTTTGTCTGTAATGACGCCCCCTGCCGTGCTGAATACACGTTCAGACAAAACGCTGGCCGCCGGGCAGGCCAGCACCTCCAAGGCATAAAAGGCTAGCTCTGGCCACGTGGACAATTTAGAGACCCAGAAGTTGAATGGGGCCGAACCATCAGTCAGTACGTGGAGGGGTGTGCACACGTACTGTTCCACCATGTTAGTGAAATGTTGCCTCCTGCTAACACGTTGCGTATCAGGTGGTGGTGCAGTTAGCTGTGGCGTGTTGACAAAAGTTTTCCACATCTCTGCCATGCTAACCCTGCCCTCAGAGGAGCTGGCCGTGACACAGCTGCCTTGGCGACCTCTTGCTCCTCCTCTGCCTTGGCCTTGGGCTTCCACTTGTTCCCCTGTGACATTTGGGAATGCTCTCAGTAGCGCGTCTACCAACGTGCGCTTGTACTCGCGCATCTTCCTATCACGCTCCAGTGCAGGAAGTAAGGTGGGCACATTGTCTTTGTAGCGTGGATCCAGCAGGGTGGCAACCCAGTAGTCCGCACAGGTTAAAATGTGGGCAACTCTGCTGTCGTTGCGCAGGCACTGCAGCATGTAGTCGCTCATGTGTGCCAGGCTGCCCAGGGGTAAGGACAAGCTGTCCTCTGTGGGAGGCGTATCGTCATCGTCCTGCCTTTCCCCCCAGCCACGCACCAGTGATGGACCCGAGCTGCGTTGGGTGCCACCCCGCTGTGACCATGCTTCATCCTCATCCTCCTCCACCTCCTCCTCATCCTCGTCCTCCTCGTCCTCCAGTAGTGGGCCCTGGCTGGCCACATTTGTACCTGGCCTCTGCTGTTGCCAAAAACCTCCCTCTGAGTCACTTCGAAGAGACTGGCCTGAAAGTGCTAAAAATGACCCCTCTTCCTCCTCCTCCTCCTCCTGGGCCACCTCCTCTTCCATCATCGCCCTAAGTGTTTTCTCAAGGAGACATAGAAGTGGTATTGTAACGCTGATAACGGCGTCATCGCCACTGGCCATGTTGGTGGAGTACTCGAAACAGCGCAACAGGGCACACAGGTCTCGCATGGAGGCCCAGTCATTGGTGGTGAAGTGGTGCTGTTCTGTAGTGCGACTGACCCGTGCGTGCTGCAGCTGAAACTCCACTATGGCCTGCTGCTGCTCGCACAGTCTGTCCAGCATGTGCAAGGTGGAGTTCCACCTGGTGGGCACGTCGCATATGAGGCGGTGAGCGGGAAGGCCGAAGTTACGCTGTAGCGCAGACAGGCGAGCAGCAGCAGGATGTGAACGCCGGAAGCGCGAACAGACGGCCCGCACTTTATGCAGCAGCTCTGACATGTCGGGGTAGTTGTGAATGAACTTCTGCACCACCAAATTCAGCACATGCGCCAAGCAAGGGATGTGCGTCAAATTGGCTAGTCCCAGAGCTGCAACGAGATTTCGCCCATTATCACACACCACCAGGCCGGGCTTGAGGCTCACCGGCAGCAACCACTCGTCGGTCTGTTGTTCTATACCCCGCCACAACTCCTGTGCGGTGTGGGGCCTGTCCCCCAAACATATGAGTTTCAGAATGGCCTGCTGACGTTTACCCCGGGCTGTGCTGAAGTTGGTGGTGAAGGTGTGTGGCTGACTGGATGAGCAGGTGGAAGAAGAGGAGGAGGAAGCCGAGAAGGAGGAGGTGGCAACAGGAGGCAAAGAATGTTGCCCTGCGATCCTTGGCGGCGGAAGGACGTGCGCCAAACAGCTCTCCGCCTGGGGCCCAGCTGCCACTACATTTACCCAGTGTGCAGTTAGGGAGATATAGCGTCCCTGGCCGTGCTTACTGGTCCACGTATCTGTGGTTAGGTGGACCTTGCTACAGATGGCGTTGCGCAGTGCACACTTGATTTTATCGGATACTTGGTTGTGCAGGGAAGGCACGGCTCTCTTGGAGAAGTAGTGGCGGCTGGGAACAACATACTGTGGGACAGCAAGCGACATGAGCTGTTTGAAGCTGTCTGTGTCCACCAGCCTAAATGACAGCATTTCATAGGCCAGTAGTTTAGAAATGCTGGCATTCAGGGCCAGGGATCGAGGGTGGCTAGGTGGGAATTTACGCTTTCTCTCAAATGTTTGTGAGATGGAGAGCTGAACGCTGCCGTGTGACATGGTTGAGACGCTTGGTGACGGAGGTGGTGGTGGTGTTGGTGGTACATCCCCTGTTTGCTGGGCGGCAGGTGCCAACGTTCCTCCAGAGGCGGAGGAAGAGGCCGAGGCGGCAGCAGCAGAAGAGGCCGAGGCGGCAGCAGCAGAAGAGGTAGCAGGGGGAGCCTGAGTGACTTCCTTGGTTTTAAGGTGTTTACTCCACTGCAGTTCATGCTTTGCATGCAGGTGCCTGGTCATGCAGGTTGTGCTCAGGTTCAGAACGTTAATGCCTCGCTTCAGGCTCTGATGGCACAGCGTGCAAACCACTCGGGTCTTGTCGTCAGCACATTGTTTGAAGAAGTGCCATGCCAGGGAACTCCTTGAAGCTGCCTTTGGGGTGCTCGGTCCCAGATGGCGGCGGTCAGTAGCAGGCGGAGTCTCTTGGCGGCGGGTGTTCTGCTTTTGCCCACTGCTCCCTCTTTTGCTACGCTGTTGGCTCGGTCTCACCACTGCCTCTTCCTCCGAACTGTGAAAGTCAGTGGCACGACCTTCATTCCATGTGGGGTCTAGGACCTCATCGTCCCCTGCATCGTCTTCCACCCAGTCTTGATCCCTGACCTCCTGTTCAGTCTGCACACTGCAGAAAGACGCAGCAGTTGGCACCTGTGTTTCGTCATCATCAGAGACATGCTGAGGTGGTATTCCCATGTCCTCATCATCAGGAAACATAAGTGGTTGTGCGTCAGTGCATTCTATGTCTTCCACCGCTGGGGAAGGGCTAGGTGGATGCCCTTGGGAAACCCTGCCAGCGGAGTCTTCAAACAGCATAAGAGACTGCTGCATAACTTGAGGCTGAGACAGTTTCCCTGGTATGCATGGGGGTGATGTGACAGACTGATGGGGTTGGTTTTCAGGCGCCATCTGTGCGCTTTCTGCAGAAGACTGGGTGGGAGATAATGTGAACGTGCTGGATCCACTGTCGGCCACCCAATTGACTAATGCCTGTACCTGCTCAGGCCTTACCATCCTTAGAACGGCATTGGGCCCCACCATATATCGCTGTAAATTCTGGCGGCTACTGGGACCTGAGGTAGTTGGTACACTAGGACGTGTGGATGTGGCAGAACGGCCACGTCCTCTCCCAGCACCAGAGGGTCCACTAACACCACCACGACCATGTCCACGTCCGCGTCCCTTACTAGATGTTTTCCTCATTGTTATGGTTCACCACAACAACAAAAATATTATTTGGCCCAATGTATTGTATTCAAATTCAGCGGGATATAAATTTGAGGCCTAGTATTTAGGCGCTGGGTGACCGGTATGGATTTAGTGACAGAATTAGACTTGGAAATGCACAGTAGCGTGTGTGTGAAGTTATTCTGAATGACCCTATGTGCACCTTGAATATTATATACCCTTTTAGGGATAGATTTCAAATAGCTCTGATATAGCAGAAACCACTAAATTATGAAATTGCTAAATTGGGAATTGTATTTCAACCCAGAACAAAAAATGTGCTTTGACGGACACTAAATAACTTGCCCAGCCACAACAGGACAGCGGTAACGACAGATTTAGCGGGATATAAATTTGAGGCCTAGTATTTAGGCGCTGGGTGACCGGTATGGATTTAGTGACAGAATTAGACTTGGAAATGCACAGTAGCGGTGTGTGTGAAGTTATTCTGAATGACCCTATGTGCACCTTGAATATTATATACCCTTTTAGGGATAGATTTCAAATAGCTCTGATATAGCAGAAACCACTAAATTATGAAATTGCTAAATTGGGAATTGTATTTCAACCCAGAACAAAAAATGTGCTTTGACGGACACTAAATAACTTGCCCATCCACAACAGTACAGCGGTAACGACAGATTTAGCGGGATATAAATTTGAGGCCTAGTATTTAGGCGCTGGGTGACCGGTATGGATTTAGTGACAGAATTAGACTTGGAAATGCACAGTAGCGTGTGTGTGAAGTTATTCTGAATGACCCTATGTGCACCTTGAATATTATATACCCTTTTAGGGATAGATTTCAAATAGCTCTGATATAGCAGAAACCACTAAATTATGAAATTGCTAAATTGGGAATTGTATTTCAACCCTGAACAAAAAATGTGCTTTGACGGACACTAAATAACTTGCCCAGCCACAACAGTACAGCGGTAACGACAGATTTAGCGTGATATAAATTTGAGGCCTAGTATTTAGGTGCTGGGTGACCGGTATGGATTTACTGACAGAATTAGACTGGGATATGGCCAAAAAATAACCACACTATTGCTGGTTAAATGCACTTGGTGTGACAGCTTGACCAACCACACTACTGAGGGTTAAATGCACTTGGTGACGGGCGCAGCTTGCCCCTGATGTAGTATATGGCCAAAAAATGAACAGACTATTGCTGGTTAAATGCACTTGGTGTGACAGCTTGACCAACCACACTACTGAGGGTTAAATGCACTTGGTGACGGGCGCAGCTTGCCCCTGATGTAGTATATGGCCAAAAAATGAACAGACTATTGCTGGTTAAATGCACTTGGTGACGGGCGCAGCTTGCCCCTGATTTAGTATATGGCCAAAAAATTAACAGACTATTGCTGGTTAAATGCACTTGGTGTGACAGCTTCACCCTGATGTAGGCTTTAGCCAAAAAACAACCACACCATTGAGGGTTAAATGCACTTGGTGACAGGCGCAGCTTGCCCCTGATGTAGTATATGGCCAAAAAATAAACAGACTATTGCTGGTTAAATGCACTTGGTGTGACAGCTTCACCCTGATGTAGGCTTTAGCCAAAAAACAACCACACCATTGAGGGTTAAATGCACTTGGTCGCAGCTTGTGCTGGCGCACCACAAGACACAAAATGGCCGCCGATCACCCCAGAAAAATGTGACTGACAAACGGTCTGGGCAGCCTAAAAACAGTGAGCAATTGAATTTCAGCAGCTCAATGATGCACAGCTGCAGATCGATCGATTAATCAAGTCCTTTGGAGGAGTTAATCTGCCTAATCTCGCCCTACTGTCGCAGCCGCAACCTCTCCCTACGCTAATCAGAGCAGAGTGACGGGCGGCGCTATGTGACTCCAGCTTAAATAGAGGCTGGGTCACATGGTGCTCTGGCCAATCACAGCCATGCCAATAGTAGGCATGGCTGTGACGGCCTCTTGGGGCAAGTAGTATGACGCTTGTTGATTGGCTGCTTTGCAGCCTTTCAAAAAGCGCCAAGAAAGCGTCACAAACGCGCCAAGAAAGCGACGAACACCGAACCCGAACCCGGACTTTTACGAAAATGTCCGGGTTCGGGTCCGTGTCACGGACACCCCAAAATTCGGTACGAACCGGAACTATACAGTTCGAGTTCGCTCATCCCTAGTCAGGTACTTCCTTAGATGCTGAATACAATAGTTAATATGAAATGGAGAACAGTTCGCCATCAATGGATGTTTACAAAGGTCTACCGCCGAGGGAATATCATTATCCGGGCATATGGCTAACAACGGAGAGACACACAGTTTCACCTTATCAGGGAGAGTCTGAAGAAAGTCAGCAGATGCTTAAAAAAAGACATCTTTAATTTGCATTAAAATAGGGTAATTCGGTATCAAAATAGATCTCCAGGTAGACTTCATACACATACATAATGTATATTTGTTAATCGAACTGTGAGTTCGAATAGTTTTAGAAGTTTGGTAGTTGTCCATAAATAGGAATGTGCATAATGGGATGGTCGACATGTCTTGTTCTACTATTAGATCCAATCGATTGGAATGTGGTCTCAACCATTCCAAACATCTGAGACTCATCACTGCTTTGTGGTAGTGGTGTAAGTCCGGGATTCCTAAACCACCATTAGTGGGATGCTGAATTACTTGTTTGAAAGGCAGACGAGCTCTCCTCCCACCCCAAAGAAATCTCAATAGAATGTCCTGTTTTTCTTTTAAAGAATGATTTGGGAATGGGTATCGGAAGAGTCTGAATATAGTACAGGGTAGTAGGCAGAAGGATAGTTTTAATTAAAGTCCTACGTCCAAACCATGAGACATACTGGACGTCCCATGAGCTAATAGTGTCTTCCAAGCGTTTCGGAAATTTTTTGTGATATAAGCGGGAGAAGTCAGGGGTAAGTTTTATCCCTAAAAATGTAACATGGTTTGTAGATCGTAGAAAGGGTGTAGTCCTTTTCAAAACTTCTAGATCACTTGACTCTATAGACATATATAACACTATGGATTTAGTCAGATTCACCGAAAAGTTGTACAGGTTGGAAAAAATCTGAAGCGTCGACCTGATGGCTGGAAAGGCAATTATAGGGTTAGAGATCAGCAACAGAACGTCATCAGCGAATGCTGCTGTCTGATGTACCGAGGATCCTACTGACAGTCCTGCTATCTCTTCATGTTGCTGAAAGGATTGAAAAAGGGTCTCAATCACCAGTACGAACAACAATGGAGAGAGAGGGCAACCCTGTCTTGTGCCATTTGATATTTGGAACATGGAAGACAGCATGCCATTCACCAGAATCCTTGCGGTAGGCGAGTTATACATTGCCATGACAGAGGCAATAAAGGAATCCGGGATGCCATATTTTGCCAATGCTTTGGTCATGAATAACCAGTCCACCCTATCGAACGCTTTTTCCGCATCCATACTGAGAATCGCTAAGGGGGTGTTCTGTTTTTTAGCCCATTGCATAAGGTGGATAATCCTAATTATGTTATTTTTCCCTTCTCTAGTGGGGATAAAACCTACCTGTTCAGGGGAGATAAGGTCCGGCAAATATACTTTAAGCCTATTAGCAAGTAATTTCGCATATAGTTTTAGATCATTATTAAGTAATAAAATAGGTCTATAGCTGGCACACAGTGAATGATCCTTCCCGGGTTTGGGAATAATAGTCACCTGGGCCGATAGCATATCCCTTGTAAACGCTGCTCCCTCCCTAACAGCATTGCAAACTTTCAATAAATATGGTAGCAGGGTGTCTTTAAAGGCCACTGGCAATCCATCTGGTCCAGGGCTTTTGTTAGAGGAGAGTCTTTCAGTGCAGTTTGTAATTCGCCAAGCGTGAAAGCGGAATTCAAGGTTGCAACTTGGTCAGAGCTGAGGGACGGCAAGTGTATGGTTTTTAACCATTCGTTAATTAGACTATTTCTTTCTGCATATTGTGCTTCCCTTAAATTATAAAGTTGGCTGTAAAATTTGCAAAATTGTTCAGCAATCAATTCTGTCTTACTAACAATCTGTGCATTCGGGGATTTAATGTGGGATATAAAAGAAACTGCTTTTCTCTTTTTCGTTTGAGAGAGTAATAGTTTTGATGCTTTATTATCATGAGCATAGTATTTGCATTAAGTAGTTAAAAATAGTTTAGCCGTATTAGCATTTAATATGTTTTTCAGCTCTGAGCGCAAGGTGTCCAGATGCGTCAAGACGTCCCGTCTAAGCTGCGACTTATGTTGAGTTCCTCAATCTTAATCTGTTTTTGTTTTTTAACATGAGAGCCCAACGCTATTAACTGTCCCCGTATCACTGACTTGTGAGCATCCCATAAAAGTACTGGGGAAATGTCGTCTTTGTCGTTCAGGTGGAAGTATTCCTCTAACTTTTCTACTATTTTAGGAGTATTAGTGCTGTTCAACAGCATTCATTCAATCTCCACCTAAACTCTCCTTTAGGAAGAGTTGTCATTGTGTGAGGAAGATAGGTGCGTGATCTGATAAAGGGATACTTCCAATTTTTGATGATACAGTTTTGCAATGATCGCGTGTCGAGAAAAAATATAGTCTAAACGCTGATAAGATTTATGAGCTGCTGAATAATATGTGTAATCTTTTTCAACAGCATGCATCATCCTCCAAGAATCAATCAACCCCAGTAAGGAAAGTGCTGATTTAATTTTGGCCAAAGACACCCTAGTGAGCGCAGACAGACCAGAGGAGGAGTCCAAGGTAGGAGTTAATGTAACGTTAAAGTCACCTCCTAGAAATATAATACTATCTGCATAGTTACCAAATTGTGCAATGGTCTCCACCAACCAATCTGCTTGAGCTGAGTTAGGAGCATAAATGTTCCCAAATGTAAATAGTTGAGATCCTATCAGTCCCTTAACAAAATTATATCTGCAGTCATCATCTCCTAAAGTATCCTGAGAGATAAAGGGTATACTTTTATGTACTGCTATACTGACCCCCCTAGATGCTGAGGACATAGAGGGACCATGAAACCATTGATTAACCCCTTAGGGACGCATGACGTACCGGTACGGCATGTTTCCCAAGTCCATGGGTTTAAACCGCGATTGCGGCGCGGTGGGGGTTAATCGGAACTGGATGCCCGCTGAAATCATTCAGCGGGCATCCTGTCACAACGCCGGGGGGGGGGTCATGTGACCCCCCCGTATCGGCGATCGCCGTAAACCGCAGGTCAATTCAGACCTGCGGTTTGCGGCTTTACCTGCGGTTGCGGCGGCTGTGCGGCGGTGCCATCAGGTCCCCATGCGGCTGTGGGGGGGACCCGATGACATGGAAGGCAGCGCGATGTCTAAGGAAGGCATTGCGCTGCCTTCCGGTGAAGAGCCTTTGAGATACAGATCCCTGGATCAGACAGGCCCCGGAAGCTGTATGAGTAATACACACAGTATTACTCATACAGCCAATGCATTCTAATGCACAAGTATTGGAATGCATTGTAAAGGAATATACCCCCAAAAGATCAAGTCCCAAAGTGGGACAAAAAATAAAGTAAAAAAAAAGTTGAAAAAATAAAGTTTTCCCCCCAAAAAATTTAAAGTTTCAAGTAAAAATAAACAAAAACTTCATTTTCCCCAAATAAAGTTAAAAAAATTGGTAAAAAATTGTGGAAAAAAATATATACATATTAGGTATTGCCGCGTCCAAATCGACCGGCTCTATAAACATATCACATGACGTAACCCCTCAGATGAACACCGTAAAAAATAAAAAATTAAAACTGTGCTAAATAAACCATTTTTTTGTCACCTTACATCACAAAAAGTACAACAGCAAGCGATAAAAAAGGCGTATGCCCACCAAAATAGTACCAATCTAACCGTCACCTCATCCCGCAAAAAAACAGCCCCTACCTGAGACAATCGCCCAAAAAATAAAAAAACTATGGCTCAGAATATGGAGACACTAAAACATCATTTTTTTGTTTAAAAAAAGCTGTTATTGTGTAAAACTTACATTAAAAAAAAAAGGATACATATTTGGTATCGCCGCGTTTGTATCGACCGGCTCTATAAAAATATCACATGACATAACTAACATGTTAGACAAATGTAACAGAGAGGTATTGAACATTGATAGAAATTCACTATTAACTAACAATGTAAAACAATCTAGCTACAATACCAGAGAGACACTGAATTACGAAAGAAAAAATATCTTTGTAACACAATACAGCAGGGAATATACTCAAATCTGTAATATTGTAAAAAAACACTTTCCGGTTCTGGCTTGCGACAAGGCATGGGCAGCTATGGCACAAAAGGGTGTAAAATGTGCAGCTAAAAAAGCACCTACCATAGCTAGCTCAATAAGTCCTTCCCTTTTTAGAAATGATAAATCTCACTCTATTCAGAGTACTTGGTTATCTACAAAAGGGAACTACAAATGTGGTCATTCCATTTGTATTTGTTGCAAATACATGAAAATCAGCCAGAATTTTGAATCTACTGTCAATGGACAGACTTTCAAGATTCATTCATTTCTCAATTGTAATACCACCTTTGCCATTTACTGCATAACATGCACTAAATGCAAGTTGCAATATATAGGATGCACAACAAATGCCATAAAAACTCGCATTAGGAAACATATATCAGACATACCGCACCATGCCAATCGTAATGTTTCTGCGGCAAGTCTCCACTTTGCCACAGTGCATGGTGGGGATGTCTCATATATGTCAGCACAAGGTATAGAAAAAGTTAAAAAACCCTTAAGAGGTGGTGACAGAAAACGTAAACTTTTGAACAGAGAATCCTACTGGATTTTCCAGTTAGGAAGTCGCCAACCTCATGGTCTGAATAAAAAACTTGACCTCATCCTACAATATTGATCTTTTGATTTTTGATTATTGATCATACAGTTTTCCTCCATCTCTTTTTTATTTTCCTTTCCCAGTTCCGTTATTATAACTGTTTTTCTCTTATGTTTTTTATACATCACATAAATGTATGGTATGCTTTTAATGGAGTGTTGTTTTGTAGATGGGTTGGGAGTGGTTGAACTTCAGCCTGATTAATTCAGGTGAGAAAGTCGGTCCCTCCCTCCTCTCTATAGAAACTTTCTGCAGTGTGCTGGAACATGTCATGAATAAGGGCTAGGATTTGATTGTGCCTGAAACATGTAGACCTGCATTCCTGTACCTGGATTTTATTGAATATTGAATAAAGCTTTGGACTTCCACGAATACAAGCTGGACCTACCATTCCTTTTTCGTTCTCATACCTATTTCTCCTGTTTCGGGTGGAGGAGCTGGTCCGCGCTATAGTAGTGGAATCCTTGGCAGGTGAGAGCTGCTCAAACTCCTGTTTTTCACAACACAGTATTACTCATACAGCCAATGCATTCTAATGCACAAGTATTGGAATGCATTGTAAAGGAATATACCCCCAAAAGATCAAGTCCCAAAGTGGGACAAAAAATAAAGTAAAAAAAAAGTTGAAAAAATAAAGTTTTCCCCCCCAAAAATTTAAAGTTTCAAGTAAAAATAAACAAAAACTTCATTTTCCCCAAATAAAGTTAAAAAAATTGGTAAAAAATTGTGGAAAAAAATATATACATATTAGGTATTGCCGCGTCCAAATCGACCGGCTCTATAAACATATCACATGACGTAACCCCTCAGATGAACACCGTAAAAAATAAAAAATTAAAACTGTGCTAAATAAACCATTTTTTTGTCACCTTACATCACAAAAAGTACAACAGCAAGCGATAAAAAAGGCGTATGCCCACCAAAATAGTACCAATCTAACCGTCACCTCATCCCGCAAAAAAACAGCCCCTACCTGAGACAATCGCCCAAAAAATAAAAAAACTATGGCTCAGAATATGGAGACACTAAAACATCATTTTTTTGTTTAAAAAAAGCTGTTATTGTGTAAAACTTACATTAAAAAAAAAAGGATACATATTTGGTATCGCCGCGTTTGTATCGACCGGCTCTATAAAAATATCACATGACATAACTTCTCAGATGAACACCGTAAAAAATAAAAAATAACTGTGCTAAATAAACCATTTTTTGTCACCTTACATCACAAAAAGTGTAATAGCAAGCTATCAAAAAGTCATATGCACCCCAAAATAGTGCCAATCAAACCGTCATCTCATCCCGCAAAAAATGAGACCCTACGTAAGATAATCGCCCAAAAACTGAAAAAACTATGGCTCTCAGAATATGGAGAGACTAAAACATGATTTTTTTTTTTGTTTCAAATATTATATTATTGTGTAAAACTTACATAAATAAAAAAAAGTATACATATTAGGTATCGCCACGTCCGTATCGACTGGCTCTATAAAATTATCACATGACCTAACCCCTAAGATGAACACCGTAAAAAATGTAAAATAAAAACTGTGCTAAATAAACCATTTTTTGTCACCTTACATCACAAAAAGTGTAATAGCAAGCGATCAAAAAGTCACACGCACCCCAAAATAGTGCCAATAAAACCGTCATCTCATCCCGGAAAAATTTTACCCTACCCAAGGTAATCGACCAAAAAGTGAAAACATTATGGCTCTCAGACTATGGAAACCCTAAAACATAATTTTTTTTGCTTCAAAAATGAAATCATTGTGTAAAACTTACATAAATAAAAAAAGTATACATATTAGGTATCACTGCGTCCGTATAGACCGGCTCTATAAAAATATCACATGACCTAACCCCTAAGATGAACACCGTAAAAAAATTCACAAAAAGTGTAATAGCAAGTGATCAAAAAGTCACACGCACCCCAAAATAGTGCCAATAAAACCATCATCTCATCCCGCAAAAATCATACCCTACCCAAAGTAATCAAAATTATGGCTCTCAGACTATGGAAACACTAAAACATGAATTTTTTTTGCTTCAAAAGTGAAATCATTGTGTAAAACTTACATAAATAAAAAAAGGTATACATATTAGGTATCGCCGCATCTGTGACAACCTGGTCTATAAAAATATCACATGATCTAACCTGTCAGATAAATGTTGTAAATAACAAAAAATATAAACGGTGCCAAAACAGCTATTTCTTGTTATCTTGCCTCACAAAAAGTGTAATATAGAGCAACCAAAATCATATGTACCCTAAACTAGTACCAACAATACTGCCACCCTATCTCGTAATTTCTAAAATGGGGCCACTTTTTGGGAGTTTCTACTCTAGGGGTGCATCAGGGGGGCTTCAAATGGGACATGGTGTAAAAAAAAACAGTCCAGCAAAATCTGCCTTCCAAAAACCGTATGGCATTCCTTTCCTTCTGCGCCCTGCCGTGTGCCCGTACAGCTGTTTACGACCACATATGGGGTGTTTCTCTAAACTACAGAATCAGGGCCATAAATATTGAGTTTTGTTTGGCTGTTAACCCTTGCTTTGTTACTGGGAAATATGGATTAAAATAGAAAATTTGCAAAAAAATTGAAATTCTGAAATTTTATCTCCATTTGCCAATAACCCTTATGGAACACCTGAAGGGTTAACGACGTTTGTAAAATCAGTTTTGAATACCTTGAGTGGTGTAGTTTATAGAATGGGGTCATTTTGGGTGGTTTCTATTATGTAAGCCTCGCAAAGTGACTTCAGACCTGAACTGGTCCCTAAAAATTGGGTTTTTGAGAATTTCTGAAAAACTTCAAGATTTGCTTCTAAACTTCTAAGCCTTGTAACATCCCCAAAAAATAAAATATCATTCCCAAAATGATCCAAACATGAAATAGACATATGGGGAATTACTATGTATTATAGAAGTAGAGAAATTGAAACTTGGAGAATTTGCTAATTTCTTTACAAATATTTGGTAAATTGGGTATTTTTTTATAAATAAAAATGATTTTTTTTACTTCATTTTACCAGTGTCATGAAGTACAATATGTGATGAAAAAACAATCTCAGAATGGCCTGGATAAGTCAAAGCGTTTTAAAGTGACTTAAAGTGACACTGGTCAGATTTGCAAAAAATGGCCTGGTCCTTAAGGTGAAATAGGGCCTTAAGGGGTTAAACAGCATATGTGACAATCTCGGTACATGCTGTTTACGGAAATGAGTTTCTTGTAGTAACGCTATGTGTACCTTCAGTTTGTGCAGATAGTGACATATTTGACTTCTCTTATTGGGAGCATTCAAACCTCTTACATTGTTTGAGCACACCTGTAAATTAGTCATAAGAGATGAGACTTACCATTCCATCTAGCAAAGGTACCTGTCCCAATGAGGTAGGCTGCTTTCTTTGTGGAGCGGGAGAGGAAAGATCAGGAAAAAAGGGATGGGCAGGAGAGAAAACTATAAGGGGAAAAAAAAGGAAAACAATTGAACACCATCTCAGGATAAGTATCCATGAAAAGACAACGGATAAAATCCAAAGAATTAACATGTATAGACCAAAGGAGGAGGGTCTACCATATACGACCACAAGACCTGAGCCCGCTTCCTGGGCTATAAGATCACTAGAAGGAGCAAAAAGATAATATGGTATATGCAAAAAATAAAATAAAAATAGATTGATAAAGAAAAGTAAAGAGCAAGGTATAAAGAAAGAAGAGGGAAAGATGGAAAGAGAAGGATAGGAAAGGAAATACCAGCATGGGGACCAGAAAGATGTCTGTAGAGAGGAAACTCGTATTAGAGGAAATTTTTTTCATGGTAGGACTGTACTGTGCACTGAAAATAAGTCAGTATATTGCATTCTAACTTTATGGAGATAATGAAAACTGCTGCATTAAATTGTATAACCACTAGGTATCGCTCTACTTCCACAAACCTACTAAAGAGATTGCAGCATATAACTCTATATGGTACACCAGTGTCTCCCCTTATGCCATAAGCTTGTGAGATATACTGAATATCATGTAAGTAGGGTAAGACAAAGAGACTAGCTAGTATAGAATTTTCTGGAGAACAGAAAAACGTACATTGTAGAAATATAGCACGTTGTGGCGCATAGTGTTGGAGGAGTAAGTAATCTAAAAGAGAAGGGTAGAGAAGGAGAATAAATTCAAGATCATAGTAAGAAATAGCAGTAGAAGTAGTGAGCAAGATACACATAAAAACCGCATATTACTCAGATTTAAGTAAGGTCATTCAAAGTCCTTGACTTTTATATTTTCTTTCAGGTGGGAAATCTCCTGGGCCTCTGGGGACGTTGTTTCTTCGGCACAACAGCTTGCTAGGATTCCTGCACTGGCAACCCAGGTAAATTTGCCAGGTTTGGCGCTGGGCACCAGTCAGGGATATCCAGCCCCTGTATGTCCATGACTTTACAGACACGTAGAAGATCAGCATGGCTTCTTATTACTTGTTTGCTCAGCGGCGTATTTATAAGTAAGCCGAATGGATGAGGCCTGCGATATGACAGTTTTTTCTGAAGGAGAATATCCAGTAAAGGTTTCAAGTGTCTCCTATTCCTGAGGGTCATTGGCGATATATCGTGGTATAGGGACACTGCAGATCCATCAATCTCGACAGTTCTGTTGGTACGTGCTGCTGTTATAATGTCCTCCTTTACCGCAAACTTGCTAAGCCGACATATACCATCCCTAGGGGGATCTTGCGGTCTTGGTGCTGGGCGCAGGGCCCTGTGGACTTTATCTAGTTCAAAGTCCTCTGGCTGGCGATCTGGCACAAGGCGGGTGAACAACTGAACCACCTCTTGCTTCAGGATTTCTTGTGACACCGATTCGGGGACACCTTTTAAACGAATGTTGTTCCTTCATCCCCTGTTGTCCTGATCCTCCACCAGTGAATATAAATAATTGACATGTGCTTGTGCCTCATCCAGGCTATGGAAAACGTACTCGTTGAAAGTGATGAGAGTTTGCTGCGTTGACTCTAGCACCTCCATTTTGGAATTTAGCTGACGCATGGATTCCCCTAAAGTGAGGAAAATTGTCTTCTACCTCACAGTTTTTTTTTTCCTTCCTCTGGATCAACTTGCAGGATGACAGGCCGAACTGGATGGACAAATGTCTTTTTTCGGCCTTATGTACTATGTTACTATGTCTTTTTTTATCTTAGACAGATCGCGACAAAGCGGCTCTAGGGCGTCTTGCAGGAGGTCTCTTATGAAGTTCTGTGAGAGGTAAGTCCTCAGATGGCAAAGTCTCCTCCTGATCACTGTCCCCTTCTCTCTCTGAGTCGGCGTCTCTGTCCTCCATGAGGCCTGTGCGGTGCGCAGGCGCCATCTTGGATTCGCCTCTGGGATCGGATCTTTTAACGAATTTATTCAAGTCACTCTGGCTGGCAGAAGCTTTAAGTCTGCCTGGAGTGACTTTTGGCTTATCCTTGCCTGTTTTGCCCATTTTCAGCGAAAAATAGTGGCTGTGAAAGGCTCAGAAGGCATGGTCAGCAGCAGAGCTCTATACATGTGCTGCATCAGGCTCGGCTGCTTGACCCTGCCCCTCAAACCGTTATTCTATGGACATCATGTTGCTTAACATGGAATTCTTACAGATTGAGGTAGAGAATAATCGTAGACGTGTGGATACATTGGAAGCCCAACTGGATACTTTATTACCTCCACCAGAGGCAACGACAATAAAAACCAAGATAGATGGCGATCTACAAAAATACAGACACAACATTGAAATTACTAAAAGACAGAAGTGGCACAGAGACCTGGATGATTACATGAAAGGGGACGTATATAAGAAACAAGCAGCAGGACCACAAGGTAATCAACCCAAAAGAGGAAAACCAAAGCCTAGACGCAGACCATACAGCGGCAAAACAGACAGAAATGCCACTACTACGGAATCTTCGGAAGAACCCAGCGACGATGCCCTTTTTTTAGGACATGGGAAAGGGACATCCCAAGAAAGCATAGGCGACAAAGAAGAAGAGGGTCCAAGCACGGACGGTGCTGGAAAAAACATTATTACCAGATCGAGGAAACCCCCCCACGGGACCAAATCAGATGGAACAGACCAGCAGATCCGAAGAAATCTCCCTGAACAAACCGAGAATGAATCATTAGTGGTAAATATTTCTTAATTTACCTTTCTGACTCTGAACTTGCTGTATTGAACAGTGGACTCTCCTACTGCCCTACAGCACAGGTAGATTGGTTCAACTATGAAGTTGACTTGTTTGCATTTTTTAGACGCCTGAGATTAAAGGGAATCTGTCACCTATTTTGACCATATAAAACCGTTTACATAGCAATGTGCAATAAAGTACCTTCTTACCTACACGTGTCTTCTTTCTTTTATTCAACTTTTCATTCTTATAAAAAAGCTATTTTTCTGATATGCAAATGAGGTTCCAAGGTGCCCAGAGGCACGTTATTACTCTGCTCTAGTGCCCAGTAACGCCCCCCTGCAGTGCCCAGCCCACCGGCCTCCTAAGAAATAAATGTCCTCCCACATACTTGCCGAACGGCGCCGCCCCCTCCTCACTACGTCATTTAATTTATTCATTGCACCATTGTGCTTCCTCCTCTCTTGGCCTACTGCGCCGCCCCCTCCCGATTATGTCATTTAATTTGTCCACTTCATTGGGCGTTACTTATTCCTCTCTTGGCCTATGGCGCCGCCCCCTCCCCATTACGTCATTTATTTTATTCATTGCACCGGACCTCCCTTCCTCCTCTCTTGTCCTCTGAAATCCCGCGCAGGTGCAGTATCAGTGAGTGCCTGCGCCTGCACGAATTTTCCTGTTCCAGAGGGCAACAGCCTCAATAGTGTCACTGGGCCCGGCGCATGCCCAGTGACACTATTGAGGTTGTTGCCCTCTGAGCAGTCTACACAACTGAGATTTAGGTCCAATCTTTCTAGAACCGAAAATGACACATTACTGAGTTTAAGTAACAGGAATGACATCACTATTTAACCCGCTGATAAAGGGGGAGCAATAGTGATTATGGACACTGTCAATTATGAGCAGGAGATCAGACGCCAACTCGGTGATACCTCGGTATATCGCCTTGTTAACCATGATCCAAAATTTGAAATAGGACGGAGAATTAAGCTGCTGGTTGACGACGCATATGCCGAGGGGACCATTGATGACTCGCTTCATAACTATCTCATTGCCACACATCCCATTACACCGGTACTATATGCTTTACCAAAAATACATAAGGATAGGAACAACCCACCCGGGTGACCAATAGTGTCTTGTGTTAATTCGCTACTCTCCCCAACATCTTTTTGGACCACATCCTCAAGGAGTTCGCAATGACGGCAACATCCTTTGTCAGGGACACCACCCATTTCCTCTGTAAATTAGAAGCACTCACATTCACTACGGGTGATCAGCTTGTATCCTTTGATGTTGTCAGCTTGTATACAAGCATAGATCACGATAAGGGCTTGGAAGCGGTAAAACATAGCCTCCAGAATTCTCAATATACACCAGAGAAGGCAGACTTCATTTTATCATTGCTTGAGGTTGCACTTACTTGCAATTACTTCCTCTTTAAGGATGAGTTTTACATACAAAGCTGGGGGACCGCGATGGGTTCTAACGTAGCCCCATCCTATGCTAACATCTATATGACATATTTTGAGAAAATGTACAGTATGTGTGACATTTTCTTTATATGGACCGGGTCTGAGACCGATTTACAGGAATTCAATGAATACCTTAATAATATACATCAAACCTTAAAATTCACTAGAGTAAGTTTGACGGAAAAACTCCAGTAAAGCGGTAAGCGGGAAGGCCGAAGTTACGCTGTAGCGCAGACAGGCGAGCAGCGGCAGGATGTGAATGCCGGAAGTGCGAACAGATGGCCCGCACTTTATGCAGCAGCTCTGACATGTCGGGGTAGTTGTGAATGAACTTCTGCACCACAAAATTCAGCACATGCGCCAGGGATGTGCGTCAAACCGGCTAGTCCCAGAGCTGCAACGAGATTTCGCCCATTATCGCACACCACCAGGTCGGGCTTGAGGCTCACCGGCAGCAACCATTCGTCAGTTGTTGTTCTATACCCCACCACAACTCCTGTGCGGTGTAGGGCCTGTCCCCCAAACATATAAGTTTCAGAATGGCCTGCTGACGTTTACCCCGGGCTGCATGGCATTCCTTCAGACATAGTCTCGGATAGGGGCACGCAGTTTGTTTCCAGATTCTGGAAGGCCTTCTATTCTCGCTTGGGGGTTCGGATGTCGTTCTCTTCTGCTTTTCACCCGCAGTCGAATGGCCAGACAGAGCGCGTCAATCAGAATCTGGAGACATATCTGCGCTGTTTTGTGACTGAGAATCAGGAGGACTGGTGTTCTTTTTTTGTCCCTTGTGGAGTTTGCTTTAAATAACCGTCGCGAGGAGTCCTCGGATAAGTCACAATTTTTTGGTGCATATGGGTTTCATCCGCAGTTTGGGACTTTCTCTGCAGAGGGGTCTTCTGATTTACCTGATGAGGAGAGATTTTCCTCATCTTTGTCATTTATCTGGCAAAAGATTCAGGGTAATCTGAAGAGGATGAGTGAGAGAGATATAAGCGTGTGGCGGATAAGAGACGTGTGCGTGGTCCGGACCTGAATGTGGGTGATCTGGTGTGGTTGTCTACTAAGAATATCAAATTGAAGGTTCCCTCCTGGAAGTTGGGCCCTAAGTTTATTAGGCCTTACAGGATTCTGTCCGTCATCAATCCCGTTGCCTTTCGTCTTGATCTTCCTCAGACTTGGAAGATCCATAATGTTTTTCACAAGTCCCTGTTAAAACCTTATGTCCAACCCACTGTACCCTCCTCTTTGCCTCCTCCTCCGGTTGTGGTTGATGGTAATCTTGAATTTCAGGTCTCTAGGATTGTGGATTCTCGCATTATCCGCGGTTCTCTCCATTACCTCGTTCATTGGGAGGGTTATGGTCCTGAGGAGAGGATGTGGGTCCCAGTGGCGGACATTAAGGCCACTCGTCTCATCAGGGCTTTCCATAGGTCCCATCCTGAGAAGGTGGTCTCATAGTGTCCGGAGTCCACTCGTAGAAGGAGGGGTCCTGTCACCGCCAGATCTCTGAGAAGCTCTGACAGACGTTCTTCAGTACCTCTTGCTTAAGGTTCTTTTGTTTTGGTTTCGTTTTGTCATCTCGTTTCACTCTCTCAGCTGTCATCTAGTTGCACTGATTGCATGCCTTTATATCCCCTCCCATACTGCATCACTTTGCGGTTTATACAACTTCCTGGATTGTGCTCACTGCTAGATGCTGCAACTGCTGGTTCCTCTAATAAGTATTTTCCTTTATTTGTGTTTTCCTGTTGGCTTGATTCTAGGTGACCCTGACTCCCTCCGTATTAAGTGCAGGGAGCCGGTGGTCGTGTCCCCTCACTATTGTAGGGTATTCAAGTGTCACTCAGTCTAGGTACGAGGGCATACAATTTTCTATCATTAAGAGATTTGCATGGGCTGAGCAGTCAGGGAGAGCTCTAGGGCTTTTATAGGGCTCACCCATATGTTCCTTAGTTTGGGATCAAGTCAGTTGGATCTTTATTTGTGACTTCTAGTTTCCTGCAACACCATCCGTAACAGATACAGGTTGTTAAAGTTCTGTATTTGTCGTGACGCCAATTGCAGCGTGCGTAGGGTACTACCCCAGGGCCCTTCCAAGGTGTTATAACGCACATCCCAGATTAGGAATGCCAGAGTGGTGTAATGGCTTATAATTAGGGATGAGCGAACCCGAACTGTATAGTTCGGGTTCGTACCGAATTTTGGGGTGTCCGTGACACGGACCCGAACCCGGACAGTTTTCGTAAAAGTCCGGGTTCGGGTTCGTTGTTCGTCGCTTTCTTGGCGCTTTTTGAAAGGCTGCAAAGCAGCCAATCAACAAGCGTCATACTACTTGCCCTAAGTGGCCGTCACAGCCATGCCTACTATTGGCATGGCTGTGATTGGCCAGAGCACCATGTGACCCAGCCTCTATTTAAGCTGGAGTCACATAGCGCGGCCCGTCACTCTGCTCTGTTAGCATAGGGAGAGGTTGCGGCTGCGACAGTAGGGCGAGATTAGGCAGATTAACTCCTCCAAAGGACTTGATTAATCGATCGATCTGCAGCTGTGTATCATTGAGCTGCTGAAATTCAATTGCTCACTGTTTTTAGGCTGCCCAGACCGTTTGTCAGTCACTTTTTTCTGGGGTGATCGGCGGCCATTTTGTGTCTTGTGGTGCGCCAGCACAAGCTGCCACCAAGTGCATTTAACCCTCAATGGTGTGGTTGTTTTTTGGCTAAATCCTACATCAGGGTCAAGCTGTCACACCAAGTGCATTTAACCATCAATAGTCTGGTTATTTTTTGGCCATATACTACATCAGGGGCAAGCTGAGCCTGTCACCAAGTGCATTTAACCCTCAATAGTGTGGTTGGTCAAGCTGTCACACCAAGTGCATTTAAACATCAATAGTGTGGTTATTTTTTGGCCATATCCCAGTCTAATTCTGTCAGTAAAAGTATACCTGTCACCCAGCGCCTAAATACTAGGCCTCAAATTTATATCCAGCTAAATCTGTCGTTACTGGTGTGGCTGGTCAAGTTATTTAGTGTCCGTCAAAGCACAGTTTTTGTTCTGGGTTGAAATACAATTCCCAATTTAGCAATTTCCTAATTTAGTGGTTTCTGCTATATCAGGCCTACTTTAAATTTATCCCTAAAAGGGTATATCAGATTCAAGGTGCACATAGGGTCATTCTGAATAACTTCAGACACACGCTACTGTGCATTTCCAAGTCTAATTCTGTCAGTAAACCTATACCTGTCACCAGCGCCTAAATAATAGGCCTCAAATTTATAGTCAGCTAAATCTGTGGTTACTGCTGTGCCTGTATTAGTGTAATACGGTACCTAAATAGATAGCTAGATAGTGTTAGGTGTCTTTAAAAAAAGGCCTGAATTTGAATTCAATACATTGGGCCAAATAATATTTTTGTTGTTGTGGTGAACGATAACAATGAGGAAAACATCTAGTAAAGGACGCGGACGCGGACATGGTCGTGGTGGTGTTAGTGGACCCTCTGGTGCTGGGAGAGGACGTGGCCGTTCTGCCACAGCCACACGTCCTAGTGTACCAACTACCTCAGGTCCCAGTAGCCGCCATAATTTACAGCGATATTTGGTGGGGCCCAATGCCGTTCTAAGGATGGTAAGGCCTGAGCAGGTACAGGCATTTGTCAACTGGGTGGCCGACAGTGGATCCAGCACGTTCACATTATCTCCCACCCAGTCTTCTGCAGAAAGCGCACAGATGGCGCCTGAAAACCAACCCCATCAGTCTGTCACATCACCCCCATGCATACCAGGGAAACTGTCTGAGCCTCAAGTTATGCAGCAGTCTCTTATGCTGTTTGAAGACTCCGCTGGCAGGGTTTCCCAAGGGCATCCACCCAGCCCTTCCCAAGCGGTGGAAGACATAGAATGCACTGACGCACAACCACTTATGTTCCCTGATGATGAGGACATGGGAATACCACCTCAGCATGTCTCTGATGATGACGAAACACAGGTGCCAACTGCTGCGTCTTTCTGCAGTGTGCAGACTGAACAGGAGGTCAGGGATCAAGACTGGGTGGAAGACGATGCAGGGGACGATGAGGTCCTAGACCCCACATGGAATGAAGGTCGTG
Source organism: Bufo gargarizans (assembly GCF_014858855.1). NCBI lineage: Eukaryota > Metazoa > Chordata > Amphibia > Anura > Bufonidae > Bufo > Bufo gargarizans. Next base: position 374,172,016 of record NC_058080.1, on the reverse strand, counting down.
CCACTGACTTTCACAGTTCGGAGGAAGAGGCAGTGGTGAGACCGAGCCAACAGCGTAGCAAAAGAGGGAGCAGTGGGCAAAAGCAGAACACCCGCCGCCAAGAGACTCCGCCTGCTACTGACCGCCGACATCTGGGACCGAGCACCCCAAAGGCAGCTTCAAGGAGTTCCCTGGCATGGCACTTCTTCAAACAATGTGCTGACGACAAGACCCGAGTGGTTTGCACGCTGTGCCATCAGAGCCTGAAGCGAGGCATTAACGTTCTGAACCTTAGCACAACCTGCATGACCAGGCACCTGCATGCAAAGCATGAACTGCAGTGGAGTAAACACCTTAAAACCAAGGAAGTCACTCAGGCTCCCCCTGCTACCTCTTCTGCTGCTACCGCCTCGGCCTCTTCTGCTGCTGCCGCCGCCTCGGCCTCTTCTGCTGCTGCCGCCTCGGCCTCTTCCTCCGCCTCTGGAGGAACGTTGGCACCTGCCGCCCAGCAAACAGGGGATGTACCACCAACACCACCACCTCCGTCACCAAGCATCTCAACCATGTCACACGGCAGCGTTCAGCTCTCCATCTCACAAACATTTGAGAGAAAGCGTAAATTCCCACCTAGCCACCCTCGATCCCTGGCCCTGAATGCCAGCATTTCTAAACTACTGGCCTATGAAATGCTGTCATTTAGGCTGGTGGACACAGACAGCTTCAAACAGCTCATGTCGCTTGCTGTCCCACAGTATGTTGTTCCCAGCCGCCACTACTTCTCCAAGAGAGCCGTGCCTTCCCTGCACAACCAAGTATCCGATAAAATCAAGTGTGCACTGCGCAACGCCATCTGTGGCAAGGTCCACCTAACCACAGATACGTGGACCAGTAAGCACGGCCAGGGACGCTATATCTCCCTAACTGCACACTGGGTAAATGTAGTGGCAGCTGGGCCTCAGGCGGAGAGCTGTTTGGCGCACGTCCTTTCGCCGCCAAGGATCGCAGGGCAACATTCTTTGCCTCCTGTTGCCACCTCCTCCTACTCGGCTTCCTCCTCCTCTTCTTCCACCTGCTCATCCAGTCAGCCACACACCTTCACCACCAACTTCAGCACAGCCCTGGGTAAACGTCAGCAGGCCATTCTGAAACTCATATGTTTGGGGGACAGGCCCCACACCGCACAGGAGTTGTGGCGGGGTATAGAACAACAGACCGACGAGTGGTTGCTGCCGGTGAGCCTCAAGCCCGGCCTGGTGGTGTGCGATAATGGGCGAAATCTCGTTGCAGCTCTGGGACTAGCCGGTTTGACGCACATACCTTGCTTGGCGCATGTGCTGAATTTGGTGGTGCAGAAGTTCATTCACAACTACCCCGACATGTCAGAGCTGCTGCATAAAGTGCGGGCCGTCTGTTCGCGCTTCCGGCGTTCACATCCTGCCGCTGCTCGCCTGTCTGCGCTACAGCGTAACTTCGGCCTTCCCGCTCATCGCCTCATATGCGACTTGCCCACCAGGTGGAACTCCACCTTGCACATGCTGGACAGACTGTGCGAGCAGCAGCAGGCCATAGTGGAGTTTCAGCTGCAGCACGCACGGGTCAGTCGCACTACGGAACAGCACCACTTCACCACCAATGACTGGGCCTCCATGCGAGCCCTGTGTGCCCTGTTGCGCTGTTTCGAGTACTCCACCAACATGGCCAGTGGCGATGACGCCGTTATCAGCGTTACAATACCACTTCTATGTCTCCTTGAGAAAACACTTAGGGCGATGATGGAAGAGGAGGTGGCCCAGGAGGAGGAGGAGGAGGAGGAAGGGGGGTCATTTTTAGCACTTTCAGGCCAGTCTCTTAGAAGTGACTCAGAGGGAGGTTTTTTGCAACAGCAGAGGCCAGGTACAAATGTGGCCAGACAGGGCCCACTACTGGAGGACGAGGAGGACGAGGATGAGGATGAAGCATGGTCACAGCGGGGTGGCACCCAACGCAGCTCGGGCCCATCACTGGTGCGTGGCTGGGGGGAAAGGCAGGATGATGACGATACGCCTCCCACAGAGGACAGCTTGTCCTTACCCCTGGGCAGCCTGGCACACATGAGCGACTACATGCTGCAGTGCCTGCGCAACGACAGCAGAGTTGCCCACATTTTAACGTGTGCTGACTACTGGGTGGCCACCCTGCTGGATCCACGCTACAAAGACAATGTGCCCACCTTACTTCCTGCACTGGAGCGTGATAGGAAGATGCGCGAGTACAAGCGCACGTTGGTAGACGCGCTACTGAGAGCATTCCCAAATGTCACAGGGGAACAAGTGGAAGCCCAAGGGCAAGGCAGAGGAGGAGCAAGAGGTCGCCAAGGCAGCTGTGTCACGGCCAGCTCCTCTGAGGGCAGGGTTAGCATGGCAGAGATGTGGAAAAGTTTTGTCAACACGCCACAGCTAACTGCACCACCACCTGATACGCAACGTGTTAGCAGGAGGCAACATTTCACTAACATGGTGGAACAGTACGTGTGCACACCCCTCCACGTACTGACTGATGGTTCGGCCCCATTCAACTTCTGGGTCTCTAAATTGTCCACGTGGCCAGAGCTAGCCTTTTATGCCTTGGAGGTGCTGGCCTGCCCGGCAGGCCAGCGTTTTGTCTGAACGTGTATTCAGCACGGCAGGGGGCGTCATTACAGACAAACGCAGCCGCCTGTCTACAGCCAATGTGGACAAGCTGACGTTCATAAAAATGAACCAGGCATGGATCCCACAGGACCTGTCCATCCCTTGTGCAGATTAGACATTAACTACCTCCCCTTAACCATATATTATTGTACTCCAGGGCACTTCCTCATTCAATCCTATTTTTATTTTCATTTTACCATTATATTGCGAGGCTACCCAAAGTTGAATGAACCTCTCCTCTGTCTGGGTGCCGGGGCCTAAATATATGCCAATGGACTGTTCAAATGTTGGGTGACGTGAAGCCTGATTCTCTGCTATGACATGAAGACAGATCCTCTGTTACGGGACCTCTCTCCTCTGCCTGGGTGCTGGGCCTAAATATCTGACAATGGACTGTTGCAGTGGTGGCTGACGTGTAGTGTACGGGAGCTGTAATGCCCGTCACTACAGAAGGGTCACTTGTGTGCTGTCGTTTCCCCTTATTTATGGGGAGGTTGGTATAAGTCATCATCCTAATGTAATGCTATATACTTCCCTGTTACTGTGAAATGTGCATGTGCAGGCCTGCTAGGGGTGTTATTCCAGCTCTGAGTCACTAGAGGGAGCTAGGGAACCCTAGTTTATATAAGGCCCAGTCAGGGAGTAGAAGAGCAGAGAGTGGGAGAGGGAGTAGGAGATGAGACTGTGTCTGAGTTAAGGCCAGGCCATGGGCCTGTAACCGGGTTCAAGATCCAAGGAGAAGGTTCCCCTCCTGAGTCCTTAGTTGTCAAAGCAGTAACGCCATAGTAAACCAGCCTGAGGACACAGAACGAAACAGAGGCAAACCTAATAAAGCAAGAGGTACTCAAAGCAACAGAGGAGGTACTTGATAAGGACAGACCCAAGGATACGCCAGAGATAGGGCATCAGGCCTTGGAGAATAATTCCCATGTTTCAGGATCAGTCAGGAATAGAGTGCAAGCCGCCTGTACTGTAAGTCCTGTGTTTAACCCTCTGAAAATAACCTTGCTACATCCGGCCTGTCTGTAATGTACGTAAACCAACTGTCTTCAAAGGAACTGCGCTTCCAACTATGTCCATGTATGATGATCACGGAAAACAAGTAAAGTTCCAGTTTTGGTCGGCTATTACGTGGTTTCTGCGTTATTCTTGCTATCATTACACGGTGTGTCACCGTTCAATTGACACTGGCGTCACGACATTCATCACCTGCCTGTTTCAGTGCTGACCCGTTTGAAGACGACAGTGAGTCCCAGGTTAGTGGGTTACCCTGCACTACAAAGCCCAGCATACCTAAAGTTACACTACTGACCCCCTGGGACACTGCAGACGTGAAGCCTGATTCTCTGCTATGACATGCAGACTGATTCTCTGCCGACATGAAGCCAGATTGTCTGTTACGGGACCTCTCTCCTCTGCCTGGGTGCTGGGCCTAAATTTATGAAAATGGACTTTTACAGTGGTGGGTGACGTGAAGCCTGATTCTCTGCTATGACATGCAGACTGATTCTCTGCTGACATGAAGACATATTCTGTGTTATGGGACCTCTCTCCTCTGCCTGGGTGCTGGGCCTAAATATCTGACAATGGACTGTTACAGTGGTGGGTGACATGAAGCCTGATTCTCTGCTATGACATGCAGACTGATTCTCTGCTGACATGAAGCCAGATTGTCTGTTACGGGACCTCTCTCCTCTGCCTGGGTGCTGGGCCTAAATATATGCCAATGGACTGTTGCAGTGGTGGCTGACGTGAAGCCTGATTCTCTGCTATGACATGCAGACTGATTCTCTGCTGACATGAAGCCAGATTCTCTGTTACGGGGCCTAAATATCTGAGAATGCCGGGGTGCCGGGGCCTAAATATCTGAGAATGGACTGTTGAGAGGGGGAGAGTTGAGAGGCCCCCAAACACATTGGTCTGTTGAACAATCCTGAAAAATCGACAGGTTTGGGACGACACTAATAGAAATTAATGGTATCGCCGCGGCAGTCGCAAGTAATCCAGCCGTGCATTTCTATGGGATCACCACGGCTCAGCGATCCTGGCTGTGACAGGTGTCATGTGCAGTGGCGTGGTGTGGGAGGGGCCGGGGGGCCAGTATACATA